>NC_068297.1:18571119-18889917 GCF_025860055.1 Xyrauchen texanus | reverse complement strand
ACGTTGACCTCATATACATATTCTTCTAAGTGTTTCCACCCTAGTAAATCTTAGTGTATGACGCTATGTAGTGCGGTGTGATGGGCACTATCGATTGACACTGTCATTGCAATGTCGAGTAAACTGAATCGATAGGGAACGTCTCCGGTTACTCATGTAACCTCGGTTCCATGAGATGAAGGAACGACACATTGCAAAACTTGGCCACACTACTACTTCAGAGTCTTGAGGAATGAGCGAAGCGTTCTTGTCCCTCAGTCAGAATATTCTGAAGAAATTATGTTTGATCACCTGCTTATATAGGGCAAATGCTCGCCTAAAGGGGTATGGCTCAAACATCATTGCCAATCATAAGATTGCTGTTATGATGCAAGGGCTTCAACCTAATAGCGTTTCTTGCAATGTCTCGTTCCCTTCATCTCAGGAAACCGAGGTTACATGAGTAACCGGAGATGTTTCGTGGTGTGTTAGGGTGTTGTTTTTGTAACTAAATGGCATAATCATTAAACGTATCTCCTTTTTGTTGAATATGTTTAAAATAAATGTCTGGCTTGCACAATTGAAGATAATCAGTTGGGAAAAAAGTACTTCTCAGTGTTAAATCTTTAGAGTAAAATTTTTTAAATTATATATTCACATAGCCTATTAGTATTGATGTTGTTTTTCAATGTCCAATAATAATTATGAAATACATAAACTTGGTTGTTTTATTGCAAAAAAAAAAAAGTAGACTAAAAGTAATGCAAACTCTAATTTTAGTTTAAATTGGAAATGCAAAGTTATATTTCTCAAAGTTTTTGCTCAATAACCGATGTTGTAAGCATATGAAAAATCAATAGTTTCTGTTACAGGTACCATTGTAAAAATATACTATTCACAATCAACCATGATTAATTTAATCCATGAGTGAAAGTGTCCAATTACAGGATGGTTACTAAGATTAAGGGAGTAGTATTTGGCAGGTAATGTGATCCTAACATGGCAGACACCATGAGGGTACCCTCTTCATGTAGAATAAAACTGTTATGTTTACCTTGTCTTGTTTCACTGTTGCCCTTTTTGTTTACCATTTTTGTCACTTTTGCACTCCATAGGTTCACTTTTGTCCCTTGTTTAGCTCCACTAGTCTGTTGTTAAAAGAACTACACTTCCCAGTATCCACCTGTCATCATCACTGCCATTTTGTTCATTGTTCTCACCTGTGTCCCATTTAGTCATCACTCCCTGTGTATTTAAGCCCTGCTTCTTGTTCTCTCCTTGTCTGTCGTTGAGTGTTGTTAGCCTGGTGTGGTTTCCCTGCCTGAGTGCTCTGTATTTAAGTTTCCTGTCTCCCCATTGTGGGTTTTTCTTATGTGTTTATTTGTTTATTTGATCTTTCAATAAAGTCAACTGCGTTTGGATCTGCACCTCCTCGCCTGCCTCGCTGCTCATTCATAACAGAACGACAGACCACTATGGATCCAGCGGTTCAACGAGCGAACTACGACCTGCTCTGCTTGAAACAAGAAGACCGCCCTATAGAGGACCACATCCGCGACTTCCTTAAGCTGGCGAGTATTTCGGATTTCCCGGACTCCTCTCTGGTGGTCTTCTTCAGCAGCAATCTGCACCCCGCACTGAAGGAGCGGCTGCCACAGGCGACACGTGGCTGGACCCTCTGCGACTTCCTGGTGGCGACCCTACTGGTGTGCAACTCACCGCTCGCGGTGGGCGTTGCTGAGAAGGACCCTGCCTCACCGTCCACAGTGGTGTCTCTTCAGCCACCCCCGGTGCCCCCTGTAACACCAACTCCACCTGTCAACGAGGTCACCCTCACGTCTGTCGTCTTCCACGAGCCAGCGCAGCCCTCTTCGTCTGCCCGGAGGAGGGAGAGAAGACGGGCTTCCGCCTTCCGGCCCACGCCTGCCCCGGTCTTCGAGCCAGCTCCCACGCCTGCCCCGGTCTTCGAGCCAGCTCCCATGCCTGCCCCGGTCTTCGAGCCAGCGCCCACGCCTGCCCCGGTCTTCGAGCCAGCGCCCACGCCTTCCACGGTGAGCGAGCCAGCGCCCACGCCTTCCACGGTGAGCGAGCCAGCGCCCACGCCTTCCACGGTGAGCGAGCCAGCGCCCACGCCTTCCACGGTGAGCGAGCCAGCGCCCACGCCTTCCACGGTGAGCGAGCCAGCGCCCACGCCTTCCACGGTGAGCGAGCCAGCGCCCACGCCTTCCACGGTGAGCGAGCCAGTCGCCTCAGAAGTCAGTGAGCCAGTACCTGTCGCTTCAGAGGTCCCTGAGCCAGCGCCTGTCGCCTCGACCGTCCCTGAGCCAGCGCCTGTCGCCTCGACCGTCCCTGAGCCAGCGCCTGTCGCCTCGACCGTCCCTGAGCCAGCGCCTGTCGCCTCGACCGTCCCTGAGCCAGCGCCTGTCGCCTCGACCGTCCCTGAGCCAGCGCCTGTCGCCTCGACCGTCCCTGAGCCAGCGCCCACGCCTTCCACGGTGAGCGAGCCAGCGCCCACGCCTTCCACGGTGAGCGAGCCAGCGCCCACGCCTTCCACGGTGAGCTGAGCCAGCGCCACTCCTGTCCAGCGGTGAGGCCTGAGCCAGTGCCGCCTTCAGAAGTCCGTGAGCCAGTACCTGTCAGCCTCAGAGGTCCCTGAGCCAGCGCCTGTCGCCTCAGAGCCGTCCCTGAGCCAGCGCCTGTCGCCTCGACCGTCCCTGAGCCAGCGCCTGTCGCCTCAGAGCGTCCCTGAGCCAGCGCCTGTCGCCTCGACCGTCCCTGAGCCAGCGCCTGTCAGCCTCAGACGGTCCCTGAGCCAGCGCCTGTCGCCTCGACCGTCCCTGAGCCAGCGCCTGTCGCCTCGACCGTCCCTGAGCCAGCGCCTGTCGCCTCGACCGTCCCTGAGCCAGCGTCAGTAGCCTCGACCGTCCAAAGGCCAGCGCCAGTGGTTGCGCCCGTCCAAGAGTCAGCTCCGCCTTCCGAGCGTCCCAGAGCTCCGCCTTCCGAGCTTCCCAGAGCTCTGTCCTCCGAGCCTCCCAGGGCTCCGTCTCAAGCCTCTCGGGCCTCCTGCGGCTCCGCCTCCTGCAGCTCCACCTCCCGAGCCTCCTACGGCTCCGCCTCCCGAGCCTCCTACGGCTCCGCCTCCCGAGCCTCCTACGGCTCCACCTCCCACGGCTCTGCCTCTCGAGCCACCTACGGCTCAACCTTCCTCGGCTCCACCTCCGAAACCTTCCAGCTCACCGCCTGAAGAACCTCCTACGGCGCCACCTCCCTCGGCCCCGCCGCAAGAACCACCCTCGGCTCCGCCTCCGGAGCCTCCCTCAGCCTCACCTCCGGCGCCCCTCCCAGCTCCGCCTCCAAAGCCTCCCTCAGCCTCGCCACCGACGCCTCCTAGTTCCTTCCCGGCTCCGCCTCTCCCGGCTCGGCCTCCTGAGCCTGTCCTTGCCCTGCGGCCAGGTCCCAAGCCTCCTGAACCTATCCTTGCCCTGTGGCCAGCTCCCAGACCTCCTGAACTGGTCCTTGCCCCATGGCCATCTCCTAGGCCACCAAAACCGGCCTCTGTCCTGTGGCCTCCTCCTAGGCCCCCTGAGCCAGCCCTTGCCTTACGGTCGATACCTCCCTGGCCCTCTCAACCTGTCCCTTTGTGCCCCCAGGGACTGCCTAATAGTGCCCTCGTGGACCGTCTCATTGCCCCTCGTTGCCCCCTTGGACTGCCTGTCTACCCCTTGTTGCCCCCTTGGACTTCCTGCCTGCCCTCTGTGCCCCTTGGACTGCCTTCTTGTTCTTGTTCCCCCGGTCTGCCTGTCTTCCCCTTGTGCCCTCATTTAGTTTTTTGTGGGTTTTCTGTCCTTCGTTTTTTGTTCTTTAGGATCGTCTGGAATCCGATCCTTTGAGGGGGGGCTCTGTTATGTTTACCTTGTCTTGTTTCACTGTTGCCCTTTTTGTTTACAATTTTTGTCACTTTTGCACTCCATAGGTTCACTTTTGTCCCTTGTTTAGCTCCACTAGTCTGTTGTTAAAAGAACTACACTTCCCAGTATCCACCTGTCATCATCACTGCCATTTTGTTCATTGTTCTCACCTGTGTCCCATTTAGTCATCACTTCCTGTGTATTTAAGCCCTGCTTCTTGTTCTCTCCTTGTCTGTCGTTGAGTGTTGTTAGCCTGGTGTGTTTTCCCTGTCCGACTTCTCTGTATTTAAGTTTCCTGTCTCCCCATTGTGGGTTTTTCTTTTGTGTTTATTTGATCTTTCAATAAAGTCAACTGCGTTTGGATCCGCACCTCCTCGTCTGCCTCGTTGCTCATTCATAACAAAAACAGTTTAAATAAGTTTACTTATATGACTAGAGTCTTTATCTCATGCGAGTGGTCTTGATGCTATACATTTGTTTAAAAAAATATAAATTTCTTTGTGTAAAACTAGCTGCAACTTTTTGAAAAGCTATTCCACAAATACTTTAACCATCTGGATTACTTCCCTGAGCATTAAATTGTTCTGGCATATCTACAATTATTGCCTACTCTACATAATTTTCATTGTAGAATTGAGCCTTGACCTTTGATCTCAAACTAGAAACATTCCAGTCAACTTCTCTTGCAGGAAGGTCATGAATGAAGTAACCTTCTCAACAGTTGTTTAGACACTGGCGCATTCTCTTGACATACGTGAACAGGCACTAAATCAGCACTGTGAGTGAGAGGTGATTGTCCACAGACCCAGCTGACCTTTTCCAGATCCTCTGTTATCCAAATAGAAGATAACGTGACACATTCCTTCAGCTGGTGACATCACACAGCATCTAAAGAACAGCCAATAATAGCAGGTATGGAAATGCAGTATCTGCAATGTGACCTTTCACCATTACAGAGTTCCCCTGAACCAGTTCTCTAGTCCTTTGTCGAGTATTGTGTTAATGTATCATTGTTTCAAGTAAAGTCTAGTGAAGACATTTATGTTTGTTTTTGTTTTGGATTCATGTTTTTTTTGGATATATCACTCTTTATGTAAATAAACTGAACTTTGGTTCTCACACTTCTTCGTCTGCTCCTGTGTCCTCAACCAGCTTGGTAACTTTTGTGAAATGTGCTGTTATATGTTTGGTTGAGAACATAGAATAGTCATCAAAGCTTTTGATCTATTTATCAAAATTAATGAACTTTGCCCATCTTGGTCAGATGAATGTATTCAATCAAAGGTATAGTATAATTTATTGAAAGAATAAATAAATAAAATAAAATCAGGCAGCAAAAATATTCCTAATACTTTTCATACTGTATCTGTTCCCTTTGATAAGGGTTTATAAAAGGGTTCAATAATGGCCAAAATAATAATTAACTAATGCATTATAAATTATTAATATGTGGTTATTACAAGATGCAAAAATTGGGACTTTCATGCAATACCTGACAAAACGTTAGCCATTTTACCTCCAATGTTATAAATGCTTAATAATGCTTAGTCAATATTAGTTACCTATGAATATACCATTAAGTAAAGTGGACACAGTTGAAACAATTATAAAAGAGCCAAGACAGGATAATGTGCAGAGGTATTTATGTACGAAAGGTTAGTTTTGAGACCACTCAAGAAAAATGATAGTTGATACACAGAAAATAATTACACAAGCGAGTCAAGACATTATAGTAATTAATATAAACACAAAAATTGCATAATTCCTGACATAGGCTGTATTTTTGTATTTTTTTTGTAAGCGACAGCCAATAGGAGAGAAGACGGGAGAACTCACATGATCCTTCTCTCTCTCTCAGCTCCTGCAGTAACGGAAAGATGGATGAAAGGCTAATTCTTGCTGTTAGAAATTTTCCAGTGCTCTATGATATGTCTCTTCCCACGTACAAGGACATTTTTAAGAAAAATACTGCGTGGAAAGGTGTATCTGAGATCGTGGGGACTTTATGGACCCAGACAGACCGGCATTTGCATTTTCGCCGCAGATAAACAGCCGCTATGGGAAACAGCACGCCTTGTTTCTCATTCATCTTTGATATAAAGCATTTTATGTACTGATTCCATTTATATTTAGTCTTTTCCCTCCAAAATGTTTGTTTTTAGTGGCAAGAAAAGAGATTCGCTGTCAACAGCAATGGAATGACATCCGTGAATGTCATTTACAAACGTTACTAGGCAACCAGTAGTGGGAACACCCACTAGCGACTTCACCGCCAGCCACTGGCGACCTGCAGCGATAAAGTCGCTGGCAGTGTGTACGCACCTTTAAGAGGCTGGGCAGAGGAGCTTGAGTGATTCTGTCAATATTTGGGTGAAAAACAAATACAGAAGGCATGGTCTGACATTAACTCACATTCTTTATCTAAATGTAAAAAAGGCAGCATTTTTGAGAAGGCAGCTGACTTTGAGACAAATGCTCTTTTTTATGACTAAAATATGAAATTAAAAACATTATTTTAGAAAAACAAAACAAAACATGTAAATTAATTATGTAGGCCCTCATGTATTGAAAAATAGCAATTCATAAATTTTCAGAGGTACATTTATATGCTTGCCATTTTTAGGGTTAATGTAAAGTGTTTCCAAAATATTCAGCATTCATCTTAACCTTTGATAAGGATCCTTAGCTCTTAACATAGCATCCATACATTTCCACTTTACTAGGCACTACTTGAGACAGGTCACATGTGCTCTGTGTCTGTATATATGTGTCTGTGTGTTGCTAGTTGCTGTTGAGTGTGTTTATGTGTGTAAGCGTTTCTGTGAGATATTAATCCCCTCCCAACCTCTATATTTGAATCCTCTATTAATAACACAGGTTTCATTCTACGATTAATCCAATTAATGGCACTTTAGATAAAAACTGAAAATGAAATCAGGTGGTTGTGAAGCAGTTGGCAGAGAACGTGAGAGGGAGATGGGCCATCAGAAGGGGGCATCAGTCATGATCCTGTGGTCAGCATCGCGAGTTGATTAGAAAAGAAGTAGGAGGTAAGACTGGAACATAATAACAGGAGCTCTCTCAAAGCTTTTGTTTTTGTTATTTTGTCTAAGGAGGTTCATGAGGACATGTTTTTAGGTTACAAACAGGTAATTACAAGGGTATTATGCTATAAATATGGTTTATGAGGACATTTCTAGTGTTCCCATAATTCAAATCACTTATAAAACATACTAAACAATGTTTTTTTGAAAATTTTTGTGAGGGTTAGGTTAGGGGAAGGGTTAGGGGATAGAATCTATAGTTTGTAAAGTATAAAAATCATTATGTCTATGGAGAGTCCTCAATAGGATAGCCGCACCAGCGTGTGTGTGAATTGTGTAAAAAATATGTGGACTTGTGCTTGTATGTAAATGAACCAGGGTTGAGCAGCATTCAGAATTGAATTGAGAATATCTTTTAAATACTATTCAGTTCCTGAACTTGAATTAAATTTGAATTGATGCATCAAATAGGATGCACAGTTAGAATTTAAGGAAGTAGAGTTAAAGTGATATGAAATTGAAAGAAATTGATACAACTGCTATAAGAGTAGTTTTAAATAATACATAAAAAATCAGTATAAATTACCCATAAACATGTTATCATACACACAAACTGTATGAGGTATCATAAACATATGGAAAAGTCACCTATAGAATTTATATTAAACATATATACTTTGATATGTTTCATTATTTGTACCAAATGTAAAATTAAATGCTGCAAGGGCATGCCATTTCCCCCCAAATCGGTCAATTTTTTCTTTCCTTTTTTACATTTTACTTTGTTTATGTCACTGTGTGTTTACATAGGTAATTAATGAGTAATAGGCCTACTAATGAACTACATGTACTGTGTAAATATGTTTTACTGCTAATTGGGCTTACATATTGTTTTTGTTATTATTAATAACAGTAACATGTAATATGTTTGTGTGTGTGTGTGTGTGTGTGTGTGTCAGTCCATTCTCTGAATATTGAAGAGTCTGATGGCTTGGGGGAAGAAGCTGTTACACAGTCTGGCCATGAGGGTCCGAATGCTTCGGTACCTCTTGCCAGATGGCAGGAGGGTGAAGAGTTTGTGTGAGGGGTGTGTGGGGTCATCTACAATGCTGGTTGCTTTGCGGATGCAGTGTTTTTTGATGGAGGGAAGAGAGACCCTGATGATCTTCTCAGCTGTCCTCACTGTCCTCTGCAGGGCTTTGCTGTCCGAAACGGTGCAAGTCCCAAACCAGGCAGTGATGCAACTGCTCAGGATGCTCTCAATAGTCCCTCTATAGAATGTAGTGAGGATGGGGGGTTGGAAATGTGCTTTCCTCAGCCTTCGAAGAAAGTAGAGACGCTGCTGGGCTTTCTTGGTAATAGAGCTGGTGTTGAGGGACCAGGTGAGGTTCTCCACCAGGTGAACACCAAGGAATTTGGTGCTCTTGACGATCTCCACAGAGGAGCCATCGATGTTCAGCGGAGAGCGGTCACTCTGTGCTCTCCTAAAGTCAACAACCATCTCTTTTGTTTTGTCCACATTCAGAGACAGGTTGTTGGCTCTACACCAGTCCGTTAGCCGCTGCACCTCCTCTCTGTATGCTGACTCGTCGTTCTTGCTGATGAGACCCACCACGGTAGTGTCATCGGCGAACTTAATGATGTGGTTCGAGCTGTGCATTGCTGCACAGTCGTGAGTCAGCATCGGACTGAGTGTGGTGTGGTGGTGGTGGAGATGCTGTTCCCGAACTGGACTGACTGAGGTCTCCCAGTCAGTAAGTCCAGGATCCAGTTGCAGAGGGAGGTGTCCCAGCAGGTTCAGCTTTCCAATCAGGTGCTGAGGAATGATTGTGTTGAATGCTGAGCTGAAGTCTATGAACAGCATTCGAACATATGAGTCCTCTTTATCTAGGTGTGTGAGGGCCAGATGGAGGGTGGTGGCGATGGCGTCGTCTGTTGAACGGTTTGGACAATACGCAAACTGCAGTGGGTCTAGTGAGGGGGGCAGCTGGGTCTTAATGTTCCTCATAACGAGCCTCTCGAAGCACTTCATGATGATGGGTGTGAGTGCAACGGGACAGTAGTCGTTGAGGCAGGACACTGAAGACTTCTTTGGCATGAGATCGATGGTGGTGGCCTTGAAGCACGTTGGAACGACGGCGCTGCTCAGAGAGATGTTGAAGATGTCGGTAAGACCATCTGCCAGCTGGTCTGCACATCCTCTGAGCACTCTGCCAGGAATGTTGTCTGGTCCAGCAGCCTTCCGTGGGTTGACTCTACGTAGAGTTTTCCTTACATCAGCCGTGGAAAGACAGAGCACCTGGTCGTTGGGAAGAGGGGTGGTCTTCCTCGCCACCACGTCGTTCTGTGCTTCAAACCTAGCGTAGAAGTCGTTCAACGCATCTGGAAGGGAGGCATCTTTGGCACAGGCAACTGATGTTGTCCTGTAGTTGGTGATGGCCTGGATGCCCTGCCACATGTGCCGCGTGTCGCCGCTGTCCTGGAAGTGACTGTGGATTCTCTGGGCGTGTGCACGCTTTGCCTCTCTGATGGCCAGGGACAGTTTGGCCCTTGCTGTTCTTAGGGCATCATTGTCGCCTGCTCTGAAGGCAGAGTCCCAGATCCTCCGCAGCGCACGCACCTCCGCAGTCATCCACGGCTTCTGTTTGGAGCATGTGGTGATGGTCTTGGAGAAGGTGACATCTCCGCCTGGTATGCGCCTGGGATGTTTGTGTAAACAAGATCAAGCGTGTTCGCCCCTCTCATTACAAAGTCCACATACTGGTGTAATTCAGGCATCACTGTCTTGAGATTCGCATGGTTGAAATCTCCGGCGACAATAAACAGTCCGTCAGGGTGAGCGTTCTGCAGTTCGCTCATAGCCCCATACAGTTCACAGAATGCTTCCTTAGCATTAGTGCTGGGGGAATGTAAACTCCGGTTATAATAACAGTGGTGAATTCACATGGTAAATAAAAAGGTCTGCATTAAACAGTCACAAGCTCCACCAGTGATGAGCAGTAACTAGAGACTAGCATAGAGTTATTGCACCATTCCGTGTTGATGTAAACACACAAGCCACCACCGCGAGTCTTACTGCACAGAGCTGCATTTCTGTCGGCACGAATCGAGGCAAGCCCGTCTAGCTGAATGGCGGTGTCCGGAACTCTGTCGCTGAGCCACGTCTCCGTGAAAACAAAGATGCAGCAGTCTCCAAGCTCACGCTGCGTAGTCTGCTGGAGTCGGATGTAGTCCAGTTTATTGTCCAGGGAGCAAACATTTGAGAGCAGGATAGACGGGAGATGGTTGTGCTGGCATGTGTGTGTGTGTAACGTCAGAGATTGGCACGTGTGTGTGTTTGTGTCTGATAAGGGCGTCTGGCTGAGGAAGAGGAGGAGTGAGGATCAGAAAGCAGAACCCCGCTGATCTGGAGCACAAGAGAGAGGAAGATCTTTTAGGCCCCTGCCAAAAAAGTCTCCTGTGAGCCTTCTTCAGAACACTCCACACTCTCACACTCTACAAACCAGCGATGGTTAACAGCACTGCTATAAAGAGACTCGCTTCACAAACAGCCCAATATTCAAAGACTGCTGAACGATACAGCTCAATTCTACTGCCTGGAACAAGGCAAGATGTTACAGAACTTCAGAACTGCAAAAGAGCATTTCAAGTCAAAGTAAAATGCCATTTTCTACACATTTGACTTCCACAATCAGATGTATTTCCATATTTCCGAAGGTCTTGATTTTATCCACCGGGAATCAATTGGATTGTAAAATGTGGGTGTTACATACCAGGTGGTTGTAGGGGAAGGGTTAAAAAAAGAAAACAGGAAATTGTAATGTAGGGCGAAACAGAAAGTTGTTTCGGAGGCTAAGATAGCTATTATTTTTGATAAAAGATTACAAAGACAATTGTTCTTTTATTTGGAATAACAGGCACCAATGAATTGCACAACAGGAATGTGCATTAAAAAAGTAAATTGAGTCCATTTTAAATTTTTGATTTCCACTATACTACCTAATAAAGGCAAAAATTATGACTTTAAAAATGAAGTTTCAAAGCCTCAAGAAATATTCATTAGTTATTCAGTGTTTTTCAGTGCAGTTAAAGGTAACTTTGTAATAAAAAGCAGAGTTCCCTTTCGTTCTGTGTGGTGGAAGTCTGGGGTTAAAAGGTGCAGGTGACACTTGAAGCATGAAGCCACTCTGAAATAAATCTCCATTCTGCTCAGGGCTTCACACATGCTCAGTGGCTGGAGTTGGGTTTCGTGTGGCCCCTAGCAGATGCGCTGAACAAGAAGAATGGATCCCAGAGGGATATTTATTCCTGCTGGTCCATTCCCTTTCCCTCCTTCCCCTCTGCACTGTTGCTTTTAACAATCTGGCATTTTTACATTCTAATGTTTCCCCTTCCCTTTGCTCCCACATCAATGTCTCCATCTCTTCCTCTCTTTTTTTATATATGCCTGGATTCATTCATTGCTACTCATTCACTTGAGAGCCAATTAGAACAGAGCCAAACAGAGCAGGGCAAATCAGTGCAGACATAAAGGAAAAGTTCACACAATGTTTACTAGCCCTCATGTCATTCTGAAATTGTGATTTTCTTTTTGCTGTGGAACACAAAAGGAGCTAATTTGCCCCAACTGTCGAGCTCCAACGATGCACCATAAAAGTGGAATTGTGTGCTATATCCTGAAATACAGTGTTCTGAAGCCACACTTTGTGCTTGTACATATTCAAACTCTGTGTCTCAAAATGCATTTTTCGAGCTTGACATCCCCTGCACTCATTAACTTTTATTGTATGAAAGAGAACTACTCTTAGCAAAATATCTACTTTTGTGTTCCCATAAAAAAAAAACCTAAAAAAAAAAACCCACCGGTTTATAAAGAATGAGGATGAGTAAATGATCTTAATTTTCGGGTGGAGTATTCCTTTAATCAACCAATCTGAGCTGTTGCCCCTCCAAAAATAACTCACCGTCTCAGTTTCTAGGACTTCAGCTGGGATTCCGGGTCTCTTTATTGACCTCGATTGTTGCAGTAAAACTGATTTGGGCAAATCCCTGCTCCATTCCCCCATGTGTCTGTTCAGAGCTTTAATTTACAGGCAGTGTGATCAAATCTAGATTGAACTAAAACTGAGATAAAATGTTCTATAAATCTTAGCTCACTGCACACATCAGCTCATGGGAATCACCTTTACCAAAATGATAAACAACACATGTCTAAGGTTTTTGAAAAAGGAATAAAACAGACCAACGCAGATTTATTTTTCTCTTGTCTATACTAGTTATTAAGAGAAAGTAAATGCTCCAGTAAAACACATCCTTCCCATTATGGTATGTTGAGTTGGAAGAATAAATTACTAGTGTCACACTTAAAGTGTATGAATTTAATTTGCACTAGATAACAGCTCAAGTGGCATTTACAAAAAAATTATGCTTGACATTTTGTCAGAACTAACTTTTTTTGAGCAATTTTTGCAATGACTTCAAACCAACTGGTGTCAAGGTCCTTTTTAGTGTATGTATGAAATCAGTTCCCGTCAAGTTCACACAGGTGCTCTTGCAGAATAACCACAGGTGTAGTTCATCACATTAATTATGGACATGTTTGACAAGCAAAAAGTTTCCAAATGCCAAATCTGCTGTTTAAACTTGAATTTGAATGTTTTGCTTGAAATGTGCTTGAGCCATCTTTCTTAAAACAAAAAAAAATACAAATAAAACAAAATTACACTATGTTTGATATTTTGTTGTATCTTGCAAAGACATTCATTTTAAGTGTAGCTTAAGTGTCCAAATACATTTTGTGGCCACTGTTAATGGGGAAATTATATGGGTTTGGTACACAAGAAGAACAATTGCAGCCTATACAACAAAATCCCTCTAATAATTACAACCCCAATTCCCAAAAAGTTGGTTCAGTATGAAAAATGCTAATAAAAACAAAAAGGAGTTATTTGTAAATTATATTCACACTTTGCTATATTGAAAGCACTGCAACTACAAATTCTATTATGTTTTTCCTTATGAATTTCATAGTTTTTTTTAAATGTTCACTCACTGCAACACACTCAAAAAAGCGTGGAGATGGGCAATTTAAGACTAATAACAATTTGACGAGTTGAAATAACAAGGCGATATGAAACAGGAGATGTTAAACAGGTGAGGCAATTGTGTCATAGTATATAAGGAGCCTCCAAAAACAGCCTAGTCCTTCAAGAGCAAGGATCATTTGAGACTTGTCAATTTGCCAACAGATGCTTCAGCAAATAATCCAGAACTATGAGAACAATGTTCCCAGATTTTGGACATTTCAACCTCTACAGTGCACAATATAGTTAAAAGTTTCAAGGAATCTGGTCAAATCTCGGTGCGCAAAGGGCAAGATGAAAACCATTTCTGAATGCACGTGATCTCTGTTGCCTCAGACATCACTTTCTTAAAATAGTCACACATTTGCAATGGATATCATGAACACGGGCTTGGGATAACTTGTAAACCTTTGTTAGTCAACACCACTTGCATTGTAAAGTCTTAAAGTTAAGTCTTAAAGTTTTTGAAAAAAAAAAAAAGCTGTCGTGTTATCTGGGCCAAAGAGGAAAAGGGCCAGGGTCTTTTACAGGGATGTATCTGCATTTTCCAGCAGGACAACTTCAAACCACATACTGACTGGATTTCAAATGCATGGCTGTGTAAGCAGAGAGTATGGGTGCTAGATTGGCCTGCTGCAGTCCTGACCTGTCTCCAATTGAGAATGTGTGGTGCCTTATGAAGCACACCATATTGCAAAGAAGACCCTGTACAATTGTGCAACTAAAGACTTACATAATGGATGATTGGGGGAAAATTCCACTTTCTAACCTTAACAAACGTGTGTCTTCAGAGCCCAAAAGCTTGATAAGTTTTATCAGAAGAAATGGCGATGTTTCACAGTGGTAAACACTCGACTGTACCAACTTTTTGGAGCATGTTACAATCATCTGATTTGAAATTAGTGTACATTTAAAAAAAACAAGGAAATTCACAAGGAAAAACCTCATATAATTTGTAGTTGTAGTGCTTTCAATATAGCGAAGTGTGAATATCATTTATAAGTCACTCCTCTTTATTTTTATTAGCATTTTTCATACTGTCCCAACTTTTTCGGATTTGGGGTTGTAAAAAAAAAAGAGAGAGAAAGGGATGAAGAGAGGTATCTTACAATTTGAATAAGTGATCTGGAAGTTTTAATCGGGTTGTTAATATGTGTAAAGGCTCTGGGGGCATTATATGCTATAAAATCAATATACTACAAAATAAATAAACCAATGCACACTCACAATGTCTGATTTCTCTGGTGGAAAAATAAAGAAGGCTGTAAAGCATAAAGAAAGCCCAGAGGCGTAACTTGGATCTTGCAGGCCCCAGTGCAACGAAACTGTTAGGCCCCCTCCTTGTTTTTCATCACCCCTCGGGCCCTAGGGCGGCTGCCCACCCAGGCCTCCCTCTAGTTATGCCCCTGGGGAAGCCCCATGAGACTGAGTGTGTATGTGTTTGTGCGCTCTGATAAATGATTCTTTGATTCAGACATTGTGTTTTGGCGCACAGCCTGCAAATTCATGGCTTTCAAAAGCACATAATGTTGCTATCTAAATAAAGTCATACTTTATTTCAGAATGTTGTCCTGCACGCCGTACATCCCTTCAGATTTAGTGGGCTGTGGTCTTGTTGAAGAACTGCCAGTCTGAATGTAGATATTATTCATAAAAAAGCACGACAACGCCTGGGTCTCCTTAGGAAACTGAGAAGCTTCAATGTTAGTCAGCAGACCCTAACTATGTTGTATCGATCAATGATTGAGAGTATTCTCACATATAACATTATTTTATGGTACAGCAATCTAACACTGAAACAAAAGAACAAACTCTCACAAATAATCAATCAAGCAAATAAGTAGGGATGTAACGATATCAAAATCTCACGGTACGATACAATTTCGATATTGACCTCACGGTACGATATTTATTGCGATATTGTGGAAAAGCTCACGGTATTGTTAAATAGCTCACGATAGTGTTTGTGATGATAATAGCGAAAAAATACTGACATTTATTCTGCTTTTGCCAGTCAACAGGCAATGTATTGTTGTATTTATGGATCATGACAACATAAAACGCTGATCACATAGTGCTTTTAAAGTGCAAGTTGTAGTCAGGAACATCAATATTCTGTATAGTAATATTTGGTTGCATAACTGATTCTTCTGTGCAATGTTCAAGTTAAGAAGCAACTAGAACAATTGTAAACAATAGGGAATTCCCTTTAAGTGCAAACAAAGATCAAGTTAAGTCAGGTTTATGCATAGCGCAAATAAAAGCAGCCTTTTAAAACTGGTATTTAGGAACATGACTTAAACTTAAATAAAATAGTCAGTCAAAAAGCCTTTTACAAAAACACTGACCTATCATTTAGCTTATGTTCACGTTTTTCATCAGAAAGATCAAAATAGTCCATTGTCTGTCCACCACCACCTCTCCTTTTGCGTTTTTTGACACGCATCGAAACCAAAATGTTTCCAGACATCTGATTTAAAAGCTGCAGGGGCTGGCACAATCTCAACTTCGGGGTTGTTGTTTTCATCCTTACAAGTATCGCTGTCGGCCCTGCTGGCTTGCTGTGAGCTTGTGTGGACAGCGTGTAGCGTGCAATCCTATTGGCTTAACAACGGTTGTTGTGACGACGCAGCGCAAAGGATCATGGTCTATGTAGTTAACAATGATTTGTTCCGCGGGACTGTGTTTAATCCTCTTGCTTTTTGACGGACACCTGTCCTTTTAATATTGTAACCCAACCACGACGATATCGAGACACGTTTACCACCGCGATAGCGCGATATCGTCAATATCGTTACATCCCTACAAATAAGATTACTGGACAAAAACAACAGCCACTACAGAGCTTGTTCGATCATTTTATGGGAAAAATGGCAATTGCAATTTTTAAAGATAACACTCACCCTCTTCACTCTGCTTTTGAATTGCTCCCATCTGGACGTAGACTAAAAATACCCTTGGCTAGAAAAAATCTCTACAAAAGATTGTTTCTTCCTATGGCAGTGATTATCTTAAATCGTACAGTGTTTTAATTGGAACAATAGAGCGACTGCTAATATTTTTTAATTTTTATTTTTTACAGTGTTTAACTATATTATTTTTTGTATTTGTGTTGTTGATATGTGATGTGTCTTATGTTACAGTGTCAAAGAAAAATTTCTGCTCTGTGAAAACAGACTGGACAATAAAGTATAAAGTATATATTCTGTAGATGTAGCCTTCTAGTAGAGATGATTCACCAGAGGCAAACAAAGACTAAAACAAATTAATCAAAAACAATAAAATAAAAAAATAGAAATATTATAAACAAAGAGTTGATCTGAAGACACAGAGAAAGATAAATCAATAAATAAATCAGGAGGCAAGGGTACAATCCAAAAAGGGTGTGTATGCATTAAAACATTTTCAGTAAAACCTTCAGTCTGGTCTCATGAACAACTTGTGACCTTGGCAACATTTTTGCAAAATGAAATTACGTGCCTTGTAACATGTTTGGCTGCAGTTTCCCAATGAAATTTCCAGCAGGGGTCAAGTGAAATGTTGTGGTAATCAGACAAGGTTTTTACGTTAAATATTATATAAAGGATTTAATTAGTAAAACGTACCTCCCTAACCTAGCCTAACCTCGCTAATCTAACCAATACTGATCTAAAATCAAACAAGAAGCTGACACAAAATAGACATTCTTACCCTTAACCAACCAATAAACTTGACTGATTGTGTCCAAAAACAAAATGAAAAGAACATTTTTCACAGCAACCATGTCATGTCTACGGAGCCCCCGAAGTGACCTGTGCAAAAAAAAAAATCTAAGAGACTTTCGCGTGCGCACGAGATACTTTAGCGTGCGCACGCGTTACAGTTTCCGGTGTGTGTATAGCTCTTTTCCGATTGCGTCATTGCCATCATTCATTTACTCAAAGATACTGAGAGCATGGATGCGCATGAATTTATAGAGATATATTTTAAACTTGGCCTTCAATACAAAGACATTACTGTCTATGACATTTGTAATACTGTCATGGCTGAGACACGCTTTGATCTTCCAAAGGACACTAATCAAGCAATAGACTTGTACTTGCATTTAACACGAGAACTACCGGAATTCTATAACTAGAATGGCCATAGCGGTCATTCTGACCGTTCATACTAGACTGTACCAAATGTCATATTTACATTCGAAACTTCTATTGAGGTTTTAGAATGAAGCTTCAAATGTCTGTCGTCATATTTTATGGCATCATCACCCTAAAAATGTATTGAATAAAATAGAATAATATGGATCAAATGGAGCGCCAAACATAATTCGATCTTTTTTTGTAATATATAATAGTGCTAGACTATACAAATACATAGGCCTATATATATTATATATTAGCTGCTAGACTGCCCCGCGTCTCGTGCGCACGCGATAGTTTCTCGTGCGCACGCTAAAGTATCTCGTGCGCACGCGATAGTTTCTCGTGCGCACACGAAAGTCTCTTAGAGTTTTTTTTTGCACAGGTCACTTCGGTCACTTCGGGGGCTCCGTACATTCTGTGCTTCTGTGACACTCTCATTGCACATGTCAGGTTGCGTGTTTGACTGATCTCGAACCGTGTACTTCTGAGTCCAAAATTCAACACTCTATGAGGTGAGATATTGCAGAAGCTAATCACATTGGAATAAGTTTGTAAATATAGGCGAGTCTGTAATAAAAGCATTAAAATGTATCTGTTGAGCAGAGGGGGGGCGGGGCCGGGCTGGAATGTCGCACGCCCGGTCCCCAATCGGCCTGATGGGGCGCGCGAGGGATAAAGGCGGCCGGTGACGACGGTCCGAGCATGTCCGTCATGTGTGTGTTTATGTTAAAACACTGACCACAGAAATGAACTCGTTCCCACTCGTGAGACGCACAAGGAAATTCCATACATTTATAACCATCTCAACAACCATGTTTAAGTGTTAAATGCATTATATATACAGTCAGGTCCATAAATATTGGGACATCGACACAATTCTAATCTTTTTGGCTCTATACACCACTACAATGGATTTGAAATGAAACGAACAAGATGTGCTGTAACTGCAGACTTTCATCTTTAATTTGAGGGTATTTACATCCAAATCAGGTGAACGGTGTAGGAATTACAACAGTTTGTATATGTGCCTCCCACTTTATAAGGGACCAAAATAATAGGACAGATTAACAATCATAAATCAAACTTTCACTTTTTAGTACTTGGTTGCAAATCCTTTGCAGTCAATTACAGCCTGAAGTCTGGAACGCATAGACATCACCAGACGCTGGGTTTCATCCCTGGTGATGCTCTGCCAGGCCTCTACTGCAACTGTCTTCAGTTCCTGCTTGTTTTTGGGGCATTTTCCCTTCAGTTTTGTCTTCAGCAAGTGAAATGCATGCTCAATCGGATTCAGGTCAGGTGATTGACTTGGTCATTGCATAACATTCCAATTCTTTCCCTTAAAAAACTCTTTGGTTGCTTTCGCAGTATGCTTCGGGTCATTGTCCATCTGTACTGTGAAGCATCCAATAAGTTCTGAAGCATTTGGCTGAATATGAGCAGATAATATTGCCCGAAACACTTCAGAATTCATCCTGCTGCTTTTGTCAGCAGTCACATCATCAATAAATACAAGAGAACCAGTTCTATTGGCAGCCATACATGCCCACGCCATGACACTACCACCACCATGCTTCACTGATGAGGTGGTATGCTTTGGATCATGAGCAGTTCCTTTCCTTCTCCATACTCTTCTCTTCCCATCACTCTGGTACAAGTTGATCTTTGTCTCATCTGTCCGTAGGATGTTGTTTCAGAACTGTGAAGGCTTTTTTAGATGTTGTTTGGCAAACTCTAATCTGGCCTTCCTGTTTTTCAATGGTTTACATCTTGTGGTGAACCCTCTGTATTCACTCTGGTGAAGTCTTCTCTTGATTGTTGACTTTGACACACATACACCTACCTCCTGGAGAGTGTTCTTGATCTGGCCAACTGGAGTGAAGGGTGTTTTCTTCACCAGGGAAAGAATTTTTCGGTCATCCACCACAGTTGTTTTCCGTGGTCTTCCGGGTCTTTTGGTGTTGCTGAGCTCACCGGTGCGTTCTTTCTTTTTAAGAATGATCCAAACAGTTGATTTGGCCACACCTAATGTTGCTATCTCTCTTATGGGTTTGTTTTGATTTTTCAGCCTAACGATGGCTTGCTTCACTGATAGTGACAGCTCTTTGGATCTCATATTGAGAGTTGACAGCAACAGATTCCAAATGCAAATAGCACACTTGAAATGAACTCTGGACCTTTTATCTGCTCCTTGTAAATGGGATAGTGAGGGAATAACACACACCTGGCCATGGAACAGCTGAGCAGCCAATTGTCCCATTACTTTTGGTCCCTTAAAAAGTGGGAGGCACATATACAAACTGTTGTAATTCCTACACCGTTCACCTGATTTGGATGTAAATACCCTCAAATTAAAGATGAAAGTCTGCAGTTACAGCACATCTTGTTCGTTTCATTTCAAATCCATTGTGGTGGTGTATAGAGCCAAAAAGATTAGAATTGTGTCGATGTCCCAATATTTATAGACCTGACTGTATGTTCAAATACATTTATGCAAGTAACTGCGTCGAAAAGATTAACTTAAAACATATCGTTATCACAATTATTTTGTTATTGAGTTAGAGTGCAAATAACCGTACATACCTACAGCATTTACACTTGAATCTGCTGCAGTACGGCAAGAGAAGACGGACAAAATACAATGTCTGCAGTACCATAAACAGCCACAGATGGGAAGCCCTCAAATCCCAGTGAATAAAACCAAATGCCTTAATTTATGGAATTCCCAAATCAAAACTTTAAATTAAATATTATTTTTTTTTATCCTGTTACACTGGCCAGATTTGTCTGTAAAGCTTTATTGAACCCTGAGCTTCATACGCCTGTATTTTTACACAAAGCTTTGTGTGTCTGAGCATCTTCTCTTATACAGACAGCAGCAGTGCACAAAAACACTCTAGGTTACACTCTATTGAAAACAGGGAACTGTTTTATGAGTTTAATAAAGTCAGAAATTAGTATTGTAAAATAAGGTGGGTGTGTTTACATGTTTGCAGGAGTAGGTGTGCACATAACACACACACAGACAGACACAGATAATGAATGCATAACATGACCATACTACTGGGACAGTATAAACCTGTCATACAATCAGCACACTGAAGAAGAGATGTGTCAGTGTGTTTAGAGCTGTTTCTTGTCATAGTATAGTCTGACTTTACTCTGATCACTACATCTCAAAAGCACCATTGATTTTATTCATTTAAATAAAGGTCAATGTTAAATATACAGTTATATGGAGCCAGATTTCATTCCAATGAGACTGCTATGTGAGCGCAACGTTGTAGAATTAGAAACCAAACGACCAAGAAAATGTTTAATGAAGCAGCTTGGATGACTGTTATAGGTTGTCAGTAGAGGTTTGATTTGCTCTAATGGACAGCACACATTCAGAATAATTAAAAAGGAGGAGAATCAGTGTTCATGTTAGTGTGTTTGTTTATCAGATGTTTTCGGGTATGTCTCTGCTGGTCTTTAACATGGCATTAGAGAAACCCATCAATCACAGGCAGACTTGGGGAGTAATTAACTACTTGTAATGGCATTAGGTAATCAAGACATAAAAAAGTAACTGTACCCATTACAATTACATAAAAACCTATCGTAATCAGATTACAGTTACATTTAAAAACATTGGGATTACTGTCAGGATTAAAAGTTTTAATTTATGAAAAAGAAATAGTGAATTTTCCTGATATAAAGTGATAAAGACAGCTGTATGTTAAGAGTGAGAGATGGTTTAGATGCGCGTCTCTTCGGGTTCTCTCTCATGAGTCACTTGAGTCAGGAGCATCTCCTACTGTCTTATGCACAAAGAACCCCTGTCTCACATCAGCACTCTGCTCTCAAAGCAAACAGCTGCTTCATCGTGATAGCTAGGTTAGCAAAAGTGTGTTAATAAAATGTGTTAAAATGAGTTAGCATTAGTGCTCAAGAAATCTGTGGCCCTCATCATTTGACGGGAGCAGGAACAGCTGCCAATACTGACTCTATTTGCGCATCATTGCTGGTACGGCATAGAAATCCCTTGGTTTGCATGGTTGCAAATACAAACTCACTATATTAGCCAGGACATCCTGTATGTTGTGAAAAAATTTGTACTTAAACCTTCATCATTTAAGAAAAAAATAAGTTTTGAATACAACAACAATTCAAATATCAACAGAAAAAATACCCTTGTAAAACCTGCTATGACTTTCTCTCCTTTTTCACATCTCATGCTTTTGCATCCATTATTATTATAAACAAATCCAGACATGAACAGAGATGTATTTACTAGGGCTGTCAATTTAACGTGTTAATTCAGTGTGATTAATTTTACAAAAAATAACGTGTTAAAAAAATGTACACAATTAATCGCATGCCCACGGACCATAATAAGGAAGATTCCTGAGAAATGCAAGCTTGCAGTACCACCTGTTTACTCCAGAGTAAGTGAAATTTCAGCTTTATGAGCAACGCGCAGTTTATACAGTGAAGAAAACACTTCAATAGGCAGAACAACACAAACATGCGTTACGTTCTTGTGTTTAAAACTCTCGAAAGAGCGTATATGCGAACTAAGGGATCTCAAGATGTGTTTAAAGATTGAGTATTAAACTATATTTAACTTGACACAGTGACCTAAACATTTTATGTTTATGACGCAACACACCCAAGACGTCTAACGTAGGTGTAAATTGACGGGTCCTTAAACAAGCCCTCATAATAAATCTCCAACTGATTGACAAATTCACTTGTGAAATGGATTGCTGTGAACTGTATGTAGGGCTGGGACAACGCGTCGATGTCATCGCAAAAAATACGTCGACGCAAAATATGCACGTCGATTCGTCGGACCCAAAACAAAGATGGCGGTGCCGGCAAGTAGTAGCAACACGAGTGGCTCCTCAGACTATCAGAAGTGCAAGGCGGCATGCACTCGTTCCTCTAAAGTATGGGAATTCTTTAATTTAAAAGGAAACAATTCCGTGATTTGTCGTCTTTGCAAAATGGAGATGGCCTTCCATTCTAGCACCACGGCAATGCACCAGCACCTTAAGAGGCGCCACCCGGTTGCAGCTGCAGATGACAGAGCACCGTAACTTTTTTTCACCTCCCCACTTTGCACTCGATGTTGGAGTAGGCTATAATACGTTGTCGACACCTAAAGTTTTCGCTTATAGCTATGAATGTCGTGAAAAATACATAGAGGACACTGACAACGCGCTGACAGACAGGACCAAGCAGGTAACATTTAATAAAGTCTCAACTTTCAAATTTGGTCATTCAAAGAAAATTAAACCATAAATAGGCCTACTATTTTGTGGCTCTTTAATGTGTCGTGACAGATTGCCTCAGTTAAAGCTGCTCGTGAACCGATCATCTTTTCCTTGGTTAATTTATAGCATCAAACAGGCTAAACATGAATGTAGCCTACATCAGAAGGACTGTTGTTTTAACCACGGAAAGACATCAGTACGGTAGCCTACAATCCATTATTCAAATTCAAATCCACCGACGTTAATCTTCTCTCTCCTGACTACTTTGTCGGACAAAAATGGCGTATTATGATTGATTGATCAGATCGCCAGTCAATCAAACTCCCAGCAAATGTTTTTTTTTTTTTTACATTTTATACACCCCCACCCCCGATGAAACCGGTATTACCGGTGTTGTTACAAGTCGATTAATCGAATCGAAATCGAATCGGACTGAAAAAACGAATCGTTAGATTAATCGATGCATCGAAAAAATAATCGCTAGATTAATCGTTTAAAAAATAATAGTTTATCCCAGCCCTAACTGTATGCCAATGATTGTCTTATGATCAATCAGGGTTCCCACTCTTTTCAAAGCACATTTTTCCAGGACATTTTATGTGCCACACGGTTGCAATATTTAAACAAAAACACACAAGAGGTCATTCAAATTGTGGTTATTAGAGAGTTGTTTTCACAAAATTCCATATTCGACAGTTTCATTCAATTTCATCCACAAAATGGTGTCTAATCAAATTTAAATAAAACTATAATCAAATGAAAATACAATTATTTTAATAATTAATAAAATTTTAAATTTTTTTATTATTTTTATCAAATTAATTTCTTTTCTACAAAATCCTCACAGCATAATCGGAAACAACACTGAAGATATTGATATCAAATAAAGTGCAGCACAACAGAACATCACAGATGTGAGATATTGCCTTAATACATGTTTATTATTATTATTTAATAACATTAAACATTATCTTTTTTCCCCATTTCATGTGTTCATTTAAAACGAGCAGTTATTTTGGTGTTTCTGTGCATTGGCTACATGACTAAGTGTGATTATTAAACCCCAAAAAGCTTTGATTTCATTACAATAAACACATAGTCTGTATGTGCTGCACGCTTCAGAGCGCTCTGCTACAAACACACACACACACACACCGCACATGGGACACTCATGATGAGGGGTTTTCAGCGTACAAGCAGCCGCTTCACACATTCATTTTTAAGCATGCAGCACATGCAAATTATATATTTATTTAATTAAATTGCAGCCTTTGTGGTTTAATAATCACACCTGGACATATCGAGATTAACATTTCTTAATTTAATCATGCATTCAAAAATTCACTCATTCGTCATATTCATTGACATTTCACATTTTATAGCTAATGCAACTTTTGAATTCAGCAATCCGTGTTTTCCACATTGCAGAATCGTAGGGCCCTACATGTAAGCACTGAGGTGTGAAGGCCACATCATCCCTACGCTGCTACCACCTCGGGTGTAAATTCATTATCAAAAAAATTTTAATCTGCGTCTGACCGCCATCGTTATCTAAAGTTTACAACTCAAATGTGTTTGTTGTTAACCCTCAGCAGTGTTGGAAGGAAAACATTCTGCACTATATCAGTACTTGAAAATGTTACAAAAACCTTGTCAGAATCAGTTTTATTATACTAAAATATTTTCCAGGACAAATCATTATTTTCCAGGACATTTAGGTATTTTTCTCATTTTCCATGACTTTTCCATGACTGGAAAACTGCATTGCAAAATTCCAGGTTTTCCAGGATTTCCAGGACGCGTGGGAACCCTGTCAATAATATGTAGTAAACAATACATTGTATTCTAAAGCCGCTTTTTGTATGTATGTATTTTATATGTATATGTATATATATATATATATATATATATATATATATATATATATATATATATATATAATTTTTTAATATTTAAAGATAACTATGTTTAATTATATATTGATATAAATATGTATAATCATTATATATTGAATTATTGTTATATGAGGGGCTTTCTCAGCAAATATTTGTATATGCGATTAATCACAATTAATTAACCGGGACACCATGTAATTAATTTGATAAAAAAAATGTAATCGATTGACAGCCTTATTTATTACATGTATGTACACATTCTTAGGAAAGAAAGTTCAATAAAGAATTAATCTGATTTTGATAAATTATTGTTGATCAAATATCTGGTTGAGGGAGACATTCTGACAAATGTGACATGCTCAAATCTTATAGTAATTAGGAATAAGTAATTGAAAAGACTAATGTTTTGATTTATTCTTTTAAACTAGATTTTGTTTTCTTTATAGAATCAAAACTTTTTTACACTTTAAAATCCTCCTTAAACAGAAACATAAACAGAAATCAGCCATAAATTGTAAGCTGGTGATATTTGACTTTGGATCATGAGCAAGCAGAGGAAAGACACTCTCCAGCATTGAATTATGACAGTAATAACGATGATGACGATGATAACATGATCTACCTATTGAATACAGTCTGAAGTTAATAAATAGTGCAAATTACAATTGCCTATACACACTAACAGCAATACACGGTAGAATTACACTTTACAGTGTTTTAGAATCTGAAGTATATCCTGTCAGATTTAGTTTAACGTTAACCAAGACATAATTCATAATTTTGCTTTATGAGAAATGTTCTTTTACTGTAACAGAGAGAACCTGATTTCTTTAAAAATACCGGGTTGTTCTACAGTAACAGCTCATTTTCTTTTCCTTAGACATAATAACAGCTACAACAGTACTCACAATATTACTCAAATATGTTCTGTTTACATTTTACAAGGCACAATTTAAAGTTTTAGAGATCATATTGATTTTATCCTGACTTTATATACATATGTGCCATTGTGGTAATCCAAAAGTAATGAAATTAATCTGATTACGTTAATTTCATATTGCTGTAATTTGATTACTTTATGATTACATTCATCGTTAAATAATCAGTAATCTGTTACGAATTACATTTAAAAAGTAACCCTTCCAACCCTGATCACAGTATAACCTAAAACACACCTACTCACACACACAGACGGCTATCCTTTTGTGGACTCCCCATTGACATAATGATTTTTATACTGTACGAACTATAGATTCAATCCCCTAAACCTAACCCTCACAAAAAACTTTCTGCATTTTTACGTTTTCAAACAATATAGTTTAGTATGTTTTTTAAGCAAGTTGAATTATGGGGACACAAGAAATGTCCTCATAAACAACATGTATAGCATAATACCCTTGTAATTACTAGTTTGTAACATAAAAAAATTCCTTGTAAACCTACCCACACACACACACACATACACACACACACACACACACACACACACACACACACACACACACACACACACACACACACACACACACACACACACACACACACACACACACACACACACACACACAAATCAATAAATAAACACTCCTTCACCCTCACATATAGTGTGTACAAACTCATCCTCATTTGCTACCAACCAAACAAACATAAACCTATATACACAAACACACTTAACCTGACAAACACTCTCTCTCTCTCTCTCTCTCTCTCTCTCTCTCTGAAGAGGAAGAAAGAGGCTTCAAAACCTTCATTCTGAGGTCACAGGCCCAATTAGACCAGGAGAGGAAGTCTGAACACACCCCCACGTCTCTTCTCCTCTCCCTGCTCTCTTGTACCTCCTCATTAAAGGAAAGGATGACGGGCAGATGAAACGAGAGCAGTTAAGCAGGGAGTCTCTCTCTCTTTCTCTCTGTCCTTGCATGTGTGAGTGTGTATTGTCTCTCTTAAGCCTGTCTATGTCTTCATCCGCTCGTCTCATCTTCTGATTGGTGGATCATTTCCATGTTCTCTGTACATTGAACACAAATGCAAGGCCTCAACACCCACAGCCAGTCAAACAAATATAAAGTTGTGTGGTGTGTTAATATGCTCATATGTGTATATACAGTGAGGAAAATAAGTATTTGAACACCCTGCTATTTTGCAAGTTCTCCCACTTCGAAATCATGGAGGGGTCTGAAATTGTCATCGTAGGTGCATGTCCACTGTGAGAGACATAATCTAAAAAAAAAAATCCAGAAATCACAATGTATGATTTTTTAACTATTTATTTGTATGATACAGCTGCAAATAAGTATTTGAACACCTGAGAAAATCAATGTTAATATTTGGTACAGTAGCCTTTGTTTGCAATTACAGGGGTCAAACGTTTCCTGTAGTTTTTCACCAGGTTTGCACACACTGCAGGAGGGATTTTGGCCCACTCCTCCACACAGATCTTCTCTAGATCAATAAGGTTTCTGGGCTGTCGCTGAGAAACACGGAGTTTGAGCTCCCTCCAAAGATTCTCTACTGGGTTTAGGTCTGGAGACTGGCTAGGCCACGCCAGAACCTTGATATGCTTCTTACAGAGCCACTCCTTGGTTATCCTGGCTGTGTGCTTGGGTCATTGTCATGTTGGAAGACCCAGCCTCGACCCATCTTCAATGCTCTAACTGAGGGAAGGAGGTTGTTCCCCAAAATCTCGCAATACATGGCCCCGGTCATCCTCTCCTTAATACAGTGCAGTCAGCCCTGTCCCATGTGCAGAAAAACACCCCCAAAGCATGATGCTACCACCCCCATGCTTCACAGTAGGGATGGTGTTCTTGGGATGGTACTCATCATTCTTCTTCCTCCAAACACGGTTAGTGGAATTATGACCAAAAATTTCTATTTTGGTCTCATCTGACCACATGACTTTCTCCCAGGACTCCTCTGGATCATCCAAATGGTCATTGGCAAACTTAAGACGGGCCTTGACATGTGCTGGTTTAAGCAGGGGAACCTTCCGTGCCATGCATGATTTCAAACCATGACGTCTTAGTGTATTACCAACAGTAACCTTGGAAGCGGTGGTCCCAGCTCTTTTCAGGTCATTGACCAGCTCCTCCCGTGTAGTTCTGGGCTGATTTCTCACCTTTCTTAGGATCATTGAGACCCCACGAGGTGAGATCTTGCATTGAGCCCCAGTCCGAGGGAGATTGACAGTCATGTTTAGCTTCTTCCATTTTCTAATGATTGCTCCAACAGTGGACCTTTTTTCACCAAGCTGCTTGGCAATTTCCCGTAGCCCTTTCCAGCCTTCTGGAGGTGTACAATTTTGTCTCTAGTGTCTTTGGACAGCTCTTTGGTCTTGGCCATGTTAGTAGTTGGATTCTTACTGATTGTATGGGGTGGACAGGTGTCTTTATGCAGCTAACGACCTCAAACAGGTGCATCTAATTTAGGATAATAAATGGAGTGGAGGTGAACATTTTAAAGGCAGACTAACAGGTCTTTGAGGGTCAGAATTCTAGCTGATAGACAGGTGTTCAAATACTTATTTGCAGCTGTATCATACAAATAAATAGTTAAAAAAATCATACATTGTGATTTCTGGATTTTTTTTTAGATTATGTCTCTCACAGTGGACATGCACCTACGATGACAATTTCAGACCCCTCCATGATTTCCAAGTGGGAGAACTTGCAAAATAGCAGGGTGTTCAAATACTTATTTTCCTCACTGTAATTACAGCCTGTTTTACGCAAGTCTATTCACTTAGCGGCCATCTTGGCAATGCTTCCAGGCAGCAACTGTGTTTTCTAGTCATACACATTCTTTACATCGAGATTAAAGGGAAAAGACAGAAATCTCCAAAACAGTTCCTCAAGATTACCTTAGTCATGGAATTTTTAACCACAGCTTCCACTACATGTAAATAACTAATATTGGAATTATATTCATGCTGTTTAGCCAGAGGTGGGAGTGCAACTGATGGCACTAGCAAGGCAAACAGTCCGACTAATCTGTTCCACCAATCAGAACTTAAATTTCAGATGTGATTGAACATTTGCTAACTAATAATATGTTCCATTTCAGTAAGGGGCAAGTTATTGACTGCATATAATTCTGATGCACAAGCATCCCTGGAGTAACCATAAATTCACAGTATGCCCACCTCTTCAGACACTACTACATCACTGTATTAACAGTATTGTCACGATCCCCTGTTGTCTGCCCCGTGTTTCACCTGTCACCTCTCAATAACTACAATTCCCACAATTCCCGGCCCTCATCACTGCCAGCCCTGTGTCATTGTTCTCACCTTATTGTCGTTTGTTATCATCATGTCTCCTGTGTATTTAAACCCTGCTGTTTCTCCATTCCTTGTCGATCGTTGTTTGTAGATGTTGAACGTAGATTTATGTTAATGTCACCCTTGCTCTCCGTTGATGTTAATATTGTCTTTGTATTCCTTGGATGTCTTTTGTGTTTTTGTTTTGTTTTTCCCATCGTGGATGTTTTATTTGTTCCAGTCTTGTTTGTCCTATTATTTTCAATTAAACCGCATTTAGATCCTCACCCCTCGTCTGCCTTCGTCTGCCTCCACCTTCTAACGTTACAGAACGATCCACCACCATTATGGATCTAGCGGTTCAACAGGCGAACTACAGACTTCTCTGCCTGAAGCAAGAGGACCGTCCTGTGGAGGACCACATCCGCGACTTCCTCGAGCTGGCGAGTGTCGCGGACTTCCCGGACTCCTCCCTGGTGGTTTTCTTCAGGGATGAACAGTTCACTCAAGGAGTGGTTGCCACCGGCGACGCACGGCTGGACTCTCCTTGAATTCATGGAGGAGACTCTGCTGGCCTGCGGCTCGCCGTTCACTGTGGGCATTGTTGAGGAGGACCCTGCCTCTCCTCCCACAGTGGTGACCCTCCAGTCGTCCATGGCTCGTCCTTTCACGCCTGCCACGGTCTGCGAGCCAGAGCCAACGCCTGCCACGGTCTGCAAGCCAGAGCCTACGCCTGCCACGGTCAGCGAGCCAGAGCCCGCGCCTGCCACGGTCTGCGAGCCAGAGCCAACGCCTGCCATGGTCTGTGAGCCAGAGCCCTCTGTGTCCAACAAACCAGAACTCACGCATACCACGGCCAACCAGCCAATGCCTGCAGCCCCGAACGTCAGTGAGCCAGTGCCTGTAGCCTCGAACGTTAGTGAGCCAGCGCCTGCAGCCTCGAACGTCAGTGAGCCAGCGCCTGCAGCCTCGAACGTCAGTGAGCCAGCGCCTGTAGCCTCGACCATCCCAGAGCCAGCGCCTGTAGCCTTGACCGTCCAAGAGCCAGCGCATCTCGAGCCTCCCAGGCCTCCGCCTCACGAGCATTCCAGGGCTCCGCCTCCCGAGCCTTCCAGGGCTCCGCCTCCCGAGCCATCCAGGGCTCCGCCTCTCGAGCCTCCCAGGGCTCCGCCTCTCGAGCCTCCCAGGGCTCCGCCTCTCGAGCCTTCCAGGGCTCTGCCTCTCGAGCCTTCCTCTGCTTCAATCCAAGAGCCTTCCAGGGCTCTGCCTCTCGAGCCATCCCGGGCTCCAGAGCCTACCCCTTGTGCCCCATTGGACTGTCTGTTTTCCCTTTGTGCCCCCTTGGACTGTCTGTTTCGCCCCTTGTGCCCTCCTTGGTCTATTTTCAACAGAGGTGTCTGGATTTTAAATGAGAGAAAGAGTAGGGGGTTAGAATGAGAGCCTGAGCAGAAAAATCCTCAGTAGAGGCTTTTAGAGAAAACAGATGTCTCGAGAATGCTTTAAGAGGTAGGAGAGCTTCATTTGCCATCAGTACATTAGCTTCACACAGACATGATTCTGTTTGGAATCATGTGGAAACCAGGTTCTGATCTACCGGGTTCAGGGGTAGTGTGAAGTTCAAGTAGGAAGGAGGATTCAGGATCTCTCAGAAGCCGACATCATACACACAACCCCCTGTATAGAGATTCCCTTAAAATCCTAAGGAAAACAAAGAACAAACAAATAAACAATTACAAGAGACTCTCACCTGTTTCTGTAGACAGTAATTAAGATATCACTTATTTGGAAAGAATATTCTGTAAATGTTCTTAGCCTCAGACACTATGTCCTGACCACTTGATGTATATTGATAGTCAGATCGGATTTATGTGATTTCTGAGAATCAAAGCACACAGATTTTTATCAGTCTGCCAGGAAAAATCTATGTGTATACAAAGTTTCAGGGCTACTGCAATAATAATTTCAAAGGAAGCAGCAGTTGCTGGATCTGCCAAAGTTGCAAGGTTCAGGGCATTGACTGATATTTAGGAAAATATTCTTGTGCACCCATCCATATTCTGCTCTGTTCTCAGAGAAATATCTCTTTTCAAACAAGCTTTGTTTCAACATGTTGATCAGACAGCCCCTTTCTCTCCAACTGGGGAGTTCTTGGCCAGATTAAAGGAACAGTTCACCCAAAAATGAGAGAAGCTTGTTCACAGTGGCTCCCGTGTCCATGCAAGAACTTGCATTGTTTTAATGCTAAACAATGCAATAAGAACACATGAGCCACTGTGAATACATTTCTCTCATGGCACTCATAAATGCACAATAGACATCAAGTTTTTCACAAAAATATACTTTTTTTTTTCAGAAGACTTTGAGTATGACCTACAAATTGTATGGACCACTTGTGGGCCCTTTTTAAGCTTTAAAGTAAGGCACAATCCACTGGTATTGTTTTATAGAAACAGACTGAATTATTTATTAAAATATTTGTTTTGTGTTCTACATAGGAAAGAAAGAGATACAAGTTTGGATAGCATGAGGTTGATTAATGATTGCAGAATGTTCATCACAGGATTAGTTATTCGTTGAAGTTGCAATGTGGATCAGATTTTAAGATTGTAGTCAAAACTCTGGCTATGCAAGTCCTGCAAATTCAAATATTCAATTTCAAAGTGAAAATACTAACTTATGTCAGCATATATTTCAAGGCTGGTCCATGCTGGTTAAAACTGATTTCTTGTCAGTCAAGCTGGTGGACCAACACAACAATGCTGATCACCAGCCAAAAAATGCAGACCAACTAGTATGGTCTTTCCTGTGAAGCTGGTTAACAAGGGAAGTCATGTTAGTTAAGAAGCCTGGTGGGGTCACCAGCATTCTGTGCTGGGGATCAACATCTAAACCACCCTGGGCAGTTTCTAGCTACAAGCAGTATAAGCTGCCGCTTAGGGCCCCCAAGCCACCAGGGCTTTTTTATATATGTACAAAAATCTGCGAGTAGACAGTTATAGGGTGGAGAATGTAACTGCAAGGAGAGATTTGGGCATGTGCACCCTCAAAGGGTTTTTCATCATCATGAAGTGCACCTGCACCTTGAATGCAGCTAGACCACTGGTAAGAAATTAATGCAAGCCAGCTACCTGGCTAAATCGTGTTTGTTTGTCATATTTGACGTTTGTTAATATTTTTGGTCTTGCACGATTATAAACCGTTCTAAGTAAGGAATTCTCGGCACGGTTAACCATACTTAACTCATGCTCATGGTTTAGTGTATGGCAACTCGTTTAGTGTATCTTAATGTTTTATTATGGTGGTTTAACTAGAATTGTAGCCTACATTTATTTTTCTACAGACCTTTGTCATCAGGGAAGTAGATTTCTATCTCATTTTAATTCAAAATATATCAATATATTCTCAAATATAATTTTTATATAATACTTACATAATATGATGGAAATGATGGAAAACCTCACCCTTTTGTTTTTACTTTCCTTTTTGCGACATGGTCCGTGTCTTTGCTGTATGTTAGCAGAGTAAAACCAGTGAAAAAAGCAGTCCTAAAATCTGGAAAATGTGATCATCATCCATAGCGAGCTGCACTAGGTCCAATGTTTACCTCTCATGCGGATCTGTTACGTACATTCTGCTGATGTCACCGCACCACAGTTGAAAAAGAAAGCATAACCATGCCAATTGGCCCGGATCGGCACGAAACAGTATGGTTTTGTTATGAAAATTGTTCAGCTCCATGGTGGAAAAGTGGCTTAAGATTTAGACAACAGATATAGTGTAGCTAACCAAGATTATCTGACAGATTCAATGCTTTTCCTTTCAGTGCAGTATGTTGGCTAGCTAGGTAGGCTAGCTGACAGTAGTTGAAGCACCAGAGATGATTCAATCACCCTAATTTGTCTTGTCTGCATTACTTTCAGGTGCCATATTGAAATATTAAGGGGCATTAAATGCAGCTTGTAAATAGCCATTTAGTATGTAATAATTAATGGGAGGTCCTCCAAGTAGGTTTTTGCTTAGGGTCCCGATATGCTCAGAATCGGCCTTGGAACCATGATATACACTGTTCTTTCCAACATAGTGTGAACTGGTTGGGGGAGGTTATATTGGCTATTGAACTTTAAACTATCTTCACAAAAGGCTAGTAGTAGTCTAGTAGTAGTAGTAGCTTCTGTTCTTTGTGAGATGAAATCCAACAGCTGTATTTCCTGACACCCCCCCACCCACCCCCACCATCTTTAAGACCTTGTCCAAACTTCTATTTCTCTCCCCTCACTCAAGTCTTCTCTCTTACTCAGTCCTTTTCCCATCAAGGCACACAAGTTGGCGTCAGGAGGGTAGTCACGCCAACGCACTGTCTACACAGCTAATCTCTCTCTCTCTCTCTCTCTCTCTCTCAATCTATCTCTCTCGCTCTCTCTGGTCGCGTTCAAAACTGGGCCCCATTTCTGAGACAGCAGCTGGAACATGGACAGTTTTTGTGTTTGGGTTTAAACTGGACTGATTCACATACAGAATGTTGATATTGGATTACACTGCTGTTAGTGACCGGCAGGTTGTAAAGAGAGTACAAACCAGGGACGTGCTGTCCATATAAGCAGTGCTTACCTAACAGAAGAGTGAAAAGAAAAATCACACTATGAAATATTTAAATACAGTTGTTAACTAAACTACTGTTTTCATTTAAATTTGTTATCTTTCATCTCAGTTGAGCAGCACAGAGATTTATTAATTTATTCGCTTTGGTGCCACCCTCAGGTATAAGCACTTTATGTTATGCTTTCTTTAACTTAGATTCAAAGCGTTGTTTACCGCCCTTTCATTCAACATTATATGTTCATTCAAACTGAAACAAATGACCAAGTTAAGCATGCTTACCTAAACGAGAAAGCCAATCAGAAGCTCCTTCCTTCAGTCACACTATCTTTTTGTTTTGCGTCAACATGTTGAAGTTAACGTAACTAATGCGCTATTAAGCGTTACAATGAATATAATGTAAGCATCGATGACCTACGCGTATTTAGTAAAGATAATTTCAATTATAAATTGAGAAACAGAGCCACACGCAGCTGTCGTGTGTGTTTATGTTTGTATCTTTTTGTTTCATTAAATATTACTTTGAATGTTCAGCCGGTTCCCACCTCCTCCATGTCCATTTAAAACCTTGTTACATTGGAGTCAAAACCCGAGAGGGATGTGCTGTCATGGAGTCCTTGCCACTGCTATCTGCCTAAAGGAGCAGCCATGACCGTCTACTGGGGTACGGAGGAGTCGCTGTCAGCCACATGGAGGGTTGGAGCCGCTGCCAGAGGCGGAGGGGCTCGCTATCGGCCGCCAGAATGTGGAGGGTCATTCCATCTGGCAGGGGTCTGAGGACTCGCTCCAGTCCTCCAGGCGAGTCGTCCGCCAGAGGGTGGAGGAGTGGTCGAGGACCAGGCGACGGCGTGTCTTGGAACCGGCGAGCAATTTTCTTTCCCTCTCTCTCTCTCTCTTTCTCTCTCTCACTCACTGCCCCCCCCCCACCAACACCCACTTGTCCCTCTCCCCAGCTCTAGAGAGGTAGGAAAAAGCTTGCAGGCAGGTGCAGCCAGAAGGGCAACATAATGGGTAACATAAGCGGACTGGTCATCGGGAGAACCGAGCGGGCCGGTGGGTTGCAGAAAATGGGCCGAATGGGCCGTGATAAGCTAAAATGAGCCGTCGCATTATGCAGAACAGACCACAAAAAGACGCTGCGATATGCTGAAAAGGACAGCGATTCTCATTTTTCTTTACATACCCTTACATTTTCAAATACATACACTACCTTTCCTAACTGTACAGATTTATGAACCGCTACACCTTCCTGTACACGATTGCACATGCACAAAGTGAGAAACAGAGATGTCAAATTAACAGTTGTCTTAAATAAAACATTACACTTATGCTTATTTTATCCTTATAGCATTCTCAACATTACCTCTCACAGGTTCTGACCTTGTGTGAGTGCTGCTAATGGTGCTAGCATTAATATTCATGTTCAACAGCTTGATGAAATGTACCTTTGCACCGCAAATTGTGCATGTGTGAAAAGCTCATTTGCACATCATAATGGGCATATGGCCATTTGTTCATGTAATGACAGGACTTTGTTGTTTTATTATTTGTTTGTACATAATAGAGCGCAACAGTTGGGTTCTGGAAGTCAAATCCCATTCATTTTCTCCATAGAAAAAATATTTTTAGCCGTAATGTCGCAACATTTTGACAAACCTATAAGTTCAGAGATTGTTAAGCAATGATGCATTCTTCTGTAGAAGTTACAAGTCAGTGTGATTTTTAACTTCATTTTTAAAAACCTATAATGGCCCTGAATAGAGATCTACCAATCAGAGAAATCATTGTCACATTGAAAACGGAAATACAGATGAGTTCAGAGGCAACATTAAGTCAGCAGTTTCAAATACCGGTACATTTTTTATTCAATTATGTCATTTGTAATGCTTCATGGTATCATTAGTTCATAGTCTTTTTTATTTATTTAGATTTTCATATACTTTTTGTTTCAAATCAGAAGTTTTAATACTATGAATAATTTCAGAATTGGTTGGCTTGTGTTATGGTTTACAACTCTTTATTTATTTAGAATTTTCTTAAATCTCTAGGGAGAAAACGAATGGTCCTAGAAACTCCTAGAGCCAAGGACTCTTAGAAGAGTGGTCGGTTAATGTTGTGCTACTGTTTATTTGCTACAAGCACACAAACACACACACATAGAGAGAGAGAGAGAGAGAGAGAGAGAGAGAGAGAGAGAGAGTGAGAGCAATATTCAAATCATTACATTTATTTCCTGAATGTTTGGATGTGGGAGTGTCTTCAGCCTTTTTTGTAAACAAAAATTGTGTGCTGTGTTTCCACGTTTGTAGAACTGTCACGATAACTACTTTGGTTGGACGATATATTGTCCCAGAAATAATTGCGATAAACGATATTACTGTAATTTTAAGACAATTTTATGCCACTAATATAATGATAATATAATAGCATAATAATGCAAGTACACCCTTTCAAAAAGCAATTAACTTTTAATTTTTAAGAATATTCAGACATTGGAATCGGAATACAAAAAAATTACCCTGGAAGGCCCCTCTTCATCTCCAACTGCGTTCTTTGTTCCCAGCTCGGAAAACTGGATGGAATGGTTATATTTGAGATGAGTTTTAGATTTCAGGGCTTGACATAAAGCATTGTGATGTGCTTGTCCTTCGGACAAGTACTGTAAATAGGTAATTCATTGTCTGAGTAAAAATGTTACTTGTCCAGAATTTTTTATATTATATATATATATATATTTATTTTTTTTATTTTATTTATTTATTTATTTATTTTGCTGTTGTGTTTTCTAAAATTAGCAGTAAAAATGTTACCTGTCCAGAATTTTTTATATTATATATATATATATATATATATATATATATATATATATATATATATATATATATATATATATATATTTTTTTTTTTTTTTTTTTTTGCTGTTGTGTTTTCTAAAATTAGCAGTAAAAATGTCTGTTTAATGTTAACAAAATGCATTAAAATTGTAACAAATCCTGAAAAAGTACCCTGTTTATTTAGTACTGTATGTGGGTTGTTGACAAATAAAATAACTTAGAACTTTTATCAAGATTGAAAATTACATAACATGTCCTCTCTAAAAACATGTCTTATATCCCTGAAAAACATAGAGACATTTGGGATGTCCCAGTAGGATATAAAATGTCAGATGGAACAACCTATAAAAAAAATATTCATGACATAAAAATGAATTGTATTTGTTAAAATTACTTTTACCTCTACTACTTCTTTTAGTTATATAATAAAATATAAAAAAAAAAATGTAAACAGGTGTAAGAAAAATATAATACTACTTTTTTACATGATGGTTGTACAATCTTTCTACGACATTTTAGTTATTAAACAAAAAATGTGTTCAAAATGTTTAGTATGATCAATGAAACAAAAATAAATATAGTATAGTATTACAGTTCTAAAATAATTTTTTTTATTGTATTATTTTAGATTATGCAGATTTTCCATTTTCATTAGGGAGAACCTTATTTTTGACTGACCCATGTATTTTAAAGACAAATAATATATCTTCATTTTATGTATACTGTTAATATTATAGTGTCTTATTTTTATGTTTGTATATTATTACATATTCAAATTGACTGATTCACATGGCAGAGAATACCTGTATACGTTAGAAAGAGCTAGAGTGAGTGCTTAAATGTTTAAATTTAAATAATATAAAGACATTATTAAGGTTTCAATCAGGCTTGAGACTGTCCTGTCAGGCAAGTAAAATTCCCTTTGACTTACACTTGCAAAAATCCACATGTCCAGGACAAGTGTTTATTTTGAGCCCTGAGTTGTATTGTCACTTTTCGTTGTCACTGTTTTTAAACAAAGTGGACATACCGGCTCATTCACGTTCATGGGCTCTCCTCTCTCATTCTTTGACTTAAAGCCAAAATTTTCCCACAATAGAGCTCTGGAATTTGAAACCAAGTCCATTTGGACTTGTTCTTCCAAACTTTCTGGCTGGAATTATGCAGTCGTCAGAAAAAACACATATTAAAACACCTATTAGCCTCGTGTAAATCGTAATCTTCACCTGTTGCTGTCCGCTATGTGTATGTGTGTGTGTGTGTGAGTTGCTTGAGCCCCGCCTCCGACACAGGGCGGATGAGAGCACAGACGCAGCGCTTGGTGACATTCATTCTTATGTAAACAAACACACAAGTAAACACAATGGGCAATATGTCAGCAAAAATTATCAAGGTCATGTCCATATATCATACAATAAGTTGATAATGGAATTATCATGACAAGCCTACACGTTTGCTGCAGTTTCCAGTAAAATGTCCAGTGGGAGGCAGCAAAAGCAAGTGAAATGATGTTGTAATCAGACGAGGCTTTTTAGGACAAATTTTAGATGGAGATTATAATGAGTAAAATGTACTTCCCTGAACTAAAACTTTAGCCTAAACTTAACCAATAGTGTCCTAAAAAATAAATGAGAGGTTAGCAAAACCTCAACCACCTTACCTAAACCTAACACCTAAACCTAACCGATAGTGTTCTTATAGCAAATGCAACATAAAAAGCACATTTCCTGAAGCAACCACATCATCTTGTGTTGCTTCTATGACACCTGTGTTTCACGATTAAAATTTTGTGCTTGGCTCGAACCACAATAAACCAAGTTCAAATCCCAACACTCTATCAGGTGAGCTACCACGGAAGTGAATCACACTTGAATATGTGTGTAAATGTAGGGGGTCTGTAATAGATGTGTTAAAATGTGTAGATTTTTTAATTATGCTTTAGTAAACGTTTTTCGATATCATGACATAACAGAGTGAAATATAGCTGTTGTACTCTTGAATTTTGTTGTAGCGCCTCTAGTGTTCAATTTACCAGAAAAACCTAGGCAAAATCCTAGAACATGGCACGTAAAACTCAGTTTGCTAAAATGTTGTTATATTAAGATTCATTCTATGAGACTAGGTTGCAGTTTGTCTAATCCCACCAATCAAAATGCCATTATGGCAAAATTAATGTTTGCCATTACAGACAGCAGACCACACTGTCCTTTTCAACATCCTTATAATACACATACAATTACCTTAAATGTGTTGTTTGAAATTTGTATTTTTAAATATAGTGATACAAATAGAAACAGATACAATTAAGATAGCCTGACAGAAAAGAAAGAGAGGGAGTGGAAAGATAGCGTCTGAGAAATCAGTGCTGCTAAGCTCCACAAACAGAGAGGCGTTAAGCTGAAATGCACACATACACACAGCAATAGGGAAATATTCCTCATGTAACATGAGTGCTGAGAGATTCTTAAGAGCTGCTGTTTGTGAAAGAGGAGCTGGGGGCCAGAGACAGCTGGGAATGAGAAGAAACTCTGAACCAAAATCCTTCATGAAAATAAAGAGAAAGAGAGAGAGAGAGAGAGAGAGAAGGGGGTTTACTCAGATTTGACTCATCATATTGAAGTGTGGAGGGGAAGAAGGAAGGTTTATTCAGTGTTGTACCCTGTCGAATGGATCAGCATATCTTGTCACCAGCATAAAGTATGTAGTGTTTTAGATGCTGGTTACCACCATGGGATGTTGGTATACTGGTGTTCCTAACCAGGTTTCTTAACTAGATTAACCAGCAAGACTACCTTGGTCAAAATGCTTCTGAAAGACCATTCTGGTTCACCAGCAATTGTTGCATGTAAAAACATAGCTATGCTGGTCCACCATTTACTCAAGCACCAAACCAGTGTAAACCAGCTTGGACTAACATCAACATTCATGCTAGTCTAAGCTGGTCTTTTCAGCAGGCTATGTGTGTACGTGTGTAAAGCATTACAGTATTTCTTAAAGGGGATCTCTCATAAAAACTGTCCCTTGCTCTTTTCAAATAAGTTTGATCTACTGTGCAGACACAATCTAACATGCACACACAGCTACCTCCTTGGTCTACCCAGCCCATTTATGAAAACTAAATCTGCAAAAACATGTCATTCGGAAATCGCCATGGTTATGACATCACAATTATGTGGGTGTTTCTTCAACTTGGAGCGATTTCATATCCGAGGGGTTTGAGTTTTTTAAGGGGTTGATCATATTTGAAACTTTTTCTTTTTGTTATATGAAGTTTCATTAATAATAACTTCATTATTTATTTTTGGCACTTTTTAAAACACTTTCATCTGTAGATTTGACTCTTTTAGCCTTGTCCCAGACCCAGACATTCAGACATTATAGAAATACTAATTATTACATGCTTAAAACTATGATAATTTAAACAAAAAGTTAAACAAACATAAACCATTTAAACATTTATTGTGAACATTATTTCTATACATTTTTCTAAAATGATGACTATCCCACAGTCAGTAATTTCCCCCGTCAGTGCCATAATTTTCACCACACCAAAGAATTTAGCCTCAAATAAAGTTTTTCAATAGTTAGTGTACTTGTTTTCCAAGTCAATAAAATTGTCAGTGAAGAGCATGCCTGAGATGAAACATGAGAATATGAAATAAGTGAAGTTTCTAGAAAACAAAGAAAATGTAAATAACTTTAATAACGTAGCAGTATATTTTTTATATTTGTAATTTTCTAAATGCAAAAAGTGTGATAATATAATTTAATTTTGTGAAATTAGAATACATAACATTTTGTAAATTAGCCCTAACAAGACAAAAGATTAGGCCATTTTATTAAATAATTAAAAAATTACAACAAAATGTAATTTCCATAAAAAAATTATATTAAACACAATACCGAATTTGAGATGTGGTGGAAATTAAACTGTAGTTGGAATTTTCATGACTTCATGATTTCAGAATAAAATGACATAAATTATATAAATCTCCTACATGCTGTATACTATGTCGGTAATAATTTACATTCAAAGTGGTTAGCCACTCATAACAGAGGCATTTACATATTATTAAAAGATATGGCAGCTAAATGACATCATTTAATCAGAAGGATCAGAGAGAGGGTAAACAATGGTAAAACTTAATAATGACTTCATGACTAACAATTGGATTTCAGTAAAATATATAATGCTAAATGTGAATAATATGGCCCCTTTAAAATTGCCCAGTTCTTTAAGGCTATTAAAGTGAAAGCTTCTTCCTTTTAAATCTTATCTTTCTGCTGTGCTGTAATCAACACAAAAAACATCTGTAATACCGTGTTTGCTCTGACTGATATGTCCTTCCATTGATCAGTTAGATGCATGTCAGGCTAATGAATTAATGGTCTGAAGCACTTATAAACCTCTCCTCATCTGTCTACGAGTTAAACTGCTCTCTGCTCCCTGCATTAGTGGGATGAAGAGTCTTTAGACTGTGTGTCTGATCCAGTCGCTCCACTCTTCTACCTCCCCCATGGGGCCTATTAGCATTACAATCCATTCCACTAGAGGGCTCTTTATTGGTGGACTTTCTTCATTTCTTTAATCTGATTGGCTGGGGAGGAATGGGGAGGCGGGAAAGGAAACTGCGGACTGTCAGAATGATTAAATGCACAGCCCAACCATAACACCAGCTCTCTGATCAGCTTTTCAGACTCTGCTCAGACTTTCTCTGTTTCTTTCCCTCCCTCTAACCAAAATTCAAAGCTACATCACCTCTGTGACAAAGCTTGAGTTGATCAAGGCCAGCACATGCATTCTCTCTTTCTCTCTCACTGTCATGAGAGGAGGTACAGCTCTCCAGTAAATAAGAGTTTTATGGGTCCTCAGGCAGGAGCTTAGTGTGTTTATGGTCAACACACCTCCTTAACCAGCAGAGTTTAAGAGTGCTATTAACATAAAGTTCAGTGTGTGTGTGTGTGTGTGTGTGTGTGTGTGTGTGTGTGTGGTTTGTGCATAAATTATTATTAGTTTTCTGTATAAAGAAAACCGCATAATCCTGCCTAAGGTGGTTTGTTGGTCTTAGCTGGTTTAAGATTGTTAAATTGTCTCCTTGCCTGGCCAAGCTGGTCTTCAGCTGATCTTCCTGCCTAGCCAAGCTGGTGTTGAGCTGTTTTAGCTGGTCCCCCCTTTGGTCTCCCAGCCTGACTAGCTGACAAGGGCTTAAACCCTCTATAAAACCAGCAAAACTAACCATCCAAACCAGCTTGGCCATGCTGGGAGACCAACCGTGGCTGCTCTAACCTGTTTTATCAGCAGGGGAGGTATCTTTCAGGTAGACCAGATTCTGGAAACCATCAGTCTAAATTTCCAAAGAAAAAACAGACATCTTTCACCCCATGTGAGCATGTTTGAGTGTCACTGAACCATGTCAGTCTTACACGCATATGTTGGTTTATTGCTAGCACCACACATGTCGAGTTATTGCTAGCAGATGGCCTTCATTCACCAGGAAGAGGAAACACCAGTGGCGAATTCTCAGGGCCAGCAAAGCCTTCTATTCCAAATAAATACATATTTTTCAACCACAAGTATTTTTAATCGCTTTCCACTCTTAATTAATCTACAAACAAACCAGAAAAACGAAAATGTATCCAGTCAGAATTTATTCCTTGATGCTTACAAGCAAAGTGTGCAAAGCAGCATGTGAGTCTGACCTCCACCCCATCAGGCCTTCAGAATTTATTCCGAATCCCTCAACAGTGCAAATGAATGAGCAACTAAAGTCAGATTGTCAGATTCATCAGCTAATCAGATTGATTTATTTGTTCTTGGTGGGTGTGATCTTTAGGATATGTCCCGGTCGAGGCCCTCTTGTTGGCCTTTAGTGACGCAATCACGCTTTAAGTGATGTACATAATTCAAGAGCGAAAAGCGTTAGATCAAGCTGTCTGACGAGTCGGCTGACATCACTGCCGCTATAGCAATTGAGAAAGAGATACTTGTGGATTTAAAAACACAAGATGTTCTGCATGACCGTGTGATTGCTTAATTTATCAAACAGGAAAGGAGGTTTGATTTTACTTCAAGTAAATTGGTAAGTACTTTTTGCATTGTTATAGCAACATCAGGAGTTTTCTAAGTGTAAATTAGTCTGCTTGAGTGTTCAGTATCCGTACAACACGTCAAGTCGGATTTTACTAATTCCGACTAGGAAAAGTGCAAAGGAATGCATCTGGAAGTCAGAATTACAACTTGTAGGCTCGTGCAGAAGTTCTCAACTCCGATTTTGACGAGATGCAGGGGCATGATGTTACACAAACATGTTGACACTCAGGGAGATATACAAAGTAAGTGATAAACAATCACTTTATTAATTAATATTGATAAATTAATTAGTTTCCACATTACATTATATTAAAGCTTGTTTAAAAAACGCCTGCAGATACAGGTGTATAAAACATGGTAAATTATAATCTCTTTTGATAATCGTATATCTGAAGCACAAATGCTAGCGCTGCAGCAATTCTTATCAGTTGGGTTGCTAGGAGACATCTTTAATGAGAGTCAAACCTCTGCTAAGCTAACGGGAGTGGGAATGGAATGCTTTATGTTCGGAGATCAGAGATATCAAATAGGAATATCCCACATCTAACTTGAATGGAATGCAATACAACCTTGTACCCTGATGAAACTAAATTTATTACAAGCAACATTTAAATTGCAAATATTATTAGACAGATTTTTCCAGGTATTATAGACCTCCTTGGTAGATTCACAAAACAGTCATGCTGCAGTTAAAATGATCAATTTCATTTCAATTTCGGACTTTCGTGCGTGGACGTGTTTTTAAAATGTCAATTGGTATTACCGGTTAGCTGCGACTTAATGTATGATGCCCAAAGGCATAGGGGTGTCTTATTAATTGTGAAACTGTGTTTTCTTAATAACATGAATCACACTGAAGGCATAGATTTAAAATGCATGGCCCGCCACTGCGAAACACACTACCACAGCAAATAGTGTCCGCTGGTTAACGGTTCATGGTTGTGGAGAAGACACATTATAGTTTTCAGTAAGCAAGAGTAGTGTAAAAGTCTGTACAGTCACCACAAGGAATAGTTCACCCAAAAATGTTAATCTTCTCATAATTTACTCACTCTCATGCCATCCAAGATGTGTATGAATTTATTTCATCTGCTGAACTCAAATGAAGATTTTTAGAATTTCTCAGCTCATTTGGTCCATACAATGCAAGGTAATGGTTACCAACATTTTTGAAGCTCCAAAAATCACATAAGTCAGCATAAAAGTAATCCATAAACATTTTGGCACTCTTTTGAAGAAATACCATGTCTTTGTAGGTTGGTATTCAATGAAAATCATCCCATTCGCGGTAACTTTTTAAATCTCAAGTTTGCCATGCTCTAAAGTCCCTGTGAAGTGCATTGATGAGTGCAGTTTACTTTGAATCATCCCTTTTATTTAAAAAACCAATAGGTTTTAGTTTACATTGCAGCTTGGCAAAGCCACTCACATATCACTTTTCCACAGTGCTTCATCACAGTGCTAAAACTGAGAACAGACACATTCCTCGCATACAAGACTGTTTAGACAGAGATAGAATATTTTTATTAAAATGAATGGGAGAAAATGGAACACACAATATGACGGATGTAGAACCGGAAGTCCCGACTTACAGGTAAAAGAATCAATCACCTTTTAGATACAGGCATCACATGTCAGTCAAATTGAGAACACGCATGCGCATTAGCTAAACAAGATTAACTAATTTTACAGCTGATTTGAAATATGTTCTTTGAAAGTACATTTACATTTATATTTATTCATTTGGCAGACGCTTTTATCCAAAGCGACTTACAAAAGAGTAAAACATAAGCGAATCAGTGGTACGAAAAGTGCCATATTATAAAGTTTCACAATCATCAGAATAATATACAAAACAGATTTAAGTGCAACAAGAAATGTAAATATATATATATATATATATATATATATATATATATATTTAATTTTTTTTAGTGACCGGTTAAGTGCTTTTGGAAAAGATGTGTTTTTAGCCGTTTTTTGAAGATAGAGAGTAAGTTAGCTTCACGGATTGAGTTGGGAAGGTCATTCCACCACCGTGGTATGATGAAACTGAAATTCCGAGAAAGTGTTTTGGTGCCTCTTTGTTTTGTATGACAAGGCGACATTCCTTAGCCGACCGCAGGCTTCTGGTGGGAACGTAGCTCTGCATAAATGTGTTTAGGTATGCTGGAGCAGACCCAGTGACTGTTTTGTATGCCAGGATCACGGCCTTGAATTTAGTAATCTTGACCATCCGTTTTGGAGATTTCGGTCTTTCAGTAGTAGATAGGAGTAGATAGTAGATAGAAGCTGGGCTTTCATGCTGCTTGTATCCATAGGAAATAGCTGCCTGGGAGCATTTCAAAGATGGCGGCTGAGTGGACTGACTTGTTTTGAAATGGACTTTGACACATCTTTTGACATAACTCCCACATTCCATTCAGAAGTGATCATCCCTATGCCCTATTCTCTTCAAAGACAATTAGCCTCCACTGTGAGAGCTCTGGATGGCTGAAAGGTGATAAAAGTAATTTGGAACAAATGTGTATGTTCTTGCTGTAGAAATAAATTAATTAGACAATTTCTCAGCAGCTTTGTAATGTCCTGAATTTTTCTATTATTTTGAGAGCAAGACTGCAAATTTTAAATGCAGTCAGAGGTGGATTTAGGCATGGGCAACATGGGCAGCCGTCTGGGGCAGCATGGGGCACTGTGAAGTACACTGGCAATTAGATGATATTAAAGCTAATAGACATGGGCTAAATAACAAAACATTGTTTTTGATTCCATTAGGTCATTAAGGCCACGTCCACACTAATACGTTTTCATTTGAAAACCAATCTCTTTCTCTGCGTTTTGGCCTTCCTTCCACATGCTCTTCCAAGTGGATGAATTTGAAAAAGTTGTCTTCACGTCAGAGTTTGGACTGAGAAAACAGCAATATCTGAAAATGAAGACATATTTATTGTCATTTGACACAGTCGTGTGATCCATTCAATTAACACAATCAAGATGACAGCCCGTGTTACAGCAGCCATGTTGTGCCTGATATCCACTTTGATAGAATGGTTAAAGATAAACGTTACTTTGTACAACTTTCACATTGCATTCCTTCAAAGGTGACAGGAAGTTCTCTGAGTTGGCTTCCGATGAGCATTTCAAAAATGAAAATAACTTTTTCAAATGTACCTTGATTAATATACACATAGCCTAAGACACACAAGCACCAATGGCCTTTGCTGACAGTGAAATGGATTTGGAACTAATTTATGGTGAGTAAATAATGGAAGGAATTTTGCATAGAACTATTCCTTTACTATGTCTGCGTGTAAAACTTCTTAACTCTTAAAAAGCATACAAAAAAAAAAAGAAAAAAAAAAAAAACAGATGACGTTTTCAGCTGGGCAATATGAAGCTAATCTAATTACCTTTGCATACCTTGAAAGCAAAAGCTACCAAGAACCTCAATTCTCTTGTGAAAAGAAAGAAAATTTGAATGAACATTGCCCTGAACCAAAATGAGAATCGCCAGTCATCATGAAACTGTACATTTTCACAAACAAATACGTCAACTATAGCAAAATAACTGTTAAACTATATAGAGATGGACAGAGACAGCTAGCAAACAGGAAAAAGCAATATAAGAGAAAAAGAAAGAAAAAGAGCAAGACATACAATAAGAGAGATAGACCTGCACTGGGATGTGTTTTTCCCTCCATCCCACATGACTACTCTGTGTGGCTGTAAAAGAATAGCCTCTCACTGCTCACCTCATTACCGTCTGTACACATGACACAGACTCACTTCTCTCTCTCTCTCTCTCTCTCTCTCTCTCTCTCTCTCTCTCTCTCTCTCTCTCTCTCTCTCCTCCCTCAGGGTGGATGCTTAAATGACAGCTATTAGCCAAACACAGGGCTATTTGTTTTCATATTTCCTGGGCCCTTGCAATCTGACATGATTCTATTTGTGCCTGCTGTTAAACATTGTGTGTGTGTGTATGTGTGTATGATGACTGATGGGGCAGCAGGCAGAGCTGGTTTTGCTTGGCTGCTAAACTGGGGCACTCATGGAGGTGGAGGGCAAAGGACACTGATATAGCTTGTTCATCATATAGAGCGATGGAGAGAAAGACTACGTATACATTCCATTTTTAGGAAATGTTTACAATTTTAAAGTAATTAAAACACATTGTTTTAAGTGATAAACAATAGATATACTGTTCAAAATGAAACCAAAATGTATTGTGAAACTCTCTGGTTGATGTTAGTGGAACATCCTACGCTCTGTACTACCACCCCTCCTCCCAACGACCAGGTGCTCTGTCTCACCACGGCTGATGTGAGGAAAACTCTATGTAGAGTCAACCCATGGAAGGCTGCTGGACCAGACAACATTCCTGGCAGAGTGCTCAGAGGATGTGCAGACCAGCTGGAAGATGTTCTTACCGACATCTTCAACCTCTCTCTGAGCAGCGCTGTCATTCCAACGTGCTTCAAGGCCACCATCATAGTCCCCATGCCGAAGAAGTCTTCAGTGTCCTGCTTCAACGACAACCGTCTCTCACCCATCATCATGAAGTGTTTCGAGAGGCTCGTCATGAGGCACATTAAGACTCAGCTGCTGAGCTGTTGTCTACAAACAGCATTCTCACATATGTGTTCCTTTTTTCCAGGTGGTATAGAGCAGTGTGTTTGTAGATGCAATGGCATCATCAGTGGAGCGGTTGTTGCGGTAGGAAAACTGCAATGGGTCCAGGGAGGTGGGCAGCACAGAGCAGATGTGATCTCTGATTAGCCTCTCAAAGCATTTGCTGATGACGCGGACCTGAATGCCGTCTGGACCCGCGGCTTTACGGATGTTCACCCGTAAGAAGGATCGGGTTACATCCGCAACAGAGACGGAGAGTGAACCAACCTCTGTAGCGTCGGCCGCGAGTGCTCTCTCTGGGCGGTGTTATTGTCCTCGAAACGAGCATAAAATGTATTTAGCTCATCCGGGAGAGAGGCAGCAGTGTTCATGGTGGAGTTTTTATTCCCTTTGTAGTCCGTGATGATGTTCATTCCCTGCCACAAGCTTCTAGAGTCGGTGGTGTTGAACTGTCCTTCAATTTTGTGCCTGTACTGGCGTTTGGCTGCTCTGATAGAGTTACGGAGGGCATAACTGGCTTGTTTATGCTCCTCCGCGTTCCCGGAATTAAAAGCGGAGGTCTGCGCATTAAGTGCCGCGCGAACATCACAGATCACCCATGGTTTCTGGTTGGGGTAGATCTGTATTGTTTTGGTTGGCACAACGTCCTCTACGCGCTTCCCGATGAAACACATTACGCTATCATCATAAACCTTGATGTCGTCATCAGAGGCGGACCGGAACATCTCCCAGTCCGCGTGATCAAAACAGTCTTGTAGTGCAGAGTCCGATTGGTCCGACCAGCACTGGATCGTTCTGAAGGTGGGTGCTTCCCGTTTCAGTTTCTGCCTGTAAGCGGGCAGAAGCAGAACGGAAGAGTGGTCTGATTTGCCAAATGGTGGGTGGGGGAGGGATTTGTAGCCATCCCGGAAAGGAGAATAGCAATGGTCCAAAACCCCGTCCCCTCATGTGTTGAAGCTGATGTGCTAGTGGTATTTTGATGTGATTGTTTTAAAATTGGCTTTGTTAAAGTCCCCGGTAACAAGGAACACGGCCTCAGGGTGCGCGGTTTCCTGCTCACTTTTGCTCCCATACTGTTCTTTGAGTGCCCGGTTTGTGTCGGCTTGTGGGGGGATGTAAACGGCAGTGATAATGACCACTGTGAATTCCCTCGGTACCAAGAATGTTCGACACAGAAGCATGAGATATTCCAGATCAGGAGAGCAGAAAGACTTGATAAAATGTACGTTCCTCTGATCACACCATGATTTGTTGCTCATAAAACATACACCACCACCTCTGCTTTTACCGGAGAGGTCTTTCGCTCTGTCCGCTTGGTGCACGGAGAACCCTGCGGGTTTCATGTCAGAGTCTGGAATCTCCGCAGACCACCAGGTTTCTGTAAGGCAGATAACGCAGCAATCCCTCGTCTCTCGTTGGAAAGAGATCCGCATTCTCAGCTCGCAGAGCTTGTTGTCCAGAGAACATTTGCCGGTAGTATACTGGGTAGCGTGGATCGATTTGTGTGACGTCTTACTCTGATGAGTACGGCGGCTCTTTTCCTTCTGCATTTCTGCGGAATCTGATGTCCGGTTTTCGGTGTGTAATTGCAGAACCAATGTCCAAAAGCGTTTGTCTGTCATATACAATAAGGCAGACAACATCCAAGACAAAAAACTGTAAACAAAACAAAAAATAAACTGCAGTGTTGTGTCGGAGCTCGTAAAGCAGCAGCCATACTCGGCGCCATCTTGAGTCCAATGTGATCTATGAGGTGTTTGTGTCCATACAATGCCAATGCCAAACTTTCCAGCTCCAAAATGACATATAGGCAGCTTAAAAGTAATCCATGCAACTGTTTTAATGAAGCGATACAATTGCTTTGAGTGAGAAACTTTATCTAAGTCTTTATACACTATAAATCTTGACATCCGGCCTGAAAGGAACACAGTGCCAGCTTCAAGATGGTGATTCACATGATGTTGCATTTTACATTTTTTTGTGATTACCATCAACCTCTTGCCAACCACATTACATTTGAAAAGTATCTCCAACAACAACCCACAACTATTATTTTAACTCTTATTTGCATTTTCAAAACAGACCAACTGGAGACTGCAGGTGTCAATATTAATAGTGAAAAAGTATGTTTAATCTGTTTCTCACCCTAACAGATTGTATCGCTTCAGAAGAACCCTAACCCTAACCCTTCAGAATATCTTTGTTTCTGTTTTGTAGAAGATAGAAAGTTATACGCGTTTGAGACAGCATGAGGGTGAGTAAAAAAGTCAGTGTCCTTTGAGGGTAAATACATTTTAGGGTCACAGTATGGGGGTCTGTAGAGGTAGAGATCAAACTGCACGCAGGTACAAAATGAACACTGGCTCACACGCAAAATGCAGGCATGTACACGCATGCACGCACACACACACACACACACACACACACACACACACACACACACACACACACACACACACACACACACACACACACACACACACACACACACTCCTGCATATGTTCTGTAAAATTGTCCAGTGTAGACTAAATATTACAGCTTTACTGGGTGAATGTTTGACCTCTGTATCTGTCTCAGGAGTCACATGACTAATGTAACATCCCTGGCTGTGTAAGCTTTTGTAAATACCGAATGGAAGAAGGGTTTTAGAAAAAAGGAAACAGAAATACACAAAGTAATAAAGAAAGAAAGATACAGCAGACTAAACCTCACAGCTGTTCGTAAAATGATCCTCTCCATCAAATCCACCAGACTGCAAAGAGAAGAGATGGAGCAGGATGAAGAGAGAGAGAGGAAAAGAAATAGGACAGAAAAAATCAGGATAGGGTAAACTACACACACATAAACAAAATATGCTTTAAAAAACACACACTGTAAACTCTAATGTTGTCATTACTGAAAAAAGTTGTCCTAAAAAAACATTACTTGAAATGTCAACTTTTGGGCTCATAACTCAAATATCTAAGTTCCTTGAACTTATTTTTCTTACAAATCTATAGACTTAAGATTTTTAATGTAATAACTCAAAGGATTGAGTACAAAATTGAGGCTATGGGGAATACCCACAATACCTTGCACTTGAATTAAAATAATTCTGTTTCCTTGGTCAGAGAGAACATGGGGGAATTTAAATCAGGGTTGGGGAATGCCTGGCCTCAGGGCCATATAAGGCCCACAAGATCAATTCATCTGGTTTATATTTTAAGGAATAGCAAGCAGAAAATGTCCCTACCCTGCTTGGAAATCGAGCTTAAACTCAAAGCTTTTCTGGACCATTTTGGATGGTCAACTAGCCAATGAGCAACTAAACAGCTCCAATCAGCTAAAAACCAGCTACCATGTTCCAATTGAGGACTATTAGACAGGTATCCTGAGATATCACACCTGTTTCTGTCACAGGCCTAGGCTCTGATAACAACAAAACAGAATCTGACCACAGGATGCTATTGTTTAGCCAATCAGAGAAGTGTTCATACATGTGACATGTCTGTTTGTGTGCGTTTGTGCATTTGAGGACGTGTGATCACATCAACCAATCATGTACAATAATCACCAACACAAAATAAGACAAACAGGAGATGTTGGTGCAGCTATCATTATGAGGACTCTTCATAGACATAATGATTTTTATACTGTACAAACTATGGATTCTGTCCCGTAACCCTACCTCTAAATCTCACAAAAAACTTTCTGCATTCTTACATTTAAAAAAAAAAACATAATTTAGTGTTTTTTTTAAAGCTATTTAATTTATGGGGACACTATAAATGTTCTCATAAACAACATAAATTGCATAATACCCTTGTAATTACCAGTTTGCAACCTAAAAACATGTCCTCATAAACCACCCACCCACACACACACACACACACACACAAATTGATGGGGAATGTTTATGCAATGCAAAGATAAACACACACTCACTACATATGCTTCAGAACATTAGTATTCAGGTCTACCCCTCTACTCCCCAGTGTATGTCTCAGCAATGGCTGCAGGTAACTATTTTATGAAAGCGAAGGATGAGAGAGAGAGAGAGAGAGAGAGAGAGAGAGAGAGAGAGAGAGAGCAAGAGAAAAGATTTATCCTGTGATTTCAGCTGCCTGTATCTGCTCAGTATGGGAAATTACAGCTGGCACAAGGCTCCATTTTCATTAGAGTCCAGACTACATATATATTCAGGCTCTAATTGAAGCCAGGGCCCTCCTGCTCTGTAATCGGGCCCTGCATAACTGTCTGTTTAGTGCTTTCTGCTCCTTTCCCTGTGATTTTAATGATTTTTGTGTGTAGCGGCCCATGGCTGTTTAACGGATCACTTCCTGCTCGGCTTGCCTGTTCATTCCAAACAAAGTTTAGAGGAATGTAGACGATTCATCACTTTTATATTCAGCTTTTAGAGATTGAAAAAAGAAAAGAAGGGAGATGGAAAGAGGGAGATTTTGGATAGCTTGCACATTTTCCTCACACCAGCTGTAATGTACAATGATCAGTGGAGAGGGAAAGATGCATGCTGGATGATTTTTTATTTATCAAAATTTTTTTATCCCCTTTGTCTCCCCAATTTGGAATGCCCAATTCCCAATGCACTCTAAGTCCTCGTGGTGGCGTAGTGACTCGCCTCAATCCGGGTGGCGGAGGACAAATCTCAGTTGCCTCTGCGTCTGAGACCGTCAATCTGCGCATTTTATCATGTGGCTTGTTGAGCGCTTTACCGTGGAGACATAGCGCATGTGAAGGCTTAAATAAAAATCCATGTCTGACCTCTTTTTATTTTTATTTTAATGGTTATATTTAGTTTTTTTTTTTAGAATATTTTTTAATACATATAAAACAAATTCAATAAATTAAAAACAGGTTTAGAAACATCGGGATGTTTGGGATGTTTAAATTTAAGTGTTGTTATAATTGGTATGCTTGAATTTTGTGTATTTTTCCAATTGTTATGTGTTTGTGGGTAGTAATGCTAACAATATTTGTCCTCCCACCAAAATACGTATTTAATTATACAGGCTTGAAAGCCAACATATTGTTTTCCTACTTCAGTTTAGTATGGTATAATTGACGAGGGACCTTCGAATTCTTGACAATTATTGCACACCCTATATTGATAATCGGCGTTGTGGCCGTTACGCTTCAGGTTTGCATTCATTTTCAATAATTGGATTTTCGAATAAATCATTCCACTTATATCAAAGCTACTACACCTCAAGATGTTTTTTTGTCACGTTTTCATCACGTCATGTCATTTAAACACATTAGTGTGTCGAACTGCTTTCTTGCACCAAGTATTAAGCATGTAACAGTACGTGTCCACTGGCCCTGAAGACATCCACTCATCTCCGCTCACTACAGCAGTGAGCTGGTGCTTTGGGCAGGTGAACAACAAATATGGATGTTTTCCATCCACAAGCAATAATATCATTTTTAATATGCACGATCACAGTTAGAAAGATGCCAGTGTTAATTCCAAATGCTCAAAGAATTAATTGATTTATTACACTTTTTATTCCCCAGCCAAAGTATTGTCACAATAAATCCAAGTATTATGACGTTTATTGCCTGTAAGCCTTGATCATGCTTATATATTCTTCTCTGTTTTTGTTAGGATATTTTGCACCAATCTCTTGGAGCGTGTACCTATGATTCTCGAGGAGGAGAGGAGTATGGAGAAATTTGGGAAATTTGTCATATAGTCAGAAGAAACTGCAAAGAGCCTGTCACAGGTCTGTGTCAGGGGTGAGGAGATTGCTGTAGTATAAGATATTAGCTAGCCAAGTGCACAATAATGTTTTGTCATGGCATATAGTGCTTTTCACAATACATATAGCTTTAATATAACATTAATGAGTGGTAGCTAAATTTAAGTTTAGATGAGAAAATTTGTGTTTGTACTTTTGAGATTGATCAAATATTTCCCTCTGCACTTTTTATTTGGCTCCATCAGGAGTTTGCTGTCATTGATGAGGATGCACCTTTGAGGGACATGGAAATATTTTGTATGTACTGTATGGCAAGATGCTACCAGATACATTGGTTGTTAAAGGGTGACATAAGGGTGAGTTAGGACATCATTTTCATTTTTGGGTGAACTATTTCTATAAGACTGGTGTGACCACTTTAATATCAAGTTAATGTGAATGATTACTTTCTCATTGCTATACATTTTTGTCAGTTATGTGAAGAAATTGACCGAATCCATGAATCTACTGTCCAGTGCTTCAAAGAGGGCTTCATTTTGTGCATTTTGTGCATGTGCATATTGTGTATTGTGCATGAGCTAGCAACAACCAAAAAATCCTTTTGGCCAAAATATACACTGAAGCAAGAGAAGAGATGCTTGCAGAAGATCTTCCAGGTATTTACTGTAGATTATATGAGTAGTAAATATTATCAAACAAATGTTTTTGTTTCATCAGAATTATTTTAAAGTTGTTTAAAGTTGTTTTTGCAGACATTGCATGGTTTTCATACTGTTCTAACATTATGTTTTCCTCTTTCAGTGTGATGCTGATACACCATATGAAAATGGCTTTCACCAGAATGGTTCAATTCCAGATCAAATGGATGGTGCGCAGGGGAATAAGAATCAAAGAGGGGTTAATTGCAGCCTTCAGTGCATACTTTCTTTTTAACATGACTTTTTTGGCCCTATATGAAAAATATGCTCACTTCCTACAATGTGCTATTGCAAAGACACGATTAAAGAATCATTCAAAGACGTCATGTGTTCCAGAAGAGACCATTAACACTGAAAAATAAAAATTGTCATATTTTACCCTCATGATGTTTCAAACCTTTATGACTTTCTTTTCTTATGTGGGGACAGAAAAGGAGATATTTCTAATGAATATTAAAAGCCCTTTCAATGCAATGGCAATGGATAGAGCCTCAATTTAAAGCTTAGAGGACCTAAAGATGTCATAAAAGGTCTCTATGTGACTTGTGCATCTAATTTTTATATTTATAAAAAATAAAAAAAAGATTTGTTAGAACCAATCAGAAATGAGAGAAGCATCTTTGGAAGTGGTTTATGTGTTCCTGTGTTCATATTGTTCTTTTTTTAAGCTTTAAAGTGAGGTACTGTCAACTACCATTGTGTTGAAAAGATGTTCATTAAAACCTCTTCTTTCATCTGCTCATAAAATTTAGGATAAAAGGGTACATAAATAAAGATGAAATTTGTAGTAATATTTTTAAAGCAAAATGGCAATTTTTTTTATATGTATCCTAATGTACTTGATGACAAATTGTGATTCTAAGATGTTTAGTGTTAATTCTGTGACATTGTGAACACAAATGTGAGAAATGTGAAATTATTGAATGTTTGATGTTGTTAAATAAATGTGATTAAACATCAAGTTAGCAGATTTTATTATGCTTTATTGAGAACAAATTTGCCATTTATAAGGTACAAAGTGCTTGTCACTGGGGCTTGTCACTTGCACCTTTTCTAAGGGTAAATTATAATACCATATCATTGAGGTCCATGTTATTCACCAAGGGTACACATTTGCCTCTTATAAGGTACTAAGGGTACGAAAATGTACCCATGTCTAAGGGTACATTGATGCACCTTTGAAGGTACTGGCCCAGGGACAAGCCATTGAACCCCTAAAGGTACACATTTTTCTGATAGTATATAAATGAAAAATGGAAAGTCATGAACTCCAGCTGAGTTTCAGACTCCTCAATGCACTATATCAATCTACAGTACAGCTGCAGGATTTGTGTGTTTGTGTGAGTATGACTAAGTATGTGTATGCTAAATGTGAACATGTTATTGTATGAGCTGCTGCAAAGCCTGAGCTGTGTGTGCGAATCTTCTCTTTGGTTAGATGGGGGTGTGGGTGGGGGGTATATGACCAAACTCTAATATCACAATATGAGTAATTTTATATAATGCTTACATGGTGTATATCACAATTTAGTCATTTTTACTGGAAATTTCCCAGTTCAAATGAAAGGTAATAAGCAGTAAAAAGAAGTATTATACAATGGATTATTCTGACTCTGATTGGATGAGCTACATTCAAAACCATTGTAAAATAGTAGATATACACACACCTGTACATCAATTGCACAACAATTAAATTCTATATTAATGCAGTGGGTTGCAACCTTTCTCAGCAACAGTAGACGAGTATTACACTTTGCCTTGCATTACACAAGTTCTTCCTTGTCTTGAATTGTTTGGGAAATGTCCCACATTTTATTTTATGTTGCTTCATTGTTCTCATGTGTAAATATAAATTTTTTTGTTTCTGAATTACAGATCAACAGATTATTGAAATTTGATCACCAAATGGTGTCTAAAACATTTACTAATTAAAGCATTAATCAAATGAAGAAAAAGAAAATGTCGACATAATATTGTATTATTTTCTATCAAATGAAATTTATAAAGAACCTCACAGTGCAATCTAAAATACAACACTTTATTTTTTGTCAAATTAAGTGCTGCATAACAGCATCATGATAATATATATATATATATATATATATATATATATATATATATATATATATATATATATATATATATATATATAAATAATTTAATCCAATTACTATTGATTTATTATTATTAGTAGTAGTATTACAGTGAGTATTATGTAACTATGCAGATATATTTCCATTTAAATTGAGCTTTGAATATTTACGGAATGACATTCATATGTCAGATGGTTTCAGTATTTGGCATCAAAGCATTTTTATGAGCACGAGTGCAATTACACAAGCACAGTATCGGACCCAATTCCAATTCCAGTGTTGTTAATGGGACATCCCTAGTGCCAGCCCTATTGGGGCCCTATATAAATATCACAGCATAATCAACGCACAATTCAGATGTTGAGCTGATGACACTTGGGACCGATGAATGAGACACACATTGCTGAAACAAATAGCACCTGTCCATTCCAGTCAAACCCACTCAGTTTCAAAAACTGATATCAGTGGTCTAAAAACACTGTGACTTTGGTACATGCAAAAATCTCCTATGACGGTTTTGAGTTCACTTACATATCCTCAACTCAGAGTACAAATAAAAATGGAGATTAAGTCTGGCAACTGTGTTTTAGAGCTTATAATTTTGAGTATAAAATGTATAAGTGAACGCCATGCTCTCAGTTAGAGCTCAAATCCTAGTATGAAAAAGTAAACTAACTGCAGGAACATTTCCCATGGAGAAGACTGGAGTTAAGTATTTTGCTCAAGGCCACAGTGTTGATGGAGATTCTCTTATTTACTCTTGTTTGTGGTAATAGTCCATAGACTTAATTACTGAGTTTCCACCACACATGGCTAATCATGTCCATATCTTCATTTACTAATTTAGTGAACATCTTTCCATATATACAAACCTATGTGTCTGCATTGTTGGCCATATCCAGATCAATGGCTCTGTTTTACCCCTCCGGTAGAAAATATCAAGAAGATGGGATTAGAAAGAGAAAGACAAAGGAGCAGATGAGGCAAAGAACAGACAAGCTCTGTCAGCAGCCTGATTGAAGAGCCTTCCAGCAAACAACTAGACACCTACACAAAACACCAGAATAAACAAGAACAGAATAAACTAAACACCCAGATATCTAAACAGGATAAACTAAACTCAAAGCCAAAACATCTAGAATAATCCAAATAATCTATCTAAATTAGACATAAGCATCCAAAATATTTTTTGGACAACTGGATAAGACACTCATGAATCAAAACTGAACACAAACTATACACTAAGGGCGTGCAGTGAAGCCATTATCTGTATTCGGACAGAACCAGATGTGGGTGCTGCTATAACCGGAAGTGGTCAAAATGGAATGAAATGCACATTTATTACATTTATAGTTTCAATAAATAAAATATTACTTGTACAGTATATGCCTATTCAATAGCCTAATAATAATAATTATTATTATCATTATGATCAAGCACACAATATGCAGTGAATAGTAAATAAATACAAATACAAAAGTTAAAATAAATCAATATAGCCTACAAACAGGTGATCAAGAATTTTTACAATATACTCAAGGCTGATATGTACGCACCTATTTTAACATAATGTGGAGGACATAATTAACAAGCATGGTTACGTTTCTTCGTATCACATGAATATTCAGAATAGATGTGCACTCTGTGGAGCATTTAAATGTTTATGGAGCATTATAACTTTTGGAATATATATCTTAACCAGATAATTACCTTAATCGCTGATGTGGATATAAATGTGGTCAAGTTTAAGGGATGGATGATGAACTCTGCTCTGAAATCTTCTCTTAACTTCAGGAATTTAACATCATGCTTAGGTTGGTTTTTAAATTATTACATGGGAATCATGTGAATCATGCGATACATAAACATATTTTTTTTGAAGGAGTTGGAAATATTTTATGCATATAGTGTAGTACCTTTGTTAATATTACTTTTGACAAGCTCCAGATGTGCACAATAAACAGAGACTGCAAATGAGGTAAAACCACGGCCAACCAATTTGAAATTACACCGTGTGCATTTTCATTTTTTATGGTTTACACTTTAGCAGGCTAATATTGTCAGACTCATCATTTCATTGTTATTTTGAAAAATGTTTTTTCAAATGTTGCTTTATCCTTGTGCTTCTTGGATAATCAGTCAAACTAATATTTTGGATATATTTTGGAAGAATCCATTATCCATTTTGAAGTCAGTATTCGTGCCTTTTTGAATATGGTATTTGGCTTCGGGCACATCCCTACTAGTCTAGACATCTACACAAAAACACCAGGCATAAACTAAAAATATAATATCAAAGAACAGAGTAAACTAAACATTCAACCACTTAACACACCTAGAAAAAAAAAATGACACATGTAAACAAACCAACCGTAATAAGCAAATCACTCCAAACAGAACACCCAGAATAAATTACACATAGAGACTCAACTATACACTTATACACACACAAAACACTCTATATAATATACAAAACACTCAGACTGTGCACCAAAACAAACAACATCTACTAAATTTGTTCTTTGAAGTGCAGCTGGGAATGTCCTACATCCGAGTTGGGCAGATGTTTTTAAAACTTATCAAACATTCTAGTAGGAAACAAAATACAGATGAAGCCAATAAACAAGGAACAATGGAGGAAAAAAAAACGTTTCTGTACCAGTGGATAATCATAAGTGAATGGGCTACATCTGCATGACTTTTACACAATCTATATGATTTATTATGCATGGTGTCTAACAAATATTGAATTAATTTGTGTAAAGCAAATGGCAATGTTTGAGTCCATTAGCTTTACATTAGTTGACTTTAATCTCACAAAATTTCACAAAACCATTCACTACCATCTACTGCAGAGTTTCCAGCTGTGGAAAAAACAGTTAAAGCCAATCTAAACTGTTTGGCTGGTTTTAGATTGTTTTAAGCTGGTCTTAGACTGGTTTTAGCTTTTTTTTTCTTACAGCAGGGTTAATTCCCAGGAATACTTAGTTTTTATGCATTCAGGATCGGATCGCCCCCGGCCGACCGCGTTGCCTTTCTGAGTATACTCTTCTGACCACGAGTGAATGTGAACGTGTTCATCGCATGCACACTACAGCTGCTTTGTGATACTCTTATAGTACAGTCAATCGCTGGCACGGGTCTCGTGTGGACTGTGTTCACTGGACGAGAAAATCTGGGCCGACCACGGTCAGACCATGTGGACTGTGCTGATGATGAAATTTGTAGCACACGTACTGTGTGCGGAGCGATCAGTAACACGGACAACCGAAGTGTCCTCAGGACTTTACTTTACACCATCTTAAATGTGGACACAACCCTTCCAAAGTCAAAACTTGGCAACTTGGGTATTGTTGAGATTTCTCACAGTTAATTGACTTTGCTTGCATGTGTTATTCGTAATCACAGTATTTCAGACTCCACTAAGGCACAAAACACTTACTTACAGAAGAATTGTGGGGGATGTAGAAACAGGAGTTGAGTGACAAAAACAGCAATGTCTAGAGAAAAAAGGATAAGAGATGTGTCATTCACTGTCTAAGGCAGAAACAGATCCAATCTGGCCAAAGATGCAAACCATACACTGGCAGCCTGAGCACAGTAGGGTGCAGATTCTTGTGCATGTGTGCGCACAGACAGGAGGCTGAGGGATTGGTTGCCACGGAGATTCTGACACATTGGTCCCCACTCCCTGCTGCCCTCAGTTTAGCCTTGACAAGGCAGAGAAAATGCTTGGAGGTGGGCAGGCTAATTTGCCATTCTTCTTCTCTCTCTCTCTCTCTCTCTCTCTCTCTCTCTCTCTCTCTCTCTTTTTCTGTCTCCCTTTTTTTTTCTCAGATTTTTTCATTTCTTTCTCTCTTACTTTTCCTCTCACTGTGAGGTCTCGTTACAGAGTTCGAGGGTACTTGAGTAATTAATGTGGAATTCAAATGAGCTTATCAGGTCAAAAGCAGCTTTGCTCCTTTAGGATACTCTTTACTCATGAATAACAGCTCTGACAAGCTTACAATACAATACTACATTGTGAATACTGATGACAGCCTCAGATTCATTACAAAACAAAACTTACACATTCTTTCTTCTTCTCGGGGAAAGGGGATTAGCCAGCTTTATAGTGTAACAAAAATGCATTATAATCTGACAGGGGCAAAACAACAGCTGAAAATAACACTCAGCAACTCTCACTTTATCGATTTGTTCCTTTCAAAGATACACACTCATAAAAATGTTCTTTTACTATTGTTTTTCTTAATCCTCCCATGTTATATTACTCAAAAAAATAAAAAATAATAATAATGTAACCAAAGGAATTTAAATTAACTGAATGAAGACACATGAATATTTTTTGTTTGGTTAGCTGAAAGTGGGCAGAGGATTTCAAGTTACCAGCATGCTTTGCATCGGACTTGACAGGGAGAGTAAATGCTATGTGCAACATTAATATAAAGGGGGAGACTTGTTAGTGTTTAATGTTTTGTTATGATGAGATTAAGAAGAATTTATTTTATGTTGTAATTTTTGTTGGTTACTATCATGGAGAAGGTTGGAGTATCAGTAGGTTGAGGACCAATACATTTTTAGTATTTTCCATTGCTTACTATAGCATAGTGACCAAGTTGCACTTAATAGTGCTTCCCACCAGCATGTATTTAGCATGCTAACATTTATTGTCACTAGCTAGCATACTATATCACTAAAATAGTTTAATTTGAGTTATTTTGTCAAAATTAAATGTAAAATTTTATTGGGTTTACTTGATTCAGTTAGGTTCCCTCTAAAAGAAGATTAAGAAAACTCATTTCAAACACGTGGAAACACTGTCCATGATTCAATTAAGTTCAGCCAAAGATTTTTTTTATTTTTTATTATTTATGTATTTTTTGAGTGTATGGCATGTTGCCATAATTTAAAAATGGTCTTCATTTTCTTTCATGAATTGGACTTTGAGTTGAATAGGCCACGCCCCACAGGATTCTGAATTGGAATGGAATTGACCATTCGCTAAGACTCGCCTTAAAAACGCTTCTGACCAATCCTATTTTAGCAACAGTTGCCATTACTCTGACACGTGTTTGCTATTTTCCAATGTCAGATATGGAAGTAATGTGTGTTTGAGTATTTTTAAGCAGGATTTTATAATAATAATAATAATACTAATAAATAATACACGTTGTTGCTGGGTCATTTGTAAAAGTTACCTCGGACAGGATAAATACAGTATATATAACGTCTGCAATGACACCTACATTTGCTCCAAGCTAAAAACTGAACTTTAATTAATTTATGCATTGATTCAAGCCAGAGTAAAAGCGATACTAAATAAACAGTTCACAGCATTAAAATGAGTGTGCTATGAGCGGCGGAGCTTAGCGAAGGATCAATTGAACATCAAAGGGAATTTATTGAATTTCAGTTAAAACAATTCAACATAGTAACAAAACAAGGGAATTTTAGTAGTCCAACACGAGTTTTGTGACAAAACATAATTGCATCATTCATTTTGTGAATTAAAATGAGAATGCCTATACCAATATAATTCCTGAATTGACTGTACTCCTCTGAGTTATTTTGGGACCTTGTATTGCAACACTTTTCATGATACAGACTCTTTAGGATGAATTGATTATGTTGTATTCCTCAATCCTTTAGATAAAAGAGTCTACTGCTGTAAATAACTCAAAATGTCATTGTAATTCATTTTGAATAATATGCTTATTTATTCCCTGAGAGTAAATTTTTTTCTTCAACTGATTAGGCATATTTATCTAAACTAATATCAATACCGTTAAAAAAATAAAATAATAAATAACAACACGTCCATCAAAACTGATTTCAATTTCAGCTATACTGCTCCACAAAATATCCAGCATATTCTATTCAGAAAACCCAATCTATTGAGAAATTCCATTTTAAAGGCTTTGGAGAAAATTAGAGCATTTTGAGAAATAAAGTGTTCTTCCATTATGGTACAATACAATTCATTATTCAGGTAATTTATTTAATATACCCATATGTTGTGTGGATTATATATAGGTTATTCATATTGACAGCTTGAAGCATTTATATTTGTCTGATGGCGCTATAGGAAATACTATCACACTAACTCTTGGCAAAAACATTTTTTTGTTCATTCTGGGGAATCTGTCCAGAAAATGCAACAGCTGCAAAAAATAGGATATTTCATTACAGCATGAGAATGTGTGTAATAGTAGAAAAAGAAGATGGGATGTTTGAGGGAGGTAGAAAATGAGAGGAGAGAGGAGGTGGGCGAAAGACCCCAAACCCCTCAGTTGCATTTCATGTTTCATTGAAGCTTTCCATCTGTTTGGGTGTTTCATTTAAAAAAGCCATCATAGAACTTGAGTTTAATCCAATCTGTAAGACAGGCCTCTGTGTGTAAGTGAATGTGTGCATGTTTTAATTTCTCAGGAATCAAAATACATTTGAGACACCACATTTACCGCTGTCTACAGATCTCAAGCAAAACTATCAAGGCAATATTTCTGTATAGCCAGACAAACCACACACACGCCTGTAACATTCCCCAAGGCAAACTGAACCACACACACATTCCTCAAGGCAAACCCACAAACACTGGGTACCTTTCACAGCATAAAAAACCCACATTGTTTGCAAAACAGGAAGTTAGGAAATGAACTTCTCTTTGAGAAACAGCAACTCAGCAAGGAATTGTGGGACTTGTATTCTTAGGGGCTGTTCACATAAGACACATTCTTATGTTCAAAAGCAGCAAGAAGCAGCTCAGCATAAGGGCAGAGAATGCAGGTGTATTGAAACATGCTTGTGTCAGTATGTTCTGGGTTCAATGCAATTTAAGCTCTATCAACAGCATACTGTGGCATAATATTTATTACCACAAAAAATTATTTAGACTCGTCCCTTGTTTATAAAAAGTTAATAAATGCTAAAATCTCTCAGGTTGAATGGGGCCAGTACATAAACATTAAAATACACAAAGTAAAGTGTTTACGTGTTTTAAAAGTATAGCCACAAGATGTAAACATCATGGACCCTGTTTTAAGAGCACTAGCAATAAGTGCAGCACTATGCCAAAAATCATAAGTGCAAAGTCAATGGCATGGCATGAAGTTTTGGTATTTTCTTGCAAGCATGCAAGTCTTTGTGGAAGTGGGTTTGGTGAAATTGTGCGCTCAAAGCACTAACAGGCTGAGTCAAGTTCAATTTAATTCTGAGGTTCTTCTCCGGTTATTGCACCATCTGCATCCTCTTATATAGTCCATTCCCTGTCAAGTACATACAGTATGGACTTATATTCTTTGGTGCATTAACTGCATCCTTGATGAATGTCAGGTATACTTCTATGACAATAACACTCTCCTTTTACATGCAAGGAAAATGTTCTGGACAGGATTTGGATAGGCTCCATTAAATTATAGAGAATGTAAGTATTATTAATCAAATTGATCAAGAGGAACCAAAAATATACTCTTTCAGGTTTCAGGTGTAAGGTATGGCGGAGGATCAGTGGCCTTAACAGATTCCCGAACAAACAAGAACTTACTGTTAAAAACCCCCCTAATTACTGAAATAGCGCCAACCAGCCTCCACAAGCACAATAAATGTATTGACAAAGAGACAATGAACTATTGACAGAGAACCGCATGTGACATCCGCATGCTCACCACGTGCTTATCGTGTGGACAGGAAGGGGAAACTTTGAACGTAAAAATGTGTGTGTGTGTGTGTTTTTCAGTTAAACACAGAACTGCATATTGCTAATGAAATACGTGTAATCCCTGTATGTTGTGTATTTCTGAGGTATATCAAACTCGTTAGAACTGTTTCGTTGTGTGTTTTAAACTCTGAGGCCTCATATTTAATAGCCTCAGTGTATATTCCCTTATTAATTGTACTAAATATACCTTTCTTGGTATCAAATTAAACCTTACGATTTGTCCGAGCTGAATTCGAATATAAGATCTCTGTAGAATGATATTACGCGATGTTTTACTATCTTTTGAGTCATTCAGCCCAAAATCTCTTACCGTCATAAACCCAGCCAGAAACATGCAAATGAGCCTTGACAAAGGAATCATTCTCCTGCCCAGAGTAATGGAGGCCTTTACGACCTCCAAAGGAATGTTCAGAGAAGTGCTGACCCTCCCTTCATTCTCTTACTGAGAAAGAGAAATGAACCCTGTTAATCCTATATATATATTCTATATATCCATGTGATAAATATTGACATGTATCTAATGTGCCATCTCACATTTTCCCTTAAATGTGCTTGATCTATGTTTTCTTGCAAACTAATGGGTTAATGTTTCAGACTTTGCATACTATGGTTAACCAAAATCATATGTGTGGCATATTTGGTCTCTATAACTTGGTATTTTGAAGATTGAAATGACTGTGTACATGATATGTCGATAACAACAACATATTAGTATTAAAAGTATATTTCCTATTTTCTTTCTTGCACATGCAATGGGCAATTTTACAACAAAGAGCAATAAACCAAATTCCCGCCTAGAACTCAAACCCTTCTTATTGGTCGAGCCAATGAGAGGTGGGACCTGTTTCCCGAGGGTATAAAATTGCTGCGCCCACTTCCTCTTATCCTCTCTTCTTAGCTCTTCCTCGCTCACTCTTAGCCTCTCTTGCTTCCTGCCTTTCTGGTCCTCTGAGCCTTGTGCTCTCTCACTCTCTCACTGAATCATGCCAAACTAGAAGGCCCCAAGGACTCCCAAGCGTGTGCCAGGCTACGTACGGCCTTGACTGCCCATTCACCAAGATCCTCTGACTCTCACTGGTCCTCTCTCTCATCAAGACAACATCAAAGATCAACTGGAGCCTCAACAAATTGCATCAGGACAGTTTAATTCAAATGGGACATGCAAGTATCAAACTTAGTCTCATTATTTGATACATTAAGTATCCTTACCCCTTTCTAAAAAGGGCGTGTCAGAACTAATATGATGGTTTGCTCAGGCTGTTGATCTGCTGAACTTCAAACAATGCTATAACTTCTTGCCTTCCTGTATTCTGCTTCAGCCCTCTTTCCCTTGGTAAACTGTATGAATGTATGTATATGTATGTTAGAGTAGTTTAAATGTTTAGTCTAGTTAATAAAGTCTTGTTCATGTCACACGTAAAGTTGTCTGTGTCTCAAGCTCATATCTAAAGTCACTAATCATAGATTTTGACTACTTGCTCTTAATACTTAGTAAGAAAGACATTTCCCTTGCCCCGGAAATGTACATTTCTATTAATTAATTAATTAATAACCAAAATTGAGTGTTCACGGGATGAACCGAGTATTTGGTTGTAATGTTAATGTAGCTACATCAAGTTAACCCGATTAACTGATCCAAATGTTCATAATCGATTATAACAAGTTATGATTGATTATTAATATTTCATAGAGCTGATTCGCTACCTAATGGTGGAAGAATATAGAGCTGATTCGCTACATAATGGTGGAGAATGATGCGGGCATGATTAAACAAAGGTTATGAGCTTGAACCACTGTCAACCTAAAAGTGTGCATTGAATAATTCCGGTCAGAATAGGACATGACATGCGAAACGGCATTTGCTTCACTAGTTGCTGGCTTGTTTGGATGCGGATAAGGTGATGGCTTGAATTGACATCTCTACTGTAATTGAAAGAGTCTTAACACATTTAAGCATATTTTCAAAAGTTATCAGTGTACGAGTAATATGATTTTAGCGGAGAAACCCTAATTTCAGTATTAAAGTGTAAGTCTGTTTTGATGAAGGAATCTCAGCTCAGCGGCATGTAAACTGTACCAGAATTGATTGCTTAACCTGTTTCTGATGAAGAAATCTCAGTACAGAGTTATATAAATGTAGATTTGGGTGATGCTCCCCTTTTCACAGTATAAAGGCCTTACAAATTATAGTTAGATTGATGTCCTTCATCTAAACTTTATCTGTGCATCTAAAAGGCTTAGCTTCCTGGTGGTCAAAACTGTGTTTCACTCACTGAAACTCTGAAGTGCATTGGTTCCCATGACAACGACTTGTCACAGGAAGTGTTCACTCCAGATAGCACGTGTTTCCTTCCGACGCCATTCTGTAAACAAACCAGCCTAGATGGCTAAGCTAACCCAACTTAGCAGCCCCTTAGCTTAGGCTAAGCTAACTAATAGCTTCAACAGTTAGCTGCTAGCATAATTTACATGAAGCCTTTATCTACAGCTTGTGTGCATGCAGAGTGAAGTGATCTAAACCATTTTCCTCTAACCCCATTTCTGGTTTCTGAATTCTCACTTTCTCTTTCCTTAACTTTAATTCTTCTCATCTAACTTCACCTGCACCTTTCAGGTGCATCCCTTACTGAACGCTGTTCAGCTAAATTTGCAGTTACTTTGTTAATTAAATCTAAAAACTTAATTACATGTAAACTGTTTAGATAGAGAATAATTTTTATAGTTATTGGGAACTTTCAATGGCACGTTGACTAAACTTTATAGAGGGACAAACACATTGTGTGGTCTTGAACACGCAACAGCTGTGACCAACTATAGAATGATGCCCAAAGCAAATCTAATTGTTGATCATAAGTGCTATTGATTATTCCCAATACAAGGTTATTCTGCTATTTTAATCACTTCTTCAAGTCTTTTTATTATTTTTACTAATAATAGAAGTCAGCTATTCATTTTCCCATTTAACCCTCTTGGTCTAGTGTGGTTTTATTTCCCCATAAAACTGCAAAAGTAACTAGACATACTTTTCTTCTCGATTTTGTGTTTATTTGCAACAAGTTGCTTAAATTTTATGAGCCAGCTACACTAGTAATCTAGACGATTTCTATGGCATAATTTTGAGCACCACTAATAGACACAATCTAATAGGAAAGCTCTTTTCTTCCTCTTTCTTTCTCCTCTTCATGTGTTCAAAGATCAAGCCTGTTGTATGCTATCAGTAAGTGCTGATAAATAAATTGACCCAAAGAAACATCTTAAGTCATTTATTAAATCTAGGCTTACGCTCTTTTAGCAAAGCCACTCAGATTCACACAAATCTGAGCATCCTGCTATTTGCAGCTAAGATAGTAATAATCAGGAACACATTTCAATTGTTAACCACACCTAGCAAAACCTAGCTGTACATTATACACCTTGCTGTCTCACTTTGCCTTTAGCTCCAAATTCTGTTTGATCTTGCATTAGTCTCTTGCCCTTACTCTCACCAGAAGTGTGCCAAAATGTTGCAGATGCTCAGCCTAACTGCCCAGATGGCAGGCCAAAAGGACTGGCTAGGTGTTTTGAGGAACACCCTTTTATCCATGGCTGCTGGCGACCTTCAGCAACACAACAAAAAGCAACTGGAAAACGAGGGAAAAGAACTAATGACAGACGACTCAAACCAGAGGTATGAGCACAAATATCTGACTGAGGTTATCGTCCTGGCCCACAACCTCACAGGTTTGAAACAGGAGGTAAACAACCTCAAACGCCAGATCACTGAGTCCCAAACGGAGCTGACACATGCTAAAAGCCGCATAGACCAGCTAGAGATGGAGGCTCAGGACAGACACAAGGACCCTGGCAGAAGGGAGTCACAGGAGGTAATCCACAGACTTCAAACGGCTCTGACAGCTGCTAAACAACAAGAGCAGCTGGAAAAGACAGCCAGAGAGCACCTGGAAAAGGTACTCTTTCACAAAGATTCACTGTTAAAAACAGCAAATTCTGAACTCTTGGACAAAGATGCCAGAATCATGGCCTGTGAAGGTCAACTGAATGTGTCCAGAGCTGGAGTTAAAGTGCTGACTCAGCAGCTGGACAACACCAAAGATGAACTTGACATGGTCCAACGAGAACTGAGACACTCTTACCTGCTGCAAAAGGAACCACAGCAGGAGAGACATCTCACTCTCCCACTTGCAATCAGCAGAGAAACCTCCCCCAGCCAAGCACAGATTTACAAAGGGAGGAGACAAACCCCTATGCTTAACACGTCATCGGACAGTTTCCTTAAAGCTTCTGCAGCCGCGGAAGGAAAAGGATTGATTCAGGCGAATCTTGAAACGACACGTGTAGCGACACTCAAAGACCTCAACCGAATGGCCAGACATATCCCTGCATTTACACCAGAGCTTGCAGGAGACCACGACGTCCACGCTTACCTGCGAAACATTGACTTTCACCTGCAGTCTTTGATGAGTGTGAACCATCAAGATAGACTCCATCTGATCTGGATCACGTCCAGCCCAGAGTTGCGACGCTTTCTGGCTCGACAGCCAGAAAACATCCAGTCTAACTACCAGCAGCTGAAACAAGCCATCATAAGGGAATTCTCAGAGTCTAAAAACGGACTGATCGCTGCCCTAGACACCAAACAGGGTCGGCATGAAACTCCCTATGTTTACTACCACAGACTCAGACGAGCTTACTTCGGAGCTCGCAACAAACCTGGGATGGAGGAGGACACCAGCTTCAAGTGCCTTTTCCTCCGAAACCTCCATCCTATGGTAAGTCACCATTTAGGCATTATGGCCTGCCCCCACACAATGCCTATCCAACAACTGCGTGACCTGACACAGAAGGCCTTTAACAAACACAAGGCCTCACCCAGCAAACACCACAGGACGTCCCACAGCAGTCTACAACAACATCCTCCTGTACACCTTTCAAACAGGTGCCAAACAGAGGCTGCACAAAGACAGCTAGAAACGCCTGTTACTGAGTTACAAGAGCTGCTAGCACTAGCAAAAGAGCTCCTGGAACAGAACTCCCCTGAGGAGTACTGGGAAGAACAAACCTCTGACTCTTGCCCAACACCACTCAGGCAAGCTCAAGTCAGCACTGCTGCCAGAGCAGAGTAACACTGCAGACTTCAGACACCTGGTGACTAGGTGCCGAACCAAGGGCTGAACGGCCACCTGCTGCCCTTTTGCTACCAGTACTAGGTCAGTCTGAAACTCTCTCCACACTACACAATGCCCATAACCACTCCCTGCAGCCACAAACAAGCACCTACCTCAAACGAACTGACTTCATAATGACAGGTGACACACTGTCAAGGCACCTGCTGCCTCTGCACCTGCTGCCTCTGCACCTGCTGCAGAGACCTGGATGTGGCTACTGTCTACATCACCCACCGTGGAACAACCACCTGCTACAAAACCCTCATGATTCACCTGCCATCCGCCATTGTGATGATTGTCGTCCGATGATGTCTCCAACAGGGACACCACCTGGCGAAAAAGGGGACTGTAAGGTATGGCGGAGGATCAGTGGCCTTAACAGATTCCCGAACAAACAAGAACTTACTGTTAAAAACCCCCCTAATTACTGAAATAGCGCCAACCAGCCTCCACAAGCACAATAAATGTATTGACAAAGAGACAATGAACTATTGACAGAGAACCGCATGTGACATCCGCATGCTCACCACGTGCTTATCGTGTGGACAGGAAGGGGAAACTTTGAACGTAAAAATGTGTGTGTGTGTGTGTTTTTCAGTTAAACACAGAACTGCATATTGCTAATGAAATACGTGTAATCCCTGTATGTTGTGTATTTCTGAGGTATATCAAACTCGTTAGAACTGTTTCGTTGTGTGTTTTAAACTCTGAGGCCTCATATTTAATAGCCTCAGTGTATATTCCCTTATTAATTGTACTAAATATACCTTTCTTGGTATCAAATTAAACCTTACGATTTGTCCGAGCTGAATTCGAATATAAGATCTCTGTAGAATGATATTACGCGATGTTTTACTATCTTTTGAGTCATTCAGCCCAAAATCTCTTACCGTCATAAACCCAGCCAGAAACATGCAAATGAGCCTTGACAAAGGAATCATTCTCCTGCCCAGAGTAATGGAGGCCTTTACGACCTCCAAAGGAATGTTCAGAGAAGTGCTGACCCTCCCTTCATTCTCTTACTGAGAAAGAGAAATGAACCCTGTTAATCCTATATATATATTCTATATATCCATGTGATAAATATTGACATGTATCTAATGTGCCATCTCACATTTTCCCTTAAATGTGCTTGATCTATGTTTTCTTGCAAACTAATGGGTTAATGTTTCAGACTTTGCATACTATGGTTAACCAAAATCATATGTGTGGCATATTTGGTCTCTATAACTTGGTATTTTGAAGATTGAAATGACTGTGTACATGATATGTCGATAACAACAACATATTAGTATTAAAAGTATATTTCCTATTTTCTTTCTTGCACATGCAATGGGCAATTTTACAACAAAGAGCAATAAACCAAATTCCCGCCTAGAACTCAAACCCTTCTTATTGGTCGAGCCAATGAGAGGTGGGACCTGTTTCCCGAGGGTATAAAATTGCTGCGCCCACTTCCTCTTATCCTCTCTTCTTAGCTCTTCCTCGCTCACTCTTAGCCTCTCTTGCTTCCTGCCTTTCTGGTCCTCTGAGCCTTGTGCTCTCTCACTCTCTCACTGAATCATGCCAAACTAGAAGGCCCCAAGGACTCCCAAGCGTGTGCCAGGCTACGTTCGGCCTTGACTGCCCATTCACCAAGATCCTCTGACTCTCACTGGTCCTCTCTCTCATCAAGACAACATCAAACATCAACTGGAGCCTCAACAAATTGCATCAGGACAGTTTAATTCAAATGGGACATGCAAGTATCAAACTTAGTCTCATTATTTGATACATTAAGTATCCTTACCCCTTTCTAAAAAGGGCGTGTCAGAACTAATATGATGGTTTGCTCAGGCTGTTGATCTGCTGAACTTCAAACAATGCTATAACTTCTTGCCTTCCTGTATTCTGCTTCAGCCCTCTTTCCCTTGGTAAACTGTATGAATGTATGTATATGTATGTTAGAGTAGTTTAAATGTTTAGTCTAGTTAATAAAGTCTTGTTCATGTCACACGTAAAGTTGTCTGTGTCTCAAGCTCATATCTAAAGTCACTAATCATAGATTTTGACTACTTGCTCTTAATACTTAGTAAGAAAGACATTTCCCTTGCCCCGGAAATGTACATTTCTATTAATTAATTAATTAATAACCAAAATTGAGTGTTCACGGGATGAACCGAGTATTTGGTTGTAATGTTAATGTAGCTACATCAAGTTAACCCGATTAACTGATCCAAATGTTCATAATCGATTATAACAAGTTATGATTGATTATTAATATTTCATAGAGCTGATTCGCTACCTAATGGTGGAAGAATATAGAGCTGATTCGCTACACAGGTTAGGCTGTGGATTTTTGCATGTCACTTCTACTGATTGGTTTTGCTTTTGTAAAAATTACATTTATTCCTTAAAACATGAAAAACCAAACATTTTTGTAAATGCAAATTTGATTTCAAACCAAACAAAATATCATTAAAATAATGAAGTTGTAACAATTTTTTTATGTAATCACCTCCTCAAATCCAAGGATTTTACCTTCTCCAACTTCCTCCCCCGGCCTCTTTTGCAGAGCAAAAATCAGGTGGAAAAATGTTAATACAAATTAGATCATAAATACAATTGTAAATATAACATAATAAACATAATAATAATAATAACTGAAAAATAAACCATGACCTCTAGAAAGTTCAACACACATCTCGTAATTTTTCTTTATTAAAACGGCAACAACAGTGATTGTAAGGGACATTATTTGATATTCCACTATATTTTCAGAGTTTGGACACAGACTTCATTATCAGCTGCTGGTAGAATTGCCAAATTGCCAATGCATGAAACTGAGTTTTTACTTTGCGCTGAGAATAGAGGTGCTTCTCAATCGTCTAAGCGCAATTACCTATTTCTCAGGAAAATAGCAAATTGAACTTTGCGCCACTTCATTTACATATTATACACCCACAGTTTGTGCGCATACACAAACAGTTGCTTCGCCCTGGCAAGAAAATTGCACTTCGAACTAGCGTTCTCACGAAAACTGGATAAGACCTAACGCACGGCCGTAAAGTGTAGTGCTGTGCTTAGCGCACTCATGAAAATAAAGCCCTATATATGAATTTATTACAATAAAATAATTTTAACACATGTACAGTACTGTAATTTTTACGTCTTGTGACTATACACAGCATGACAAAATACTAATATTCTAGTATTCTAATATTTATGGATTGGCCCTATACACTTTAATTTTTAGTGAGAAAGAGATGAGTCGAAAATGTTTTTGGTGGTTTTCAATATTATGCCATAAATGCTGTCAATTGGGTTTAACTTGCATTGAACCCAGAACATTCCTTTAAAAGCTGAATGTTTAACTTGACACGGTAATCAAAAAAACGCATTAATGGCATAAGATGCTAAAAAACAAGTGAAATTTGTGCTGCAATGATCAAAGATGTCCATCTAGCTCTTGTGCAAGATGCGTCCTGTGTGAATGGCCCCTTAATCTATTGATGAGGTCTTTTTCGGCGACCCAACTGTGTCGTAGATATCCGTATAAAGTGTTTTCTCATTAACTGCAGGTGTCGTATCAGATGAGATCCGTTTACTCTAATCGGAGCTGAGGTTCAGCCCCATTACTCACCACAATCAAAACACTCTGTATACACACAAGTACAGTACCAGGCAGTGAGCTTAATTACATTACTTTGTGTGTGAACGTACAGATGCTATCTCATCTTTCATTAAGCCACATATGGTGTTGATTAATTAATCTCCCTCTTTCTCATTCTCTGTCATTTCCTCATTCTTCCTGTGCTTAACACCTGTCAAGTGTATCTGAACCCTCATCTGACAACCTCAATACAAGATGGCACACAGATTACCCAACATCCTCGGCTAGTGCAAGCAAATGTTGGCAAGCACACAAACATCCATCTTCACACATTCCTTCTTGCTCACATCACCCTGCCAGAAACAGTTTTCTGGAGTTCCCCTTCAAGATCGGAGTAAAGAAATGCAGAATATACAAAACTACAACAGATGTCCAGTACAAGGACACTGACATTTAGAATGGATTATCACTCTAATTGATTCATTTATCACGAAAATTATCAGTTCATTGGAAAGCTCAGATGGAAGTTGTCGGTGGAGCACATGCGGCAGAGCAGAGCCTGATGGGGTGCAGCGTTTGGCTGGTTATTGAGAGTCATTAGAGTGTCTGAGACAGCAGGGGTTCTCCTCCCTTCTCCTCTCCCCAGGAGGGTTTCTCGTCATGTTGAGACTGAGAGCCAGAGGAGTTTAACCAAATCTTCGTTCATATCCATATCTGGAATAAGGAGAAGTTCTGTGTTTCGTTTTTATCAATCTCACCCCTAAATAGGTCAAATCATGTTCTCTCTTTCCCTGCAAATGTACAAGACGCGGATCTCTCTCACAGCTCTATTTTTGGACATACATAAAAGATGCTTGCTAAGATAAGCATCACTAATACTATTATTCATACTTAGGGTTATATCAAAAAGTATTAAACTTTGGCACATAAGTCATCCTATTTGTAAGGCCTAAAATCTTTTTTTTATTTTTAGCAAGTACATTTGCTAAATAGAGATTGAATGGAGTGAAATGGATCATCATCAAACCAAAAAATGGGCTGGAGCTTACACAAAACAGAATGGTTTGACAAACAAGCTTTTCTCATCTTTTTTTTTTTAATGGAAATTAAACCCTGTATGTATATCAGAAACAGGGGCACATTTAGTGGCATTTTATTTTGCATTTTATTTTTATTTCACTTGAATGGAGGGCAGGATGCAGAAAGGGGGGGTGCAGTGCCTTGTGCTGCTCTAGAGAACAGTACTGCTGTAGCCAAATATGCTGCTATTGCCTGGGGCGACACTGACTAAATGAAAGCATAATGCTTAATGTAATGAACTGTTAAATTCCATAGACTTATATTAAAGGAAGGACCTGAGACATTACTAGGGATAAATATATTATAGAGACTTGGGTGGGCTTTTTTATATTTTGGTCAGTAGGCACCACATAGCAATACCCTAGCAACAACCCAGAAACCCTAATAACTGAATAGCAAGTCGCTTAAACTCAGGCCACCTTAGAAACTGCACGGCAACGCTCTGGGAACCACCCACGACACCGTAGCATTGTGGCGTCAAGATTTGCATGAACCAGCACCACTCACATTTTCTTCAGGAAATCTACTTTACCTTACAAATGATGCCGGGGACATTCATGAATAGTTATGAGATATTCGTCACCCGCTGTTACTTATGAGCAACATCAGTAAACAGAGTATGATCATTACCTGCTGATAAAATGAATTTACAGCAAAGCCATAAATATCTCACTGTGCATCATGCCTTCACACCAGATGGTTCGCAACATCTTATTTCAGTGCGAGAGTCTGTACATTCAAAATGAATGCTCTCACTCTCTCTCTCTTTCATAGTTTGCCATACTCCAGGTACATTTAATGAGCTCACATTAGTTTCTGATTACAAACGTCTCCCGCATGTTCAAATCTCAGCCATGCAGTGTAAAGAGAGAGCGAGTGTGATAACTTCATTTTTAATAGAATCATGATTGAAGAAATATCAAGTGAAAAAAAAAACAACAACACGTGAGCCGAGAGAAATCGATGGCGATATACCTTGAGAGATGTTAGGTGGAGCAGGAAAATGTCACAGACGATGGCTAATGAAGGGAAATAAGTTAGATAAATGATTTAAAGTTTGTCATTAAAAAATGTCCAAAAAGAACAGAGGGTCGATGCTGGAAAGGTCAAAGCAATGAAGGAGAGATTCATTAACCTCAGTTCACCACAACCGTCCAATTATCATTGTAACTGACCCCCCCCCCCCCTCACCCCCCACCCCATCCTCTCTCTCTCTCTGTCTCTCTAGTGTGCTAAGAAAACATCAGAATATGCAGCCCAGATCAGTTACAAGAAAAACCTCTCCTCTCCATCAAAACTGGCTGTTTTTTTGTTTGTTTTTTGAGTGACAGGACAGCAGAGAGCCTTAAGGGCTTTTGCTTAAAAGTCATGGACTTTTATTTGCCCTTGAACCTACTTGCTATATTTTCTCTCAGGGGTAAGTATTGCATGAATGTGAGAGTATTTTATGTCTGGATCAAATCGCAGAGGTTGTGGGGTTTGGGGAGGCGTTCCCAGAGCAGGAATGTTTTCTAGCATTCCCGCTCAGGGATTTGGGCTTTAACTGCCAAGCCGTTCTGCTAATTCTTAATTTGTGGGTGAGTGGCCAGCTGTGGGCTCCTCAGGGCATAGAGTTCTTGTCAGCTCTCACCAGTCCAGATGCACATGTTTTTATTTTTCCCCTATATAGTTTCTATTTGACTCACTTTCTCTCCCTCTCTCTGGAAAACAGGAAATGAAAGTGAAACACAGGATGGGTGGACCATGCTGCACATGTTTGTACTGTTTTTGCTAAAACAGACTGCAGTCTTAACTAATTTGACCAGAAACGTTTTCCCCTATAACTAATATTTTTTTTTATTAATAGTTCTCTCTCTAAGTAAATAACAATATCACAAATGGAGCAAATAAGTTGTATTAACAAATAAAATAAAACAATATTGTGAAATTTAGAATATACCAGACATACACTTGTCAAACTTAACTGGAATTGAAAAAGGTATCTAAACAAGGGTTAATAAAAGAGATAAATATGACGAATAAGAGTAAATGTGCAATAGTGAAAATGAATTTCTGTTTGGTGATAGAGACAGAGACAAGGCAGATTTCTGATCTCTGATTGCGCTACTTGTCATATGAAGCAAATATTTGGACCAAACCAAAAGCCTAATTTGTCTGCTTTTATGCCATCTAAGCTCTTAACTCTTGAATCAAAACATGCAGCAGTGTGTGGCAGATGAAGGTTTCATCCAGATATCTATGCAGATGTTAGGGTTTCTATAACATGCCTGCTGTGTGCGAACAATGTAACATCTTAATATATGCTGATGATACAGTTATATTTACTCACGGTAAAACTGCAGAAGAAGTTGCAAACAAGTTAGCAGATGTTATGGTAAATGTTACATCCTGGCTAACCAGTGTTGTTTGTGATTAAATGTGTCAAAACAGTTTGTATGTTCTTCTCCAAAGGGCACTTATGTAGAGCAATATATTATCATCTCAGGAGAGAGACTTCAAGTTGTTTCAGAATACAAATATCTAAGACTACATTTAGATTCCAACACTGGCTTTAAACCCTACATAAAAAAGGTCAGTAATAAGGTAAAATTCAGTTTTCATCACTGTCATATTTTAAATAAGTACAATGCCAAGTCCATCATAATGGACTGAAGTGATGTTTGGCTGGCATAGGCTGCTATTAGTCATCATCACACAGAGACACATAGCAATGGAGTCTTAACACAAAGCAGGAATAGAGCTTGATCCAGCCAGTTCTGGTGACCTCAGTATAGGTTGAGACAGGGAAACAAATAAAATAATATTAGCATAGATGCCATTCAATTTATTGCAGAGTTATAGATCATGATCACTGTTTCTGGTTCCGGCAGACCTAACTAAATCAGCCTAATTGTGAGTTGAAGGATAAATTAGGTGTATGGCTGGCTAAATAGATGAGTCTTTAGTCTAGAATTAAACTGAGGTAGTGTGTCTGCATCTCGAATAGTGTTAGGGAGACTATTCCATAGTTTAGGAGCCAAATATGAAAAGGATCTACCTCATTTTGTGGATTTTGATATTCTAGGAACTATTAACAGGCCAGAATTTTGCGATCGTAATGAACGTGATGGAATATAGTGTAGTAGAAGGTCACTTAAGTACTGTGGAGCCAGACCATTCAAAGCTTTGTATGTAGTTAACAGAATTTAAAAATGAATACGGAATTTAACAGGTAGCTGTAACGGTGTTGACAAAACAGGCAGAAACAATGATGATAAAGTAAAGATGAACCCAAGTGCAGTTTATTCTTGAAACGTGAAACAGTATCCCTAACTATGAAAGTGAAAGAAAACAAAACAAGAAACCAAGGACCAAACTAATAATGACAAAACAAGACACAATATGAAATAACTAAGGCTAAGGCTAAGGCTGGACAGGACTGGAACAACACTACAAGGTATATGTATACAAACTGGACTAAACTATGGCTTGACAACTAGGTTACATGTACACAGGCAAGACTAAACTATAGCAGGACAACAAGGTTACAAGTACACAGGTAAGACTAAACTATGGCTAAACAACAAGGTTACACAAACACAAAGGCTAGACTAGACTATGGCAGAACAACAAGGTTACAAGTGCAATACCTGACAAGTTACAAAGGCAAACATGAGGGTTTTAATACAAAAGACATAGGTGACAAAGGCCAATAAACAAACAGAACTCTAAAACAAGATAACAAGACAATTAACTAAAACCAATGACAAACTAGAACTGAATCAAAGTAATCAAAAAATAAACCAATGAAAACCGGACACAAGAACAAGGTGTTAGGGGTATAACAGTTTTGACCCGGACCAGATATGGAGAAAGAAGACCAGGAGTCGAGAAGTTCAATTAAAGAATCAAAAATTTACTGAAGTATAGTCTGCAGTGAAATTGGTAGAGCCAGCGGCAAAGTCTCACGAGGAGATCGAAAGCCAACTCGTACCTTACACAAAATCTTACATCAATTATACCATTTGCAAGGACGTACATTCCATTATTTTACTCCTGATTGGCTAAAAGACCATAAAGTCACAACATATAGACAGCTATGCGGCCTATCAACATTAATCAGCGCACTTGTCGTCCGAGCCCGAGATTTACATCTGAAGTGACCTCGCAGATGGTCGTGGGGCGTCTTCGAGTCGGCCTGGTGTGCATCCCTGGGTTCAAAACCTGGGTAGAAGGTCAAACGCACACACAAAACACTGACGAACGACAGTTCTTCTCTGGGCACAAGAGAGCCAGAGCACAACGTTATCAGGCCATTTAAACCAAAACAGAGAGATTAAATATTCACTCCTCGGGCAGAGGAGAGGGGTAGAAATAACATACATTTCTTCCCTAAAGAAATAATAAGAGAAAATCACACTTCTACTATTCAGGTATTATTACATAGGACTTTAAACCATATAATTAGTCATGGAAAGGTAACAATCAAACACAGAATACATCTGGAACCTATGTTTAATGCATTCTCCCCGCCCCCTCCCCTGAGAGGCTGGAGAGCATCAAAGATAAGCTTATCCCCAAAAGACCTTCAGCCTACGTGCAGGACAGAGAGAAAGACTCTGGAATGTTCCTAAGAGAGACTAGTTAGCATTCAACACACATATGATTCAAAGTATATTTCAGTTATGCATAAGAAAATAGAATTGATTATGTGATCATGCATATAGTTAATTCATCACTTTATTAAAGAAGTTAAGCAACAGAATACAGATAGATATTGATATAAAAGGATATATATATATATATATATATATATATATATATATATGTATTGATATATCTGAAGAGACAAGGGATTTTGACCCTCACCCTTCAGTCCTCCGTTTTAGACCAATGTGGGGTCCAATACCGCCACGTCTGGTCTACCAAGTGAGATCACTACGGAAGGTGGAGTGGTAACGCATGCTTCCCTGATGGGTCACAGTTGTCTCTTCGCCTCATTACTGGACATACTGGATACTAAAAATTCCCAGTCCCCACGCGAAGGCTCTCCCACCTTCCACTCACAACAGGGCATGGATGTTATCCTTCTTAAGTTTCTCTTTCAAGCGTGTCGTCAGTTTTCTCAGTCGATTCTCCTCCTCGGAAGGGTTCAAGTTACTGCAAGCAGACCTGCATACATAAGAAAAACAGAAACGAACACACATCCACATCCACACACACGGACAGAGGACACCCACTCCCAAAAGAACTCCAAAAGCATATAACACATATTTAACAGCTCCCATGACCAAATCCTCTGACGCACCCACAAACTCCTCCCAAGCTTCCTCCACATATTCCTCCACTGTTTCCGTCATGTCAGTAAATATTGCTCCTACCGAAAAAGCCAAAACCAATGCTACTGCTATAGCAGACGGAGGTTCCGAATCAGTATACCATGGAGTGCCCTTAGATTTAAGCCATACAGAATTCAAATACTCATAACCTGCAAATGGATCATTAGTTTTTATCTGTTCCAGAAATGCAGTGATAAATTTCTGCCGAGCTGTTTGCGCCTTCAACCGAGGAAAATATTCAGTCTTCTGCTTCAACTCTGTAACACAAAGAGACAGCTCTGCTTCGTTAGCTTTCTTACTCTTATCAACTGGACGCCATGCAGTACCCATGGGGTGTGTCAACCTGTGTTTAGCACAGTCCTCTGATGGAGTCTTAGACTCTAGATCTCTGATTTCCTGTACTGAAGGAATTGGGCTCAGAAATTGTCTAAATTGTTTTGCCCTGTCAAACCACTCATCTCCAATAGCTACATCGGACAACTGAGGCCACATCCTCACCTGAAATGATTTATAATTGTCCCACAACAGCTCCTCATACTTTAAAGGTACCAGACTAGTCTTTGCTCGAGTGTACATCATTTCAATATTCAGTTTAAACACTTGCAAGTGCATCCATGCTGTCACATTATAAGCCATCGATGTAGGATTATAACATTTATCTTCAAGGTAATCATGCAAGTGATCCATGTTGAAAACAGTTCTGTTAGCAAGGTTACTAGCAAACTCATACTGGTGCAACACATCAGAAAAACTAGCCCAAGTGTAACCTGACTTAACAAAAGAAGCATTACACACCTCCCAGGGTATCTCCATCATCTTCACACCGGTGAGCTTCTCAGAAATTTCTCTACATTTATCAACATCTCCAGGAGGAAACATCTTAACAAACCACTGTTGAATTTCTTTACCTAAACAACGCTCAACATGTGCAGTCTCCTTCCAAGGGTCATCGAATCTAGTGTACCTGGGCCAAGAGAGGGACAAAGCATTAATAACAGGCAAACCATTTTTACTGCCATTCAGATCGAACTTGTCCCTGTCAGTTTTATCTATCCGTCCTAACCTATCACAGACTGCACCGTAAGCCCTATTAGTGTCCCATCGGATCATGTGGCATTTAGTTGGGACTAACACTCCCCATCTCATCAAATCCTTATCATTTATTGCTGTTTGATACTCATCAGACCCCGGTTCTTCTCTAATCACAATATTGCTGTATATATAGCTTTGGGCTACATCTTTAACGACTTTGTTGTAACCAAGTTCATTCTTAGCTTTGGGAAGATAGTATGACATGATGTGGCGAGGATCAGGAGCACTTGGGTATAACAGAAGTTTCACTGCTTTTCCACCTAAAATCATGTGGGAGTCATTCACATCTGCTACCTGACGCCTCCTTCGTTCTGCTCTACTCTCACCTTTTCTAGATTTTAAAAAATATCGATTAACCATATCCATTCAGTATAGAGCATGCACTCATGTTTTCACGAGCTATGTGGTCAGGGATCCAGCTCATTGAACTGAAATCTCCTTCAAACAGGTCAACGCCTCCACTCCTCATCCACCGACCTTTTTGCATAATGAGGGTAGTATCGGGATAATTTGGGGAGTGACCAAGCCAATAGGTCACTGTCTCATTTCCGTCCAGACGATAACAACGATCATTTACCTTTTGGTACATGGTCGGAATTAAATTTAGACCCTCAGTTGAATTTAGACATGGGTATTGTACCCATGATGGACGGTTATCGATCTCCTCACAATCCCAATGAGTTGAAAACGCATGGAATCTCCCTGTCCAATTTGAAATTTGAATCCACATCAAAAATGATAAAGCGATCAGAATTAAAAATACCAACGAGAGCGGAAGTACCAATCGGATGAAAGCTCGTTTCACTTTCAGTCATCTCTCACTACGCACTTCTTCTTGAAGAATTAGCAGCTTCAGTATGTCGTCGGATTCAGCTATCTGTAATGATAAAACATTTGTTCTAGAATTCTAGAATTTTAACATACACGACAGACATTTAATGATCCCGAGGTAGTAAGTTGTTACACTTTTCAAGTGGTTTCACCTGTGACCAATGTCTCCATATGGTACCCAAAACCCCCCTGTCCAGTAGAACAGAGGTGTTAGTGGTCAATACCACCTGATAAGGCCCATCAAATTTTGGACCTAAGGGGGAAACTATCTCCCGCTGTAACATTACATTGTCACCTATTTCAGGCAAAGCAGGCATGTCTTTTTGCTCAACATTATCTCGATCTGCTTGTCGTGTGCTAACACTAACCCGTGTGTCTCGCAGACTGTCATCCAAAGCTTTCAGATAATTTTGTAAAGCGTCTTTCAAAGGCCCGGATGGTTCCTCATGTTGCAAGGGGGCATCCCAGGGCAGCCGCATGTAGCGACCTGTCATTACCTCAAAAGGGCTGAGCTGTGTAATCTTGTTAGGGCTGGTTCTCATGCTTAACAAAATCGCTGGGACAGCCGCATGCCACCCTTTCCCCCACTCCAACAATCTCTTTCTCAATGAAGTTTTAAGCGTACGATTAGTGCGTTCAATAGATCCGGTAGATTGGGGCCTAAATGGAATGTGAAAGTGTTGCCTCACCCCCATCAATTTCATGACATTTTTCATCACCTTCCCAGTAAAATGTGTACCCTGATCTGAATCAGTTTGTAAGGGCAAACCCCATCTTGGGAAAACTTCATTCAACATAATCTTGGCAGTTGCATCTGCGGTGCAGTTTATCAGTGGAAATGCCTCAACCCATCTGGAAAACGGATCAACAATCATTAGAATGTATGTAAAACCTCCACTAGGGGGCAGTGGACCTATGAAATCAATTTGGAGGTGTGTCCACGGCCCTTGAGGTCGAGGGGCATGTCCTAAGGGAATTTTCAGCTTAGAAGAAGAATTAACCTTAAGGCATACTAGACATCTCTTACAAAAATCATTGCAAGAAGCCCTCAGTCGGGGCCACCACCAGGTTTTGGAAATCATTGCATGTAGTTTTTCAGGACCTGCATGTGCCAAACCATGATACAAAGACATTAGTTCAGTTCTAGCAGAAACAGGACAAACAAAACGCTCATGAAATTTCCACAGTCCTTCTGCATTTTTCTGAGCTCCTAATTTTGTCCATTGTTCTATCTCTTCAGGGTCATCCTCATCATAGAGTTTAAAAAGGTCTCTGGGGGTCTCACTCTCCTGAGGAGCAAGAGCCATAACACTCACACAAGTCTCAGTCCGTGTTGCAGCCTCTCTGGCAGCTGTGTCAGCAGCTCGGTTTCCTGTGGCCTCAGGAGAATTGTCCATTGCATGACCAGTGACTTTGATAACTGCTCCTGTTGCAGGAAGATCACAGGCATTCCTAAGTTCTTTAACCTGCTGTTGATGAGAGATCGGCAGACCGGCAGTGGTTAGAAATCCTCTGCGTCTCCACACAGGGCCGAAGTCATGAACAGCACCATATGCATAACGGCTGTCAGTGTAAACATTGACTCGTTTCCCCTGGCCATACTGCAATGCTCGTGTCAATTCGACCAGCTCGGCCACTTGAGCCCCTCCTCCTGAAAGAGAACCACAGTCAACAGTTTCACCATGTTCATTTACAACAGCCCAGCCAGTGAAGCGTTTTCCCTGTTCATGAAAGCTGGAAACATCCACGAACAACTTCATGGCATCAGAAAGTGGTTCAGATTGAAGAGGGCTCTGGCTGTCCGTCTCGATCAGTCGGGCACAGTTGTGTGCAGTTCCTTCTTCTGGAAGTAAGGAGGCAGGGTTGATAGCAGTTTCAATGTCAATATTTATATCCACATTTTTACTCAAGAGAGTGGCCTCCCATTTAGCTCGTCTTTTATTAGAGATAGAGCCTAAACGAGTGTTTGTTAACAATTTCAGAATCTGGTGTCTAATGTGCAGTATCACCTTCTGATGAGTCACAATGTCCTCGGTAATCTTTACAGCCCACTCTGCACAGTCGCATATCAACAGGCACGGATGCTGTCCTGCCATTGAAACAGGAATAGGAGCAGAATAATATCCTACCATCCCATAGGAGTTTCTTCCTGGAACCCTTTGACCCAGGGCCGCTGAATAGGATCGAGTTCCCACCCATGTCCATAGATGGAACGGCCTGCTGGCATCGGCATGACGTAATGCTGGGGAGGAAGCAAGAGTTTCTTTGATACTCACTCCTCCATCTCCTTAGTCCAGTCGATCAGCTCCGATCCAGGTTTTCCTCCTTTCAGCGCCTCTGTGAGTGGTTTAGAAAGTTCAGTGTATTCAGAAACATACTGGCGGCAGTAATTCAAAAGACCCATTACTTGCCTTAGACCAGTAACCGTGTTTGGTTTTGGAAGTTCAATGATAGCTTTAACTCGTTCAGGAGTGATGCGTCTGCCGTGCACACCCACAATTTGCCCCAAATAAGTCACTTCAGGCAGTGCTAGCTGTGCTTTCTTCAAGTTCACTTTGAATCCCCGTTTTGGAGGGCATTCAAAACAGTCTGTACAGCAGTCAAATGTTTGAACTTGGTTGGACTAGCAATTAAAATGTCATCCACATATTGTAGGACAACAGATCCGTCATATTCAATTTGTTTTCTTACCGGATCGATGAAGGATGCTAGTACCTGATGAAACAGTGTGGGTGAGTTGCAGAAACCTTGTGGCAAACGACTCCATGTCCATTGGCGACCTCTGCTGGTGAAAGCAAATCTGCCTTGGTCCTCCGTGGCTAGGGGACAAGTCCAAAAACCATTAGAAATGTCTAAAGCAGTAAAAAGACAATGTTCAGATCCTATCTCGTGTAGGATAGTTGCAGGGTTGGCCACCAGAGGGTGCATTTTCTCAGACACTGAATTCAGAGAAGTGTAATCAATGGTCAAACTCCGGCTTTTTGACAGGCCACATGGGAGAGTTAGTGGGAGAGGAGCAGGGAATCACAATCCCCCGTTTGCATAGTTCATCTATAACAGTGTCAGCTTCCTCTCGAGCCTCATTTTTCAAAGGATATTGTCTTCTGGCTTCATGCAAAGGACCTGGGATGCTCAGTGGCTGAATCTGTGCTAAACCACAATCATATTTATCTTTTGCCCATACATCAGGAAATTTGGAAATTATAAACTTCCACTCAGGGCGAGTTTCATTTAGACTAGCAGGTTCAGCCACTGCACATCTCTGCTCATGGTGGGGGCCACTCTGAGATAAGCGAATTGTTTCATTTCAGCCAAGCACTAGCTTATCTTGAGAAAGCAAAACATCAGCTTCGAGTTCTTTCAGAATGTCAACACCAATTAGAGTCCCTACAGTATTTTTCCCTACCCAAAATTCAGTCCAATAGACTTTTTCAGAGTTAGAAATGGTTAGAGGGATAGGAACAGATTTATGATATACATTTGTGCCATTTAGACATTCTATATACAAAGTTTCAGAAGTGATCTCAAGATCGAGATCTGTAATTGATACAGTCGCCACGTGTCAATCAAAATAAGGCATTGCCGCCCTCCTAACAACGCATGTATGAATGGGCGGGTGTCTGCATAATTACATGAACCGGAGGCCGCTGACCCCTATTCGTCCCCTATCAGCTGCCTCAGCTTTTTGAGCTCAGCTGTAGTCAGAGAGTTAAGCTTTGGAGCATCACTGTTGACAGAAACATCATTTTTAGGACCTTCCTTTTTCTCATTTCTGTGATTTTTTTGTTTACCACTACGACAATGTCTAGCAATGTGGCCCTCTCTGTTACAATTTCTGCATCTGGCAACAGGCTTGGTACAATCTCTAGAGGTATGACCTCTCTCGTCACAATTATAGCAGGTTATGTTATTGCGGGGACTCATTTCCACTTCAGCTGACACAGCAGATACTTTACCCACATTAACATCATCATCACGTGTTTGCAAACGGCTCCAGCTTACAGAGCACCAACGAAGCAAATCCTCCCAATATCTGATGTCAATGGCACTGTTCAACAACATGTCTCAGTATTGTTTATTCAATCCGCCTGTAGCGGATTCTATCACTATGGCAGAATCAAGATCTTCTGCGTTGTTGTTTGCAGCACAGTACGTTTCATAGGCTATGCGAAAGCGCTCAATGTATTCTAAGGGGTTTTCGCCAGCCCTCTGTTTAATCTGTGTCACACTGGTCCAGGGAAATGACCCCCGACCCAAAATATCTTTCACGCGTAACTTGTAATCTGAGTAAGCTTCACAAAACTCAGGCCAATCTGTGGGGACTCTGGGGTGGAAAGGAGCAATCTGAACCGCCCTTAATTTGCTGGTGGGAACCAAACCCTCAACCAAAGACTGTATATCTACCATCCCCAGATTCTGTTGCCTAGCAACGGCCTCTAGCCTGTCCCATAGAATTTTGTTTGGGTTATACAACTTAAAAGGTTCCAACCCTGCAAGCAAACTGTTTTTCTCAGCCGCTGTGAGTCTGACCCATTGACCATCCTCCCAGCCAGCACCCATCTCAGTATTCAATCCTCCCCAAGCCTGATGTCAGATTGGGGCGGCGAATGCCGTCTCAATGGGTTTAGACATTTCTGTGGGGGACAAGTTAAGATTTCCGACCCCCGGTTTTTGCTTAATCTGCTTTGCTTGCACGGCAGGAATCTCCGAAATGTCATAAGGTGGGGGGCGCGAAACAGCCACATTCAACAATCCGCGCGCCTCAGCATATGGCCCATCGTTCTGATTATCAGTCTGATCAGCAGCGCTGAAAGCAGCAGCTGCCTGAGCAGTCTGAGAAGAGAAGGTGGGGGCCAAGGGAGCACGGGGAACTGTCTCATTTTTCACAGCATTTTCTGCCTTCTCACAAACAGCCTCGAAACCCTTACTCAAACTACACAGATCACAGCCGACTTCCTGCCCAATAATTTTTGCCACTCTATCACGCTGGGCAATCAAACTAGACCATCCGTCCATCATATTTGAAATTGCCTTTTCATGGCTTAAAGGTATACCACCCAGTTTACAAATCCACGAATAGGCAAACACGGATAGATATTTTGCCCTATCAGCGTCTTTTTTGTTCTGCAGCCAGTCAATCTGCTGCATGACGTTCCAATCAGAATCAAACCCCTGACTGACCATTTTCTTAATGAGCTGAGCACATTTCTTTGATTTGAGCTCGTCAGAGCAGAGCTGTTTACAGAGTGTGCCCTCCTCGTTTTGGTCAGAACTACTCAGAAAATTCCCTTTATCAGTCATTTTTCTTGGTCACAGTTGAAAATCACTACCGAAAAGATTTTAGCAGCAAATATTTTACGCGGATAAATTAACTATAGCAGCAACAATACTGGATTTCTACACAATACACCACAAAGTATTCTTCACAAACATCCTGGTCACATATACTGATCCATACCAATTCGGGTCATAATTTATTTATTTACTTGGGACCGCTCCTGATGCATCCCTGGCAAAACAATCCCTATTGTATTTTATTTTATTTTATACCTAATATCTGAATCCCTAACTGCCTGATTCACTAAGCTCGGGGTACCCCTATCTGAGGTGGAAGAGATTGAGCAGGTTTACGGAGCCACTGGACCTCCCGTCCAGGGACGCACTCTGCCGGGGTGGTGCTACACCAATGCCCACCTGGGCCCCCCACAGAGCACGCTTCACTTGCGCTGTTTGCTGTTTTAACCCTTAACAGCTCTCTCAGCGACTTCTTATACTTTCAATAGTATAATTAAATTACTCTTCACTCGCCTCGTCGGAGTGAAGCTCTCCCGCTCCCCTTCAAAATATCTTCCAGTCAGACAGCCCTAACAATTAATAAAAGCTTCCTACCTTGTTTGCCGATTTGCCAGAGATGTCACCACGGAGTGATTGCCCGCATCCTCCACCAAACTGTTAGGGGTATAACAGTTTTGACCCGGACCAGATATGGAGAAAGAAGACCAGGAGTCGAGAAGTTCAATTAAAGAATCAAAAATTTACTGAAGTATAGTCTGCAGTGAAATTGGTAGAGCCAGCGGCAAAGTCTCACGAGGAGATCGAAAGCCAACTCGTACCTTACACAAAATCTTACATCAATTATACCATTTGCAAGGACATACATTCCATTATTTTACTCCTGATTGGCTAAAAGACCATAAAGTCACAACATATAGACAGCTATGCGGCCTATCAACATTAATCAGCGCACTTGTCGTCCGAGCCCGAGATTTACATCTGAAGTGACCTCGCAGATGGTCGCGGGGCATCTTCGAGTCGGCCTGGTGTGCATCCCTGGGTTCAAAACCTGGGTAGAAGGTCAAACGCACACACAAAACACTGATCGAACGACAGTTCTTCTCTGGGCACAAGAGAGCCAGAGCACAACGTTATCAGGCCATTTAAACCAAAACAGAGAGATAAAATATTCACTCCTCGGCAGAGGAGAGGGTAGAAATAACATACATTTCTTCCCTAAAGAAATAATAAGAGAAAATCACACTTCTACTATTCAGGTATTATTACATAGGACTTTAAACCATATAATTAGTCATGGAAAGGTAACAATCAAACACAGAATACATCTGGAACCTATGTTTAATGCATTCTCCCGCCCCCTCCCTGAGAGGCTGGAGAGCATCACAGATAAGCTTATCCCCAAAAGACCTTCAGCCTACGTGCAGGACAGAGAGAAAGACTCTGGAATGTTCCTAAAAGAGACTAGTTAGCATTCAACACACATATGATTCAAAGTATATTTCAGTTATGCATAAGAAAATAGAATTGATTATGTGATCATGCATATAGTTAATTCATCACTTTATTAAAGAAGTTAAGCAACAGAATACAGATAGATATTGATATAAAAGGATATATATATATATATATATATATATATATATATATATATATATATATATATATATATATATATATGTATTGATATATCTGAAGAGACAAGGGATTTTGACCCTCACCCTTCAAAGGGAAAACAGGAAGAGACAAGACTAGGAAACAGGAACTAAAAAGGAAATGTCAAAATAAAAGTACACAAACTAAAAGTCAACTGAAAATGTCACAGTAGCCAATGTAACAATGATAAAATGGGGCTAATATTATCATATTTTTTGGTTCTCGTCAGCACTCTGGCTGCTGCATTTTGAACCAATTGAAGTGTATTTATTGATCTTGCTGGATATCCTCCCAGTAATGCATTTCAATAATTTAGTGTTGAGGTCATGAACGGATGAATTTGTTTTTTGGCATCAGCAACAGAGAACATGTGTCATAATTTTGCAATATTACTTAGGTGGGAGAATGCTGTTCTACAAACAAAATTGGTAATTTGTTTTTTAAAGGACAGATTGGTCTCAAATATAACACCTAAAAAAGGACATTTCTGGCAATCCAATCATTTATTTCATTGATACACTCTGCTAATATGGAGAATTGTGAAATCTCATCAGGTTTTGAAGAACTATAAAGCTGTGTATCGTCGGCATAATAGTGGAAATTTATTTCACGATTCCTGATAATATCTCCCAGGGGAAGCATATAAAAGGAGAAAAGCAGAGGCCCTAAAACTGATCCTTATGACACTCCACACTTTACATTTGTTTAGTTTGACAATTCCTCATTTATATAGAAAAAGTGGCAATGGTCTGCTAAATAGAACCTAAACCACGGTAATGCAACTCCACAAATGCCAACATAATTCTCTAGTCTATTCAAGAGAATGTTGTGATCTATCGTGTCGAATGCTATGATCTTAAGCGCTAGAAGTGAAATGCAGCCACTATCAGATGATAAGAGCAATTCATTTGTAACACTGATAAGTGCAGTCTCTGTACTACAATGAGGCCTAAATCCTGACTGAAATTGTTCATATATACAATTTCTCTGTAGAAATGAACATATTTGTGAGGATACTACCTTTTCTAGAATTTTCAACATAAACAGGAGATTTGAAATCAGTCTATAATTAGCTAGTTCTCCAGGATCAAGTTGTGGCTTCTTAATAAGTGGTGTAAGGATAAGTAAGGATAGCAGATTACAGGGAATACCTCTTTTAAGAGCTTGGCTTGTATTGGATCTAACAAAGGTGTTGTTGCTTTTGATATTTCTATGTTTTTTTTAGCTCTTCATGATTAATGACAGCAAAGGATTTAAGTCACATGTGAGGAAAATTATGATACACTGTTTTCTGAGATGCTATGACAGATGATTGCCTAATTCCAATTTTATTTCTGATTATTTCAATTTTATTAGTAAAGAAATTCATGAAGTTATTACTCTTGTGCTGTGACAGAATATTTGGTTCTGTTGAGGATTTTTCCTAACCAATTTAGCCACAGTACTGAATAAACACCTAGGATTCTTGTGGTTATTTTATTTGATGCTTAAATATGCTGACCTGGCAGCTTTTAGTGCCTGTCTGTAGCTACAGACACTTTCCTTCCATGTACCACGAAATACCTCTAATTTTGCATTCTCCCACTTGGGCTCCATTTTCCGAGCTGCTCTCTAGAGAGCATGAGTGTGATCATTGTACCATGATGCAAGGCTTTTTTCTTTAATTTTCTTTCTCAAGAGTGCTTGAGATTTCTGTGTTTACCTTTTCTGTTCTTCTAGGCTTTGGGGTTTACTGATTTTATGAGATAGATCTGGAAGATAATTAATTAAGCTATCTTTAGTGGTCGAAAGAATAGTTTTACCTGATCGATAGCAAAGTGTAGATTGAGTAACATTAGCTGATCACAGCATACAAGAGATGAGGTAATGATCCGAGATGTCATCGCTCTGCTGCATAATTTCTATATTATCAACATCAACTCCATATGACAGAATTAAATCTAGTGAATGATTACGGCGATGAGTTGGTCCTGTTACATTTTGTCTGTCTCCAAGAGAGTTCAGAATATCGATAAAAGCTTATCCCGATGTGTCATTTTCATTATCTATGTGAATGTTGAAGTCACCAACAATTAAAGCTCTATCTACAGTAACTACAAGATCTGATAAAACATTTTCAAATTCACCAAGGAAATCAGAATAAGGCCCGGGAGATCTATGTATTGTAGCAAGGGTAAAAGACGATATAATTGATATCCTGTCCTCTGAGTAACACCAAAAACTTCACTGTAAATTGTAGCAACACCTCCGCTTCGGCCCTTCATATGAGGCTAATTATTATAACTATAACCTGGGGAAGTAGATTCATTTAAACTAATATATTCATCCAGTTTAAGCCAGGATTCATTCAAACAGAGCACATACAAACTATGATCTATAATAATTTAATTTACAATTAGTGCTTTGGTAGAAAGAGATCTAATGTTTAGTAGCCCTATCTTTATATGATGTTTATCTTTATTTTGTTTGTTTTGTTCCAGTTTGAACTTAATAATTTTTTTTTCTAAATGATTTAGTGAGGGTTTTATGTTTGGTAGTTCGGGGAACAGACACAGTCTCTATATGATATCTAGGTAATACAGTCTCTAAGTGTTGTAGATTATGTGACCTGTGTGATGTCTGAAGGCAGCTTGCAGATGCTCGGATTAACCAGTTTGTCTGCTTCCAGACCTGGGCTCCAGTTAGTCAAATACATCCATTATTAAGGTTATGAGTCAAATTACTAGAGAGGAGAGCGTCACCTTCCCTGGAGGGATGGACTCCATCTCTCTTTACCAGGTCAGGTCTACCCCCAAATTTTTTCCAATTGTCTATAAATCCTATTTTATTCTTCAGACACCACTTAGACATCCAGCCATTCAGTGACACTAATCTACTATAAACCTCATCACCACGACAAGCAGGGAGGGGGCAAGAGCATATTACTGTGTCTGACATTGTTTTTGCAAATTCATACACCTCTTTAACATTATCTCTAGTGATTTCCGACTGGCAAAGCGTGCAGAATGTACATCATTTGTGTTGACATGAATAACAATTTTAGAAAATCTATGTTTAGCATTATCCAGCACTTGATTTGATGTCAGACGCTCTGGTACCCAAAATGCATTTAACAATAGTGGCTAGATTCTCTATTTCCACGTTCCATACAATAGAATCACCAATAACAAGGGCTCTTTCAACATGATTCTCAGTGGGTGCATCACTGAGTGGGTTAGAATCCATTGGAAACCCTAACAGGAACGGGAGAGTGGTGTTGCTTTGCTGAGCAAGTATGCCACAGAGACGTCACCCAAACGCCCTGCTGTGGGGGCTCTACATCCGGAACCAAAGTGTGTGTGTTTCTCTCTGTACTGCCCGCACCTGAAATAGTATCTACTGGCTTCTCTTTTGTCACTGACCTCAACTAGCATTTGGATACGTGTCTCTAACTCATTAACCTTCTCCGTCAGCCTGACTAATTCCTTACATTTATCACATGTGATTCCCTCACTGCTGATGGAAGAGACTATTGTAAACATGTGACATGCAATGCAGGAAGAAATAACGTGAGCGGATGCCATAACTTACCGTAGTTGTTTGTTGTTGTTGATTGCTTCTGAGCGGTGAGGGTTTGAGATCGATGTGAATCCCTCATGCAATTGTTTGTTGTTTTTGGTTGTTCTTGATAAGTGGTGCTTTGAGACGATGCAATAATCTGAGTAACACAGAGGAGAAAAATGGGTGCGCGCTGTAAAATACATGCAGTTTAATTGCAATAAATATAGAATGCAGATGCATGTGGAAAATACACGCAGTTGAATCGCGATAAGAGAATACTGCAGGGGAACCCAATGCGTGCTGAAAAATTGCAAATGTTGAGGATTTAAGGCTGTAAACAGAACAGCGATGCTAAAAAAGTTTGCAGGCTACAAACACAGACTCGAGTTAGGCGCCAACAGCAACAGGTAAAATACACACAGATGAAACAGTAGAAAAAGCTTCTCTGGCATTTACAAATAGCTCCTCCTCCTCTAGCAATCAATTTTAAATCTACAGTAAACATAGCAACTAGAGGTGCAGTTAGGGGGAACTGCACAATCCCTTGAAAACGTAATTTTGTCAGGCTGATCTTTAGAGCATCGCATCAGTGCAATTCAATACCAAAATCAATTAGAGAATCCCAATCTTATTATCCATTCCAGTACAATTTCAAGAAATGGCTCCTTGATAATCAACAATTTTGAAACTGATGTTGTCTCCTTTCATCTATAACGAGAATATATTCATACTATATATTTATTATTCAAGTGTATTATATACATTATGTGGTATTTAACTTAGTTGTATATGCTTTTTATCTGTTTTGTATATGTTTTCTTTTTTTTGGAGGCCTAATAACATCAGGCAAAGGGACTGATGATGAAAAAAAAGCCTTTTGGCTGACTCAGGTACATTTACATTTATTTGAATGTTGATTAATGTACATTGTCCCTTTTTAAATAATAATAAAACATTATAAAAAAAAAGATCTTTCACGGCTCCATCAGAAGCCTGGTCATCAAAGCATACTTATGCATCAGCCTTCTGAAGACTGTACTTTTCATACAGACACAGATATTAAAAACTTCTCATATTTATGTATTTAGGTCAGGACTAACTCCTGTAGGAATTAACACAGGTGAGGGATTAATTGGCAGTAATCTGTGTGATTGTGGAAAGTACCAGAACATTAGAATAGAAAGGGGAGAATTAACTGAACAACTGCACCAATTATTGTGGTGTGTGTGATTTTTCTTAGTTACCAAGCACCTGCAATCTACATTAACCATGCGCTATTTGCACTGAAATAGCACTGCACTGTGAGTCTTTAAATTAAAACATTGCCATTCTTTTAAGCACAGACGTGCATCCTTTCCATGTAAATTATGCTTTAAGATTGTGCTTTTTAAACATTTGCAATATTTGCCTGCTGCAATTAACATTGCTCTATTACTGCAACCACCTACAGAAAAAATTATTTACAAAAATTTACTTGTTAGATTAGGAATTGTATTGTGCTTTTGGTCAAATTTGTGCTGTTACCTGATTTGCGTAATTCCTTGTGAATCTGATGCTAAAACAATGCAGACAGCATGTGCAAATAAACAGCGCTATCAGTGGGCACAATTCACTCTTTGTGATTTTCCCCAAAAGCGAGGGCTTGTGTTTGCTCACTAGATGTTATATATGTGTTACACAATCATTACTGTCGAATCAAGCTCAGCTCTCAGTGAGGGTTGTGTTCTCAGGCAGCACTGGCAGGAGAAAGACAGTGTATTGTGTTTAATCAAACTCTACTCAACTCTATTCATCCACAGGGTAGAAACAGAATCCACAGCATGAAAAAGTCAATCCAGCCAATTAATGTAGTCCCTGCTGCAGAGTACATCTAGATGGAAAACTCACAAATCTAATCTAGAGACCTCAACCCTGCGCATGAGATGCTATTTGCATTGAAATAGAGCCATCTTCAGCTGCCTGGTGTCAGGGATATGTGTGTGTGACTGGGTCTCAGGTGGGAGTGAATGAGGAAGCATTCAACTGCAGGGCTAACACTGAATTAAGGGCACACACACACACGGGTGCTGTGGAGTGGAAATTAAGTCTGGATAGAGGCTGCACAGATTTAAGAGCTTCATCACAAAATGAAGTGTGTGTGCGTGTGTGTGTGTGTGTGTGTGTGTGTGTGTGTGTGTGTGTGTGTGTGTGTATGTGTGTGGGTATGTGTGTCAGAATGCTTGAATGTTAATCTGTGTGTGTGTGGTTTTTGTGATTGAGTGTGTGTATCTTTGTGTGATTTTATATGTATGATAGTATAGGCACAGATGGGTGTTGTCAGTGGTGACTGATGAGTTCACTAGTTTAGCCGAGGAACAGCAGTCATCCATCACAAAGTGTGAGCGTTAATATATAAGTGTTTCTGTCTGGTTGTGTGTTACTGTACATATGTGAGTCTGTGTGTGTTACTCTCAGGGGTACTCCTGCATATGCTCCCTCCTCATGAGTCTCAATATAACTCTTTAATAAAGGGATTACAGGTATGCACACTACACCTCCACATTAAACACAACACTCTACTGCTACAGAGGGACCTGAAAATGGTGCGTAAATGCTTATCAAGTAATTATTCTAATGAAATGGGTATTGGTTTGTTTGAAAACTTTGAAACATTTGAAACATATTATAGAAGAAAAAAAGCTTAACAATTTGTAACACTGGTAAAAATTGACCCAGTATTAAAATCTATTCGGCAGCATGGAAGCTGAACCACCTACCAATGGGAGATATCAACTGGTGAGGCAATCGTGTCATAGCCTAGTCCTTCAAGAGCAAGGATCATTTGAGGCTTGTCAATTTGCCATCAGATGCTTCAGCAAATAATCCAGCACTTTGAGAACAATGTTCCCCAAAGACAAACTGGAAAATGTTTGGTTATTTCACGCGCTAAAGTGCACAATATAGTTAAAAGATTCAAGGAATCTGGTGAAATCTCGGTGCTTGAAGGGCAAGACTAAAACCATTTCTGAATGCATGTGATCTCTGTTCCATCAGACGTCACTGTCTTAAAAATGGCACACATTTGCAATGGATATCATCAATATGGGCTTGGGATAACTTTAGTAAACCTTTGTTAGTCAACACCACTCACCGCTGTATCCGTAGAACTCCTCGCATAAAGTCTTAAAGTTAAGACTTTACTTTGCAAAGCAGAAGCCCTACATCAACACTGTCCAGAACCGCTGCCGAATTCTTTGGGCTCGGTCTCATCTTAAATGAAAACTAGAACAGTGTAACTGTGTTTTTTGGTCTGAAGACTCCACATTTTAGTTTTTGAAAAACAAAGCCATCGTGTTATCCAGGGCAAAGAGGAAAAGGGCAATCCAAGCTGTTTTTAGTGTCATGTCAATTGTCTGTATATGTGTCAATTCCATGTGTCAGGCACATCTTTGAGAACACCATGAATGCTGACAGAAATGGTCAAATTTTGGAGCAACATATACAGCCATCCAGCACCGTTTTTTCTAGGGATGTCCCTGCATTTTCCAGCAGTACAACTTCAAACCACATACTGCTTGGATTTCAAGTGCATGGCTGTGTAAGCAGAGAGTATGGGTGCTAGATTGGCCTCCCTGCAGTCCTGACCTGTCTCCAATTGAGAATGTGTGGTGCCTTATGAAGCACACCATACCGCAGCGAAGGCCCCGTACAATTGTGCATCTAAAGACCTAGTATATAATGGATGACTGTGGGAAAATTCCACTTTTTAAACTTAACAAGCTTGTGTCTTCAGTGCCCAAATGCTTAATAAGTGTATTGGAAGAAATGGTGATGTTTCACAGGGGTAAACACTCGACTGTCCCAACTTTTTTGGACACAAAAAAGTTCCATTCATCTTATTTTAAAAAAACAATTAAATTCACAAGAATAACATAATATAATGTGTAGTGGTAGTGCTTTCAAAATAGCAAAGGGTGAATTTACAATTCACTACTTTTGTTTTTTATTAGCATTTTTCATACTGTCCCAACTTTTTTGGAATTGGGGTTGTCTATATACATACATACATACATATATATATATATATATATATATATATATATATATATATATATACACATTTATGGGTTAGGTAAGTTACTTTAGAAATGCATTCCACTACAGATTACATGCTGAAAAATGTAATTTGTAACATATTCCATTAGGTTACTCAAGGTCAGTAATGTATTCTAAATACTTTGGATTACTACTTCAGCACTAGTAGATATTTTCACTTGTTTTGACTATAAAAACTCTGCCAGTACAGTAAGACATACCTCTAGGTTTCTGTTGTAACCTCCCAGGGAACGAGACGTTGTGTCGAAGAAGCGACACTAGGGTTCTCTCTTGAGGGCCTCGCGCATCTCTGAACTTGAGAAAAGGCCAATGAGAAATTGGGAGGGAAATGCGTCTGTTCATTCAGGATTTTGCCTAAGGAGCCGACAATGAGGTTCGGCTGACAGTGGCTCGGTTCAGCGACGTGGCCGGGAGGACAACAGTATGTTGTTCCCCGTCTGTCGCTCACTTTGACGTTGTGTTCCAAATTGGGCTCCAATTTTAATCACACCATGCGCTGAACCGTGTACGTGCGCTGCTGACACAGTTGCGGGCTGGCCGTTGCGTGCCAAAGTGACAGGCCGTGTCAGACTGTACGTACCCTTCCCCAACGCTCCATAAGATCGTCATAACCTTCTGGTTCCCTACACCCCGATATGGGGGGAACAAGGCGACATGCCAAGCATGGGAGTAAGCCGCGCCAGCAGCGCCTTTTCTCTCTCTATGTTTCTCGCATAAAGCGTCTTTGGCCATCTTAACGCTATCACACACATCGGGGAATGCGTTCTTTACCAATTCCTATTCTTTCAGGGGGGAAAGACCCTGCAGAGACCACACTTGCCCAGGCTGGGGGAGGTAAAGAGTGGTGAAATACAACACATGGGATTTCAGGTCGCATGTGGAGAATGGCGCGGTGGTAGATCCTACCTCATTGGGAGGGAGGAGTTGCTACAAACACGGCGACCAGGAGGCAGTGAGGACTGCCCAAGGGAGACGCGGGTCCGCTCGCAAGGGGACCGTACTGCAGAAAATACACACAAGGGGACAACTCCACACGGGGGCCCGACCTGTGGAGCACTTATTCCAGTACAGAATAATTTGAGTACTCATAGTGGGTCTGGTCGGGGAATTCCTCCAGTTGTTACCGCGTTACACAGTTCTACCGGCTCGGACCTGAGAAAACACAGGATGAAACTGACTCAACCCTGAGATTGTAAAATCTCGTAAAGGAATTGGGTGTTGCCCAACCCGCTGCTCTGCATATGTCACGCTAAGGAGGTGCCTTTGTCTAGTGCCCACAAGGATGCCACACTTCTAGTTGAGTGTGCTCGAACCCACAAGGGGGCATGCAAGGCCTGGGTGTGAGTGGCACACAGCGACTTGAATCGCTGCTGGCTCCAAAGGAGGAGATTGTGGGCGAGTTGTGACAAGTGACGGGAGCGTACGCCGCCTTTACGATTTATGTACGCTACCATTGCGATGCTGTCTGATCGGATCAAGACATGCTTGCCCCGAACTAGTGGGAGAAATCTCCGAAGGGCAAGAAGTACAGCCAACAAAAGCCTTTCCCGTGGCTGAGTGCTCATTGCACATGGCACCCCAACCCTGTTTGGAGGCATCTGTGGTGACCAGAAGATGTCGGGACAACTGCTGCAAGGGGACTCCTGCTCAAAGTCTGTCCAGGGTTTGAAAGTCTGGTGGCAGGCGGGGGTGATAAACACATTGTGCGTGGAGGACACCATATGCCCCAGGAGCTTCTGGAAATGTTTTTAGAGGGACCGCTGTGCCTGGCCTGAACAAGGAGAGGCATTCCTGCACTGACTGCGTGCGCTCGTTGGTGAGGTGCGCTATCATTGACACTGAGTCTAACTCCATGCCGAGAAAAGAGATGCTCTGAACCAGGGCGAGCTGGCTCTTTTCCCAGTTGACCTGAAGTCCTAAGCGGCTGAGTTGCCTGAGCACCTTGTCCCTGTGGACGCACAGTAACTCTCGGGAGTGGGCCAGGATGTCGAGGTAGTTGAGTATACGAATGCCTGCTTCCCAAATAGGGGCAAGGGCTGCCTCTGCGACCTTCGTAAAGACGCGAGGGGACAGGAATATGCTGAAGGGGAGGACCTTGTACTGATACACCTGGCCATCGAACGCAAAAGTAGAAAGGGTCGATGTCGAGGCAAAATCGAGATGTGGAAGTACGCATCATTCAGGTCTACCGCTGCAAACCAATCTAGATGCTGGACGCAAGTTAAGATGTGTCTTTGTGTGGGCATTTTGAATGGGAGTTTGTGCAAGGCCCGGTTGAAAACTCGCAAGTCCAAGATCGGTTGTAAGCCACCGCCTTTCTTAGGTACGATGAAGTAAGGGCTGTAGAAAACCTTCTTCATCTCGGCTGGAGGGACAAGCTCTATCGCGTCTTTGAGTAAGAGAGTTGCGATTTCCGCGCGCAGGGACTTGGTGTCTTCGCCGTGCACCACGGTAAAGGAGACGATCGTTTTTGACATACCCGGCGGGGCTTCGCAGCAGGGCGGAGCAGGTAATATACCGTCGGGAGGCAAAAGCACGTCCCGAGGCTCTGGTGCTGCGGGAAGACTGGAAGCACTTACCTTGCTCCGCACACCCGGCAGGGGGTGGGACTGAGGAGGAGGTCCCATGGAGGCATCCTCTAGACTCAGAACCGGCCGGCCGGGGGGTAACAGTCGTGGGTCTGGAGGCGGGAGGTCCGCGTCCGCTGTGCCGGGACTGTTGAGGTGTGGCACCGTTTGTGGGCCAGGTGACAAAGAGAAAGAGGAAATTGCTCCTTTATTGAGAATGTGGGTACAGGTGCGGCAAAGAAAACAAACTGAACTGAGGATTCTCCTCCCGGCCTTCCCTGGGGGACGGAGTGGTCTGCTTACCAGCTCTGGAGTAAACGTCTTGATCTCTGTGTCATCCGTCTCAGGAATGTTGGGAGCCTTCCGGGTCCTAGAGGGTGTTTGTGAGACGTACACTTCCTGCAGGGCGCTCGACGCTGGGGCTAAGAGCTGGGCCCAGTCGAAGTGAGCGACAGACGGGGAACTACACATGTTAAAAATACTTTCTCTGAAAAACCTAAATATTTTATGCAGTGTTAAAGACCAAACCAAATTGATCTTGTTTTAAGCATTTTTAGATATTTTTACAGGAAAACAATAGAAAGATTATTATCAAGAAAATGATTTTTGCCCTAATATCAAAGGTCTTACTAGAAAAAAGAAATAATGATCCAATGTGAATTTTCTTGCTAAAAAAATATGATCGTGCCTGGTAACATGTTCATGTAAAATAGCATTATTAGCTTAGCATAAAGCTGACATACACAAGGTTTATTTCTATTTTTCTGCTATAAACTTCAAACTTACTTCTCTGTCTGCTCGTATGAATGCAACACATCATAAGAAAGTATTTAACTGCTGTTCAAATGCACATTTTTTAGTAATCGAATACTTTTTTAATGTAACTGTATTCTAATTACCAATGATTTAAATTGTATTTTAAATACGTAATCCCATTACATGTATTCCTTTACTCCCCAACCCTGTGTGTGTATATATATATATATATATATATATACACACACACACACACACACATGATGCATTTAATAGGCAAGTGTGAACCAAATACACACACACATGCTGTATACACATGCATTTTGAGTTGGTTCAGGTGTGGAACATTTGCCCTTTCAGAACAGATGGTTTTACTTCTCACCACATATGGAGGCAGGTCTGGTCAGGTTACTGTGCTCTCTCGCATTTTCTCAGAAGTGTGTGATGGTGTGATGAGCTGCACTGGGGTCACAGGAGAACTCCTTTTTTTTACTGTGTTTACAAACAGTGGTTACATAAGCTGTTGCCATTCGAAAATTCCCTCCTTTATCGAATACATTTTATAAATTTTATTTATCATTTATGTGATAAATAAGGTCCATTACTACTACACCTATTTCTATCTGTTTCTTTCAATCTGAGCCTGAGGCCTTTTGCTACCAGGAGATGGAATAATTAGGGGAGCACTAGTAATGCAATCATAAAGTAATAGTTAACCCCAAAAAAATGTTTTGTCATTTGCTTATCCTTATGTCATAACCATGTTCTAAATTTATTTCTTCCGCAGACCACAAATGGAGAAATTTGCAAAACAATTTAGTCATTTTTTTCCCCACAAATGAATGGAGACTGGATGTATCATTAAAGCAGTCCATTCGACACATGCACTTTATTCATAGTCTTTTGAACCCCTTAAATATAGTAGCTTCATGTGAGGAACAGAACTAACAATGTCATTAGTTTGTCTTGACAAACTTTACATTATCTAGTTTAATCAGTACTTATATCCCACACAAAATAATATATCAATATCTTCTTTTCCCCAACCCCCTAAACCAAGTTTTTTTTTTTTAATGTAGGGCAAACATGCAGTCATAGCAATGAATGGTATAATAAACATTTTTGTTCAACAGGCCTTTTATACAAAGAATAAAGCTTAACCATATAAAGCCTAACATATGAAATAATAATGAGAAAATTATATTTTTTCAACCTGTTTAAACTCTTTTCTTTAGAATAATGAAATTTTAAGCACATGTTGCTTGAATTAAATAAATACTCATTTTTAAATATCAGTAACAATGTCAATGCTATTGTTAATTTTACTTTATCAAAACCAGCAAAGATTTCACATAAATAAGATTAATGCATCAAAATATGAAGGTAGCTATTTTGGAAATTATACCACAAGGTCTACTACTTCAAGAAGAGCATGGAAACTTTCACCAGGAGACAGTAGACATCTCATAAACATAGTGTTTATGATGTAGAGGCTTTAGAAAGTAATGTATCAAATATAATATGTGTGGCATTACATGGTTAAAGACTGGCTCAAATTTTTTACTTGATACTGGATGGCAAAAGAATCCTATAAGAGGGCCATGTTGAGAAAACCTTGAATAAGCTGTGGGGCCCACATATTTAAACTCTGTGAGACCTTGCAGCCCAGGGTCCCCTGAGCCCCTGGTAGCCGAAGACCCCTGGGCACTGGTCCCATTGGTCCGGTCCATAATTCACCTATGCTTTTCAGTATTGAATAAATTATAAATATATACATATAATGGAATTGTTTTTCGCTTCGTCCACCATCTTTTATTTATTATAGAGATTCATACATGCTGAATTTCAATTGGGTCTGCAAATACAAACTCACATTCTGAATTTCTGCATATCGAAACACATTTACCAGATTTACATGCCAAAAACACACAAAAGGTTACAATGACCTCTAGTTTGACCTCTGCAGAACATTTATACTCCAGTGAATACCACTCTTCTGCTTCAAGGCTTTGTAGACAGTGTCTTCCCAAAGAGATGGAAAACAGAGTGGTTGAGTGAGTGAGTGAGTCAGTGAGAGACAGAGAGAGAGAGAGAGAGAGAGAGAGAGAGAGCGAGTTAAAAAAATACATCATAATTAAATACAGAGGGGCCAGAGACTGAAAAGATAAGACGAAGGAGAAAGAAAATGAAAGTTAGAAATACAGGGGTGTGAGATATCGGGTGTGCATATGAGCGGTAGACAGACATACGGAGAGACACACACAGGTGGAAGAAAGTTTTGGGTATTCATGAGTCTGGACCATTATCAGTTGACCTTTAAATTGGAGCCACTTCTCAGCAGGAAGCCCGAGGGGCCCATCTCAGATTTGACTGTATCAGAGCCCCCAACTAGCTGACAATAAAGATAGCTACAGCTGGTGGGTAAATCCTCAACATATGCTTCTATGCATATATATGTATATATAAATTGAATGTCTGTGTTAAAGCAGCATCATTAAGGGCTATGAAGCATGCTGAGACAGGGCAGAGGGGCACAGAGAAAGGCAGACGTTTGAGAGTGGGGTTGCCAGAACTCCTCTTTTGACTCAGAGGGCAGTCAAGGCTGAGATGATGAATTTATTACTGCCGTAAGAGTCCTGCAGAGACCAGATTGGCTCAAATCACCATTGAGAGGAAGACACGTGACATAGACAGAAATATAACGGGCTCAATGGGAGTGGGGTGTGAATCTTATATAGCATTGAATTGTGTTTGTGAGTGTGTTCTCTAGAATATATTTTTTAAAAGAGAAGCAGTGATAAATTTAAATTTATTAAGAAATCTATCAATAATGTTTCCTAGTACTAGATACAGTAGCAATATCAGCAGAAGCTCTCTACACATACACACAGGCATAATTCTACACTCAGGGTTAAAAGTGTCTTATTGGCTCTATGTCTGAGCAAAGAGTAGCAGGGCCTTTGGACACACTGAATATATTTTAAGGGCAGTCATCAAAGCAAAAGACATCGTTAGTGGGGTTGGGGGTTCATCCTAAGCACCTCTTTGGTGTAACCATGGAAATTTTGTTGCAGGCCCTGTGAATTTAGGCAATGGCCCAATTAATTACCATGCACCAGAACCACACAGAATCTGTGCCCAAAATCTGCATATTTTTACACAATTGGAATAACTTGAAAAAGCCAACATCCTGTTCTGCACTTTGAGAAATGTATTCCAAGTCTTATTCCAACAAAACTTTTCTGACTGTAACTCTGTCAGGGTTCTGCCATTAGTTATGGATTTTCCCCCTTATTTCGATTTGTGTTTTGTCTCATGTTATGTGAATGCACTTGGTTTTGTATTTTCTCATTTACTTAAGCATTCGTGTCTGTCTTGTCTTCAGTGATAACCCGCCCTCTTATTTGCCTTGTTACCTGTTTGATTATTAGTTTCACCTGCCTTCCTCATTTCCCTCCTGATTTCTCTCTTTTTGTGCTCTGTCTGGTGCCAGTTTTTTGTGGGATGTTGCTTGTGTTTATGTCTCCTGTTAGGTCTCCGTCGGTCGTGTTCCTGTCCAGTCAGATTTCTGTTGGTTCCCCATTCCAGTCCAGCCTGTCATTATGTTGTCACCCTGGACTGTGTTTGTTTTTCGAGGTAGTTTTTGTTTGTTTTTGTAATATTTTTGTTAAATAAAAGCCATAATCAAGGACACTTCTCTCAACAACCTTTTTAACACCTGCATTGAGAGTCCCCTGGGTGCTTGGGAGATGGGAAGTCTGGGGATTCTGTAGTTCAAGGGGTTTGTTAGTTACCTGTTCCATCGGTTTCATTGGGTCACACCCGATTATGGACAGCCCCCAAGGAGTGACAGTTCCAGGATGACTCCTACGCGGAGGAGGAGAAGGAAGAAAGGCTCAGATATGCCCTCCCAGCCCGAGCCTGCTGCTGAACATCAGGAGGCGGAGGAGCCGGTTGCTGTTCCCAGTGGCTGCCACCATCCTGCCTGACCTCTGCGCAGCTGCCGGATCATGCCCCCTTCCTGGAACCCCCTTTCAGGCTGCCTGACCCCACCCCATACCTCGACCCTCCTCTCAGGCCGGCGGACCCTATCCCCATCTGAAGCCTCCTCCCAGGCTACTGGACCCTGCCCCTTTCCTGGACCCTACTCTCAGGCCGCCAGACTCTGCCCCCTTCCTGGACCATCCTCTCAGGCCACCTGACACCAGCCCCTACCTTGACCCTCCTTCCAGGCCGCCTGACCCAGCCCCCTATCTGAAGCCCGCTCCCAGGCTGTCGGACCCCGCCCCCTTCCTCACGCTTAGAATAAGCAGAGCGTTATCATCTGTTTGTATTCTAATATATTCATCATTACAGTCATAGTTATAGTTATCTTTCTTGGTGTGAATGGACATTTACATCGATCACTCAATCAATCAATCAATCAATCAATCAATCAATCAATCAATCAATCAATCAATAAAATCAAATCTATCAGTTTGTCTGTCCAACCAACATCAAAGTTTGTTTTAACAATATAGTTTAAATGATTTTAGCTACCAATAAGAGCAGCTCCGTTTTTTTTTTCAAATTCCAGCCAAATTATTGCAGAATATACTTGTGGTTAGCCAATATGTATACATCTACTCGTGTTTGCATTTGTCTACAAATGTGTTTAATTTAATTTCCATCTCCACTTCTGTTACTCTCATCCTGGCCCTCCTGTCACTATTCCAGAATCAGTCTCACAATGGAAGGAGGTGGCTGCTAAGAGGAGGTGTGAAGCTATCAAGTACTATTGGCAGCATGTGATAAGTTAAAGGTGCTATATGTAGATTGACAACAAGTGTTTGAAATGGGTACTGCAGCCCAAATTCAAAATATTGGAGAGTTGTCTGCCCTGCCCCCAGACTCGAAGGTCATGTGGGTTGCCAAAATGTTGACACACAAATTAGCAAACTCAGCATCCGTTTTAAAGGATTTCTGTGCTTTAAGCTGTTGCCAAAGGCATCTCCAATATTTATACTTGTTTTACTACGCCTCTGGTCATGGTGGTTTATAGACAAATGGTGAGGCTTTTTAAGTCGTGTGGAATCTGTTATCTCTGATCCAGTTCGTTTGCTCTCTTCCATGGCAGCAGCACACAGTGTTGTTTGCCTGCAAACTTGTTCAAATCTGGCAACCCGACACTGTCGAAATACTATTGGTAAGTGGGCAGTGGGCAGGATCACACAGGCCAAAACATAAAACGAAATTCCGGCCAGGAATGGAAACTTGAAAGTAGAATATACTGGCTGTAGCATTGTTATCGGAGAAGCAAGTATTTCAACTTAGCATGTTTCCTAATTCTAATGATATATTATGGTAAAAATATATAAAATGATGGTCATTTTATGATTTAGTACAATAAAAATATTGCATAAATCTCCTTTAATAGTGCCTCTGCCATTAAAGTACAGGAGTATACAAACTCTAGGTATGGCACAACAAAGCCAGGCATCCACCAAGACAATCTGTCCCTGGACCTCGGAACCTACGACCCAAGTTCATATTTAAAATAAAAGTCTCTCTGGGACATGTCAGCACTGATACTCCCTGCCCAGTACATACATATGTTTATTCAGGTGTGTGGGTGTGGGTGTGGGTGTTAACGCTTATCAGTCTTGTCGGCATTCCCAGCCGGAAGATTCATAGGACCAAAGTAAGAGTATCACAGCAAGTCTGCTGCAGATTAATGTGCAAAGCAGACTAACAGCACAAAGATAATGCAGACCAATAAAGAAGACACAGAAGCACACACATGTAGAGCACAGGAGTGTAGCAGAGGCTAACAGCAGAACAGCTCGGGGTCGTTAAGCATCATTAGTGGCACATTTGTTCAAACACATTTGTCAGGAAGCTTCCTGCTAAGCAGGGAGTGTGTTTTCCTCAAGGAGTGTGGACTGGCCAGAACAAACAGGCAGGAAATGAAGTTACTGAGCTCTGTGTGTGTGTGCGTGTGCATGCGTGCTGCATTATAAAGCAGATAATTCCCTCATAAGAAAAGTCACCATATTTGATTTACAATAGGACTCCTCCCAGCCCAAAAACAACAGAACCATGTAAACTGCATCTGTGATTCATAAACAGAAACTAACAACCACATATACATATAAACACATTTGGAATTCCAGCATATTCAGTTTTTCTCTTTCAAAACAACATATGACCTCACACATCATGCATACAAGCAAAAATGCAACACAAAGGAAGAAGTTAAACTGAAGCTCAACTGACCACAAACAGCCAAACATCCGCGTTACATATTGATTGAGGTATGAGCAGACTCTTGATTATTTAAACAGACAAAAATATCACAGGGAAAAATACACACACAAATAACACATTCATGACTTCTCCAGAGTCAGAGAGTTCAACATTTTATTTTAAAGGAATACTTTCTAAAATTCTGCCATAATTTACTCACCATGGAAAATAAATATTTAGAAGAATGTCCTTGATGCTCTTTTAAATACAACCAAACTGGATTGCAATAATGTAAAGCTTCAAAGAGGACAGCTGATGATGAGGAGATGACAATGTCAATTTTGAGTGAACTACCCTTTTAAATTTTAAAATCCATTGTAGTGTTGCAACTTAGGAACACATCTAAAAAACACAACAAAAATTCATAAAAACACTACAAAGTGAATTCACGCAAAAGTGTTAGGTGCCAGACAAATGTGACCTTGTGAGAAAATTCAAGATCTGAGGAGCACAGAGAGGAGGAGAAAACACACACACACACACACACACACACACACACACACACACACACACACACACACACACACACACACACACACACACACACACACACACACATCACCACTGTGACAACAGCTGCATCATGGGGAACAAAAGACCACTATGTAGACGTTTCTCTCTGGCCACACTGCCACAAGGCATGAAAACAGCGAATACACACACACACACACACACACACACACGCACGCAGGAAAAGTGGAGGCAAATGTAACAGGGGCAAATGTAACATTAAAGGACTGTTCCTAGTTCAGTACAAGTTAAGATCTATCAAACAGCATTTGTGGCATTGTTGTGATTACCACAAACATTTATATTGTCTCATTGCTCATAGCAAAAATCTGGGTTCCAGTGAGGCACTTACAATGGAAGTGAATAGGGGCTAGTTTTGGAACATTAATATACTCACTGTTTCAAAAGTATAGCCACAAAACATAAAGGATGTGCATGTAAACATGATTTTAGTGTGATAAATCACTTACTAACCTTTCGTGTAAAGTTATATCCACATTTACAACTTTGTTATTTAGTTGGAAAGCATGTATCCATATAAATGATGCAATCTGAGGAGCATGTGAACAGTGGTGAAACACTTTCTTCTAATGTGTTACATTCACATGAGCAGACAGAAAGCGCTTTCACACTGTTATGACTGAAAAGGTGGATATGACCTCATTGATGAACTTTCACTTTAGGAGCTTTATAGAGAGAACCCATATATGATTAAAAAAAGATTTAATGAATGTAAACTCTGTGTGGTTTTGAAGTACAGTTGGGGCAGCAGAAATAGTTAACCATGTGTAAATTGTCTTGTGAACATATAGCTTTATGCTAAGCTAGAATACTATTTCTAGCCCTTATACATGCACCTGTTACCAGGCACAAATATATTTCTTTCCAGAAAATCCACATTAGATTTTTTTCTCTTGAAAGATCTTTGATATTTGATATATATGTGTGTGTGTGTGTGTGTGTGTGTGTGTGTGTGTGTGTGTGTGTGTATTTTGTCTTGCTTTACAGACAAGATTTTTTTGTCACTTGTTTTATCATGTTTGTATTATTAGTACTGAAAAATGAATCCAAAGTATTTAGATTACATTGCTGACCTTGTAATCTAATGAAATAAATTACAAATTACATTTAACAGAATGGATTCTATAATCTGTAAACAAGCTATACAAGATTTTATCATGGTTGTATTAATCCTTAAAATGTGTAAAAAACATTATTTAATAAAAGTATTGAAATTGAAGGCTGTTTGTGACAGGGCGGAGGGTGTGGCCGGATCGTGATTTTACACACCCGGTCCCTTATCAGGCTAATCAAGCCTACGAGAAGGATAAAAGACTGCGGATGGTTGTGGGACAGAGAGAGAATGTTTACAGGCAGCTGTCCATCCTGTGTGTGTTTTTGGTTTCAGTTTTATATTAAAATTAGGGCTGTCAATCGATTAAATTTTTTAATCGAATTAATTACATTAATTAATTAATCGTGATTAATCGCATATACAAATATTTGCTGAGAAAGCCCCTCATATAACAATAATTCAATGTATAATGATGAAATAATTATACATAGTTATCTTTAAATATGAAAAAAAATATATATATATATATATATATATATATATATATATATATATATATATATATATATATATATATATAAAATAAACAAATATTCAGATAATTAAAATGCATTACATTCTTGTGGCAGAAGAGTTCATCATTGATAAGACAATACAAAAGTGGCTTTAGAATACAATGTATTATTTACTACATATTATATTGATCATAAGACAATCATTGGCATACAGTTCACAGCAATCCATTTCACAACTGAATTTGTCAATCAGTTGGAGATTTATTATGAGGGCTTGTTTAAGGACCCGTCAATGTACACCTGCGTTAGACATTTTTTTTTTTAAACAAGCCAGGGGTATACATAGTACACAATACTACAGCTATAGTTTACAATAATGCCAAGGCATTTTATTCATTACATAGTTTTAAATGCTTTGGAGTTGTTGGAGGTACAAAAAGTATTTAAATAATATTTCAAGTCTTTACAAAAAAAGTGCAAATAGGGGCTTTATAGACATAAATTTACACTTATGTATTAAAAACTTGGCAAGAAAAATAAACAGATTAATCAGAAATTATTAACTTAAGTTATCAAATCTGTGAAAACCAAATAAAACGTCTTTATAAAGCAAAGAAAAACTAGTTAAAATAGAGGTACGTACAAACAAACAAACTTTTCATCACAGCATTACAGAAGGAGCAGAGTGGATCTATTTCAGGGAGCATGTTTCTTAAATAAAGATTGACTGGGTAAAAACGGTGTAACAGTTTAAAGGACACATCCTTAACCTTGTTGGTAATTAAATATGTATGAGGTAAAGACCGTACGACCTGAGTTAGACATCTGTCATAAAAATAAAATGTTTAGGTCACTGTGTCGAGTTAAATATAGTTTAATACTCAATCATTAAACACATCTTAAGATCCCTTAAAGATCGCATTTGCGCTCCATCATGTGTTTTGAACACAAGAAATTGTTTTCTTCACTGTATAAACTGTGTGTTGCTCACACAGCTGAAATTTCAATTACTGCCCTCTGGAGTAAACAGGTGGTACTACAAGCTTGAATTTCTCAGTTAAGCATTGCGATTAAATTGCGTCAATTTTTTTAACACGTTAATTTTTGTCAAATTAATCGCACGTTATTAACGCGTTAAATCGACAGCCCTAATTAAAATATTATTTATGTGGTCAAGCCGGTTCTCGCCGCCTCCTTTCCATTGTTCCCTTTACACTGTTAACTCATCAGCTGATCTATATTTCAGTAAAGATTATTTATTTATTCAGATAATTATAATGTAGCTACAACTTTCCCTTTTGCTTTAACACAAATTATATAAAAAGGTTTTACAATTGCCCCAGGCCTGGACTGGCCTGTGATATACTCTGAATGTGATCCAGTCTAGCAGGTCCAGATTATTTATGACAATCAACTCCCCCCCAGAGGATTCCAGCATAGAAAAGTGTTCAATTAACCACACATGTCCAAACAGCTCTTTCTCATACAACACTCATGGCTGTTCCAAAACGTATTGAGCTGCCTCACTGTCTACTGCCTACAGCCATGGCCAAAAGTATTGGCAGTGACATAGATTTTATTTTTCGCAAAGTTTTCTGCTTCAGTTGTTGTGGTGTTGATTCACATTGTTTCTAGATTATTGTGCAGAGTGATCAGATTTTAAATAATTGCAAATATTTAAATGAACTTGTGATAAATATTTATCACAAATTTCACAGTTTTTTGGCCCTGGCAAAATATTCCCAGCCAACATCATTTCACTAATCATATCAGAAGCACCTGGGAAAATGTGAACGAGTACTAGTCAGGTGAAATCACTCTATCATTCTGATTGGATAATAAGAGCAGACTGATTGCTATAAAAGGAGGAAAGAAGTGCTTCCAATCAATGTGTTCTTGTTAGCAATGGTTACCTCTAAAGAAAGATGTGCAGCCATCATCGCTTTGCATCAAAATTGCCTCACATACAAGGAGATTGCTGCAAAGAATATTGCACCTGAAAGAACCATTTACCGGATCATCAAGAACTTCAAGGAGAGAGGTTCAACTGCAGTGAAGAAGGTTTAAGGGCATCCCAGAGTGGCCAGCAAAACGCCAGGACCATCTCCTCCTGAGGAGTCAGCTACGGAATCGTGTCACCACCAGTGCAGAGCTTGCTCAATATTGGCAGCAGGTTGGTGTGAGTGCATCTGCACGCACAGTGAGGCAAAGACTTTTGGACAATGGCCTGGTGTTAAGAAGGGCAGAAAATAAGCCACTTCTCTCCAAGAAAAACATCATGAACAGACTGAAATTCTGCAGGAAGTACAAGAATTGGACACCAGAATACTGGTGATGAACGCTACCATGAGTCCTGTGTCGTGCCAACAGTGAAGCAACCTGAGACCATCCATGTGTGGGGTTGCTTTTCATCCAAGGGAGTGGGCTCCCTCACAATTATGCCCAAAAACACTGCCATGAATAAAGAATGGTATCAAAACGTCCTGCAAGAGCAACTTCTCCCAACGACCCAGGAGCAATTTGGTGTTGATCCGTGCATTTTACAGCATGAAGGAGAACCATGTCACAAGGCAAGAGTAATAATGAAGTGGCTCAGAGATCATTATATTGAAATTTTGGATCCGTGGCCAGGCAACTCCCCATCTTAATCCCATAGAGAACCTGTGGTCAGTCCTCAAAAGGCGAGTGGACAAGCAGAAGCCCTCATATTGTGATCAACTCTGAGCACTAATAAGGCAAGAATGGATCACCATCAGTCAGGATTTTGGCACAGAAGCTGATATCCAGCATGCCAGAGCGAATTGCAGAGGTTATGAAGAACAAGGGCCAACACTGTAAATATTTATTATTTGCATATATTGAATTTTTTGCCAATAAAAGCCTTTAAAACTTATGAAACGCTTATCATTGTTTTTCAGTATACCATAGAAACATGTGAAAAAATTATCTTTTTCTTTTTTAAATATTGAAGCAGCAAACTTTGCCAAACACAAAATTTATGTCACTGCCAATCCTTTTGGCCACAGTTGTACATAGGCAGCTATCTACTATGGCAGCATCCTTACTGAAATGATGCCTCATAAAAGCCAATTCACACTGCACCGACAGACACAGACCAACGGAGACAATCACCAACATTCTAAAGTCTTCCATTGGATTTAGAAGGTTAGAAACACAACGGTTATGTTCACACTGATCCCGATTGATACCAAAACACATGGGTAGATGATCTTCACCAAGGGCCAAAATAAACAAATTTATTTAAATAACACTTCGATACATAATTAACTTTTCTCAAATAATATGCTGTGTCCGCTCTTGTGCTTCAATTTAAGTATGTGCATCGTTACGGAGCTGTCAGGTCCAGTGGTGCTAAACAAGGCCAAAGCTTTCAGCAATATCTAGTTTAATATGTGTTAGTGCTATTCTATGCACAGAGATTAATGATGCATTCTATAAAATGCATGTTATGTGATTACACGCGATGTCGTCATAAGGACTTCATAAGAAAGAAATGTCAGCTGTACACTTGTTCCAGGCACCATAATTCCAAATGCTGTAACCAAATGCTTCATTCCTTTGTGCTATTAACACAATTTTACAATTCATATGTGTTTGGGAACAAAACAAAGTAATTTTACATCCAGAAATCTGCCATTTTTATATTTACAACAGCGATTTAGCACGCCTGTTGCTAGCACCAAGCTCACGCGCTTTTGTTTCCATGGAGTTTTTAGGGACGCTTCCTTCTTCGTCATGGCCATGTCAGAGTTTGTTGGAAAATCATACCACGCTGCAAAAGACATTCCACGACCCGGCAAAAACAGATGGCGACAAGGTTGGTCGTGTCTGTCAGTGCAGTGTGACCTAGCATTAAGAGACCGATTTGGAATGCTCTACATAGGCGGCAGCTCCGTGCATCATTCAAATAGCGCTCCAAATGAACAGCGCACAAGGCTCGACTCGCAACTGATTTCAATATAGGTGATGCAAGGGAAATTACGCAATACTCTAATGACCATAAATATGCACAGCACACACACGTTTTTGGTAAAATAGTCAGTTTGTATCATATTAAACTGTTATTTATCGATCATTTTTAGTATTGAATGATTTATAAATATATTTCTAATCTACATTTATTTAGCTTTGTCTGCCATCTTGGATTTATTATTCTGCCGAACTCATTATCATAATTAAAACCTTTGGTAGCGCACTTTTAGGCCTTTTCAGACCAAACTCGGCGCAATAGAGGCGAATCCCCGGAGTATGGCCCTTTCCCGTAGAAAGTTAAGCAAATGAGCACATTTGCACAAATGAGCACACACGATAGCACATTCACGCCTCGATAGTTAGTGGCACTAATCGACAAGCAATTTTACCTCTGTACGTTAGGTGGCTCAGTGAACCTATGAGCTGGTCTGCCCTCCAGCCACAAAAATAACGATTTTCAGGAGACAATACCACGGTTTTGGTATACAAAGGCATTTTGATACAAAGACATACTGTGCACTGCAGGTCACAGCATTAATTTTATTAATATTTGGTGAATAAAAACACTTAAGATCCATTCAGTTGTTTATTAAAAAAAGGGGATACAAAGGCAAATATGCAGCAACATATTTTTTAGAGATAAAAGAGATCTTATGTAAGATTAATTGCAAAGGAAAAAAATACAACAATATATGAAGACAATCCATGTAAGATCAGAGAGGTTTTTAAAGCGGACGCAAGGCAGTGATGTAGCAATTTCATTTAGAGAACCCATCGGAGAAAAAAAACCTGTTTTTGTATTGATTCAAATGAAACACAGGTCCCCACTGCTTCAGCATTTAATGTCTGTGGTCAAAACAGCTTTCTGTGCTTTAGTGCTACCTGTTCTGCTGGTTTTGGGAAGTGCAGCAGCTCCTGACATGTGATTCACAGCTCAAAATTTATTGGTTGGGGCGTTTCCTTACCGGGTGAAAAAATAAAATTCGACACACTAAGGCTGCGTTTCCACTGGCATGGAAGAAATCCGATCAAAGCTGCTCACAACGATAGGGAGCTTGATCCTTGCCACTGTCAATCCCACAATCCACCTTGCTAGCCTGGTGCTCGACTTCCTTAGGAATGAATTAAAAACTGTAACCCGCACAAGAAGAGACAGTCACAATGTAAATCAAACTGCGTTTTATTGCAGGCAGGCAAAAGTACAATCAAGGGGCAAATCCAGTGAAGAATGGTCAGGGTGAGCGTTAAATCGAAGCCGGGGAATCAAGATAGGGTAAAGGGGCAAATCCAGGAGAGAGTGGTCAACGAGAGCGTAGGGGGTCAAAGCCGGGGTAATCAGAATCAGCGAGATGGGACTAGAGGGAGCAAAAGACAGGGGAACAAGGGGAGCTCGAAAGCCGGGGAATCAAGAGGAAAATGACGAGACTAGTGGGAGCAAAAGACAGGGGAACAAGGGGAGCTGGCAAGCTAAGAGGTGAACGAGAGGAGGTCAAAACTAGACGAGACTAGCGGGGGGCAAAGATACGGGAAACCAAATACAATAACCAACAACCGTGAGACGAAAGGGTAGTGATATATATAGGGGCGAGTGCAGGTGTAAACCATGACAGGTGATGAGATGAGTACAGGTGAAACTAATGTGCAGGAGTGCAGATGACGCGAGTGCAGGTGGTCATAATGTTCTGGGGGATTGGAAACGCGTGAGAAACTCGAGGAAGGGAGATTGCCTACGAGCATGTGAGCGAGTAGGAGCAAAGTGGGCGTGAGGGCTTGAGCGAGCAAAAAGAGCGTGTGAGCTCGAGGGGGCGGAACGAGCATGGGAGCTCTAGGGGGCGGAACGAGCATGGGAGCTCTAGGGGGCGGAACGAGCGTGGAAGCTCGAGGGGGCGGAGCGAGGGAGCGGGGTTCGTGACAGTACTCCCCCCTCTAAAACGGACGGCTCCTGACGGCCGCGCTCGGTTGTGAGGAAGTGGTGCTGGACGAACCCAACAAACAAAAAACCCTGAACAGACAACCCACAAAACACACAAACAAAATTGAGGGCAGTCCAAGGGGCACAGAGGGAAATGAGACAGTCCATGGGGTCAATGGGCAGTATCAAGGCAAGGTCTGGGGGAACATAGCGGACAGGCGGGTGGTCGGGAGATCTAGGGGGCAGCCGTAGGGCAGAGACTGGGTCAGGGGGTCTGGAAGGTGACCACCGGACAGGAACAGGGTCAGGAGGCCAGGGAAGAGGCCACAGGACAGGGAGAGTGCCAGGGGGCCACCGGACAGGGTCAGGGGGCCAGGGAAGAGCCGTGAAAGGCGGTGCCGTCAGAGGCGGCACTGTAGGCGGCTCTGGAGGTGGGGTTCTGGAAGGCTCTGGAGGTGGAGCCGAAGGAGGCTTTAGGGGCGAAGGCCTGAAAGGCTCTGGAGGTGGAGCCAATGACGGTGGCGCCGTGGGAGGCTCTAGAGGCGGAGGCCTGGAAGGCTCAGGAGGTGGAGCCAATGGAGGTGGCGCCGTGGGAGGTCCCCGAGGCGGCGACCTGGCAGGCTCTGTAGTCTCGGGGGGTAGAGCCGTAGGAGGCCCGAGAGGCGGAGCCATAGAAAGCTCTGGAGTCTTTGGGAGCAGAGCCGTGAGGGGCTCGGGAGGTGGAGCCGTGGGATGCTCGGGAGGAGGAGCCATAGGAGGCTCGGGAGGCGGAGCCGTAGGAGGCTCGAGAGGCGGAGCCCTAGGAAGCTCTGGAGTCTCTGGGAATAGTGCCGTGAGTGGCTCGGGGAAAAAGGCTGGAAGGCTCTAGAGGCTCGAGAGGGTGAGCCATGAAAGACTCAAGAGACGGAGCCCCGAGAGGCTTGGAAGGGGGTGGAGCCCTGAAAGACTCGAGAGGAGAAGCCCTGAGAGGCTTGAGGGGAGGAGGAGCCCTGAGAGACTCGAGAGGGGAAGCCCTGAGAGGCTTGAGAGGGGGAGGAGCCCTGAGAGACTCGAGAGGTGAAGCCGTGAGAGGCTTGAGGGGTGGAGCCATGAAAGACTCGAGGGACGGAGCCCTGAGAGGCTCGAGGGGAGGAGGAGCCCTGAGAGACTCGAGAGGCGAAGCCGTGAGAGGCTTGAGGGGTGGAGCCATGAAAGACTCGAGGGACGGAGCCCTGAGAGGCTTGAGGGGGGGAGGAGCCCTGAGAGACTCGAGAGGCGAAGCCGTGAGAGGCTCGAGAGGAGGAGCCCTGGGAGGCTTGGGAGGAGGAGCCTTGGAAGGCTCGAGAAGAGGAGGCTTGGGAGGAGGAGCCTTGAAAGACTCGGGAGGAGAAGCCCTGAGAGGCGGCGCTCTGGGAGGCTCGAGAGACTTGAAAGGCAGAACCCTGGGGGGCTTGGGAGGTAGAGCTCTGGGAGGCTCGAGAGGAGGAGCCTTAGGATGCTCGAGAGGAAGAGCCCTGGGAGGCTTGAGAGGAGCCCTGGGAGGCTTGGGAGGAGGAGCCTTGGGAGACTCGAGAGGCGGAGGCCGCGAGGGCTCTGAGGGGCGAGCAGAGGCTGGCAGAGCCGTGGAAGACTCTGAGAGCGGAGCAGAGGCTGGCAGAGCCGTGGAAGACTCTGGGGCGGAGCAGAACCCGGCAGAGCCGTGGAAGACTCTGGGGGCAGAGCAGAACCCGGCAGAGCCGTGGAAGACTCTGGGGGCGGAGCAGAACCCGGCAGAGCCGTGGAAGACTCTGAGGGCGGAGCAGAGGTCGGTAGAGCTGTGGAAGACTCTGAGGGAACCTCTGCGGTCTTGAGCACAAGACGAGACTGGGGAGAAGGGGCCCTCTTCCTTCTCTTGCATCCTCGGCCAACAGGGGACGTGGCCATGGGGACGGTCGAGGCTACAGGCGCTGGCTCGCCGACCGTGGCGGGCATGGGCGCTGGCTCGTTGGCCGTGGCGGGCATGGGCGCTGGCTCGCTGGCCGTGGCAGGCATGGGCGTTGACTCGCTGGCCGTGCCAGGCTTCGAGACTGGGGCCGTGACAGGCCTCGGGACTGGGGCCGTGTCAGGCTTCGGGGCTAGGGCCGTGTAAGGCTTCGGGGCTAGGGCCGTGTCAGGCTTCGGGGCTAGGGCCGTGTAAGGCTTCGGGGCTAGGGCCGCGACAAGCTTCGGGACTAGGGCCGCCACAGGCTTCGGGACTAGGGCCGTGACAGGCTTCGGGACTAGGGCCGTGTAAGGCTTCAAGACGGGGGCCGTGGTAGGCTTCAAGACGGGGGCCGTGGTAGGCTTCAAGACGGGGCCGTGGTAGGCTTCAAGACGGGGGCCGTGGTATGGAACGCTGGTTCAGTTTCTGCCTCCCCCACAGTAAACGAGGAACCAGCGTACAGTAGGGCGAGGTCAATAATCTGAGCCAGGTTGAGAGAGCAGCGACCACCAGGCATGAATGATGAGGCTGGCTCATTCAGTCCAAATTGAAAAATGTCTTTCAGAGCCACCTCATCAAAATTCACCTGGTACACCAGGGCACAAAAATCCATAATATAAGCCTCCAAGGGTTGGCTCCCCTGGCGCAAACCGAAGAGTCGGGCCGCTGGCTCCATAATGTCAAGGACGGGGTTATGAGTTACATAACCACTGCCTTGCACGAAAAACCCTTGGTTCGCGTCCGATGAGCCATAAAACCTCTCCGGGGATGGAGAGCATACGGCGCTCGCGGATGCGTGGAAAGCATCAACGGGCTCAGGGGCAGACACAGGTGAAACAGGGTGACATAAATCAGACAAAGAACATACCTGCTGCCCCTGGGCCGCGAGCGCTTGGTCCTGCCTCCAAACTGTAGCTCCTCGCGCCGAATGTGACGTGCACCTCCGCTCTAGTGAGCTGCGCGAATCCTCAGCGCGGGGCATTGTGACTGTCTTCGGTAACGGTTGGTTATTCTGTAACCCGCACAAGAAGAGACAGTCACAATTTAAGTCAAACTGCGTTTTATTGCAGGCAGGCAAAAGTACAATCAAGGGGCAAATCCAGTGAAGAATGGTCAGGGTGAGCGTTAAATCGAAGCCGGGGAATCAAGATAGGGTAAAGGGGCAAATCCAGGAGAGAGTGGTCAACGAGAGCGTAGGGGGTCAAAGCCGGGGTAATCAGAATCAGCGAGATGGGACTAGAGGGAGCAAAAGACAGGGGAACAAGGGGAGCTCGAAAGCCGGGGAATCAAGAGGAAAATGACGAGACTAGTGGGAGCAAAAGACAGGGGAACAAGGGAAGCTGGCAAGCTAAGAGGTGAACGAGAGGAGGTCAAAACTAGACGAGACTAGCGGGGGGCAAAGATACGGGAAACTAAATACAATAACCAACAACCGTGAGACGAAAAGGTAGTGATATATATAGGGGCGAGTGCAGGTGTAAACCATGACAGGTGATGAGACGAGTGCAGGTGAACCTAATGTGCAGGAGTGCAGATGACGTGAGTGCAGGTGGTCATAATGTTCTGGGGGATTGGAAACGCGTGAGAAACTCGAGGAAGGGAGATTGCCTACGAGCATGTGAGCGAATAGGAGCAAAGTGGGCGTGAGGTCTTGAGCGAGCAAAAAGAGCGTGCGAGCTCGAGGGGGCGGAACGAGCGTGGGAGCTCGAGGGGGCGGAACGAGCGTGGAAGCTCGAGGGGGCGGAGCGAGGGAGCGGGGTTCGTGACAAAAACGCCCGCTCACCTTCGCTCAAATCATGGCAGTGGAAATGTACCGATTTGGCGTGAACATTCGTTCCAGGTGTGAAGGGCTCATTAGGAATCCATTGTAAAAAAATAATAATCATGGAGAGAAATTGCATCGAAAGTTCGCGTTTGGTGTGAAAAAGCCTTATGATGTCTTAAAATGTTTCCTCCGGAGGATGCTCACTAGGTTTTGGAATAGACTCTCAGACTACTTATTTACGCCACAAGAACAAAAGGTTTATTTTTAAAATTCCAGACTAAAATAGCAGCTTTTCATTTCTCAAGTTGACAAGATGCACAATATCTTGTAGTGTCTGACAGCCAAAGATAACAGACAGAGCTGTCTGAAGCTTCCAAGCTCTGATGTGGGCCTGTAAATCAGGCATTAAACACTTAAGAGACTTTAACTACTCCTAATTCACAGAGAAGATTAGCATGGAGCCTCGAGCTAATGAGAAAAGCTTTCTCTTTTCCAAAAGCTCTCCATCCTATTCTCAAACAAAACATTAGCAGATAATGTAACAGAATTAAGAAGACAAAAGATTCAAATTGGATATTGATCAGAGGAGTGAGGTGGCAGCGTTTCCACTGCTTAAGCCTGTGATGAGGTGATTGATCCACAATGCTTGTCCTCACATCTGAAGATGTCTGGCAGGCCTATAGTCTGGCTGACAAAGGCGGTGAATGGAACCGTGAACGGGCCCGACACCATACACAATGAATACAGAACGCTTATGTCAGTCCGCTGGACGATGCTTAAAGGGTCACAGACATCAGATGACAAAGAAAAACACAAGTATAAATGCACAATTAATGGAAATTCAGGCATCAGAGTGTAGACGAGTATTGTCATGTAAGTTGGTGCAAAGCATTTACTGATGCTGAATGTTCAATAAGACAGACTCAGAGCAGTGGCAATGACCAGCTTTAAAGATCAGAGCTGAAGACTTGAAATCTAAAAGAGCAGTGCTGCTCTTCATCAAGACAAAAGCCTCAAGAATCAAAGAATCAAAAGCCTTGAATACATTTTTCAATCAATTCAGTCACAATTGCTCACCAGTTCAGTATGGAGAAAAAACTTTCCCGCTGACCCTGTCTCTCTGTTTGTTTGAGTACTGTTTCAAACAAATTAGTCAGGACATAAAAATGCATCTATTCTCCGACTACGTTCTCATCATCAGACACATATTATTTAGTAAGTTCGGTTCTCTGGTTTGTGTGCAGCTGTGTTGTGTTCTGTTGTTCCTATCGCTGTGGTGCACAGTGGACCCGTCTTTAAATAAACAAAACAAATTTTCGCTTGAACGCCCCATGTTGTGAGCATGAGGCTGGTTAAACAGCAGCTCTCCTGCAGTCTCATGAATATGGAGATGGAATTGTTTCAAATTCAAATACAAGATTCACAAATAGAAAGATGGTTCACAAATAAATTGAATGAGATCCACAAATAAATGTATGGAGTTTCACAAAAATAAAGTGAATTAACAAATAAATTAAATATGATTTGCAAATAATAATACATTTTTAACTCACAAACACAACTCTGTCCAACATTCATTTGTGGATCACTTACTGTGCATTTGTGACCTCAATACACAAATAGGTGGACCCCACCCATCATCTACTCAAGCCAATCAGATAACAGCCACATTACTCAGACCAATCATAGCAAGTTCTATCTTCAACTAATAACACTGTATCTTTATGCTCTGTCTCAATAGAAAATTACCACTAAGCAAAGGTTTTCTGTCAATGAGGTATTGTCACAGTTCTTTAACAGTGAAAGTGGCATAGATGAGAATAGAGGATAATGTTTATGAGGACCTTGATTATGAGGCATCCTCCTCTGATTAGAATGAGACACTTAGTGTTGACCAGCAGGCACATTACCTTCCAAAATTATAAAGTTATTATGGTCCCTCTCCCCACTTGAACGGCAGGGTAGACTTAGTGCTGCTATTGTCCTCAAAATGGTTCCAGGCCACACCAGATATGCTGTTAACTATGTACAAGGCATAAAATTAGCATTTAAGCTCTTCGTAACACTATCAGTTGAAAAGAATATACTTGAGATAACAAACTTAGAGGATAGGTGTGTGTATGGGGATAGTTGGAAAGACTTGGATATGACCCACTTGCAAAGCCTACATTGGGTTGCTCATTTTGGCAGAAGTGTACAAGTCAAAAGGAGAAGCAACAGCAAACACTGGAAGGGCAATATTTCCAGCCACCATGTCCCTAAAAAACATTACATATTTTCTCCCATATCAGACGCTTTGATGACAGAGAAACAAGGTAGGGCCGACAAGAATGTGTCAAACTCAAATCAATAAGGGATGTATGGGTCAAAAGGGTCCAGCGATTACCCTTTCTTAACAATCCAGGACCCCACATCCCGGTGGATGATACATACCAAGAAAACTGGCCAAATACGGGATCAAAATATGGGCAGCATGTGATGCACAGTCCAGCTATGCCTGGAATATGCAGGTGTATACTGGTAAATCTCCTGGGGAAGCGCCTGAAAAATTATGGACATGAGGGTTGTACTACGTAATTTTGTACATAATCTTACACATACATATTCGCATCCATAGCACTTACAGAAGCAAGGAACAATCCCTGACACAATTCTCAAATGTATTTTTATGTTGTTTGTGTTTGTAAATAAAGAACTGTTATGTGTCCTTTCTGATGTTCTGATGATGATTATGTTATTTTTTGCAAATACAATCCTTCTAAATGTTTGAAATTGTGTTTGTTTTCCCTGGGGTAAAACTAACCCTAAACATAATACATGTTACTATCCTTGATAATAGAAATTGTTCTTCTTTCCAAATGTTATGAATAACAAAAATCTATACTTAGAAATAATATAATTCCATTAAAACAGCAAAAAGACCTTTCTTTAAAATTTTAGGTCAATCAGTGAAATTTTGTGGTGATTTGCATATTTTTCCATATTCACACAATAGGTATTCTGGATGTAAATACATTAGCATCCCGTTTTGTTAATGTATTTAAAAAAATTTCACAGGATTTATATTTTTAGCACTTAGTGTTAAGGCAGACCAGTCCAATGTTACTCACAAGAAATAATTAGGTTAACCCTGAAAAACAATGCATGTTACACTTATTTACACATGAAGTATATGGGCTGTGAGATACAGGAAGACAATAATAGTAATAATAATAATTAGGGCTGACAATCGATTAAAATATTGAATAGAATTCATTACATAATGTCCCGATTAATTAATCGCGATTAATCACTTTTAATCGCATATACAAATATTTGATGAGAAAGCCCCTCATATAACAATAACTCAATATATAATGTTGAAATAATTAAACATAGTTATCTTTAAATATTAAAAAATGATATATATATTCAGATAATTAAAATGCATTACATTCTTGTGGCAGAAGAGTTGATAAGACAATACAAAAAAACGGCTTTAGAATACAATGTATTGTTTACTGCCATATTATTGAACATAAGTCAATCATTACATAATACTAATATATATAAATTCACAGCAATCCATTTCACAAGTGAATTTGTCAATCAGTTTGAGATTCATTATGAGAGCTTGTTTCATTTCAAGTGTGATTATAACTTAAAATAAATCTGACATAACAGAAAAATAAACAATCTCATTTTATAAATTTTAAAAAGTGTCCTGTACTGCAGCTGGAACCACTGAGTTTTGGAGCAGGTGAGTCATGTGCTCAAAGTCGATGGGCAGTACACATGGGAAACATCTGAAAAAGATGACAATAACTAATGAGTCAATTATCACTGTCTGAACATGATGCTTTTAGAAAGGGACCCCATAATAGTACCTCCTAAAACATTCACACAAAAGTGCTAAAATGCAAAACTAATAAATATTACCTTATAACTGCTTTTATTAAATACACAGTGTTGAGGAAGCTACATTGAAACTGTAGTTTTACAAGCTACAAGCTACTCATAATTTTAAGTAGTTAAGCTACTATTTTGTAAAAGTAGTTAGCTACACTACAAGTTACTATCAAAAAGTAGCTAGCTACATTTAAACTACTAATGAGGCAATATTTTTTTTAAATGATACTATCAAACAAATAATATTAATAACAAAATTTACACTAATGACATTTATTAATTAATGTTATACATTTAATTTGTTTAATTAAATATATTAAATGTAGTTAATAGTAACATTAATACAGTTCATAATGTCCATAAAATAAAATACAACAGTATAAAATAAAAACATAAAAGATCAGACACCATTAAAACATATTTTTTCAGTCCTGCTGTGGCCAGGTGTAGCCTACAACCCTAAAGATCAAATTTTTATGACAAACTCTCCTTGGGCCGGCATTTTATGCTCTTGCCACATAATATGTAGTGTAGATAATATGTAAATAAAGACTCAGGGCTTGTTTCTCCCCTCACCTGGGTTCATGCTCATTGTATTTTTTGACTTTTTGGCCATGACATGCAAGTGCAAGCTTTACAGGTCACATAAAGAAGTTGCTCTACAAATATATGTTCGCTTTGTTCAGGTCCCAAAAAATTGGATGTATGGTCATCCTAGATTGTTGTATAATAATACATGCCATAAATGATTTCTTTTACCAATTGTTTTATTTATTTTACATGAAAATAATATATATTAAATATATAAATATATAAACTAATAATATATTAAATGCTAAGAAATGGAGAAATCAAATAGTTCTACATGAAAGTAATTATTTTATATATTATATTTTATATAATAATATATATTGTATATTAATAAATATTATAATAATAATTCACTCGCTGCTCCCAGTAACACACACATGATGAGAAGCAAAATAAACATGTTCAGAACAGAAACAAAATCCCTAAAAAGGTAATAATAACTTTTTGAATAATTTTATTTAAAATAGTAAAGATAAATATGCTGTTGTGTGATCTATTAAGAACAAAGTGTCTGAAACATTCTTTGTTTCATAGAAGAAGAAACTGGTGTTCTTTTATCATTTTCAGATTTACGTGCCCTGTACGTCTTGTTAAGTTAAACAAACTGTGGTCGCTCGCTTTACATAACCATCTGACAATCTCTTTTTATCCAAGTGAGCTGTACTAAGCTTTCAGCAGATGGCAGTAATTCACAATATTTGTTCGTGATCTGCCGTTACAAAAGAAGAAGATGCTGCCTGATTCTGATCAGCAGACAGAAATCTGCTGCCAGATCGTCGGATATTTTGCCAGTAAAAGTTTGGCTTCTTCACAATAAGGAAGGCTATTTGTTATAATCTGACCAATATAATGTAGCGTTTGGTCATGCTACACCGCTATTTGCTTGAAAAAGTAGTTTGCTACTGAAACATTTATTTAAGTTTGTAGCATCGCTACATATAGTTAGCTACTCCCCAACACTGTAAATACCTGAACATAATGTGAAACCAAATTAATTGCATTGCAGATCTTGTACACTGTGTAATATAGGGTATTATTTTATGGTTTGTGCTCCTAAGATCATCTAATACACTATCTGAACTATTGATCTTTTGTAGTGTCTAGTAGTGCATCTGTTTGGATCTGCCATGTAACATTAAGAGTAAAGGTTTTGACCACACATTTCAGTCAAGAAACTTGGTTAAAATTAAAATAGCAGATTCATACAGTCAGCCAGGTTAGCTATAAAGCTAATGATCAAGACAAATGGGCAATTTCAGCTATCAAAATTTAACAAGACACTACACATGTTTATAACTGTGTAGACAAAATTATTATTCTGAACATTAAGTCACAGTATTCCTCTTATGAAGTAAATTTCTTTAAAAGTTTGCTGCCTTGGAGCTTATCTGTATGTGTTTGTTTCCATGCTCATGAGAGCTCTGTGACCCTGGTAGTAAAACGACACGTGATTGCTTGAAGATAGAACGTGCTACGATTGGTCAGAGTAATGTAGCCATTATCTGATTGGCTTGAGTAGACGATATTGTAGTCCACCTATTTGTAGATTTGTGTGCACGTCTTGATGCAGGATTTGTTTCAGAATCGACAAACGCATGTAGCGATCCGCAAATGCACACTAAGCGATCCACAAATAAATGTGCACGATTCACAAATGAATGCTGAATGCTGAGTTGTGTTTGAGAGTTAAAAGTTTTACATTTATATTTATGCATTTGGCAAATGCTTTTATCCAAAGCAACTTACAGTGCCCTTACTACAGGGACAATCCCCCCCAGAGCAAGCTGGAGTTAAGTGCCTTGCTCAAGGACACAATGGTGGTGGCTGTGGGGATTAAACCAACAACCATCTGCTTAGCAGTGCAGTGCTTTAGCCCACTACACCACCACCACTACTTTGCAAATCTCATTTTATTTATTTGTGAATTCACTTTATTTTTGTGAAATTCCTAACATATATTTCTAAATCTCATTCTTTTTATTTGTGAATTCATTGAATTTTTAAATGAACCGGCAGAGGAGAGTACTTTCAGTCAACAATTTCACTTTTGCTTTCATAACAAGACTCACAATAGGTCTCATGGAATAATTTATTAGACTTCTGAATTATACTTTTGTGTCCTTTTGAAATTTGAAGAGGTGGTCATCATAAAATGCCATTGTATACCATCACTGAGCACAATTTTGTTTTCACTATTTCTCCCTTTGTGTAAAGAAAAAGAAAGTCAAATGGGATTATAACAACACAGGAGTGAGTAAACAATGACTGAATTTTCTTTTTTGGGAGAACTAACCCTTGAATTGTCAGTGTTTTACTATGTAAAAACAGTGATACACAAAATCAAACCAAGCAGTGCCAGAATGTTACCATGAAAATAAATGTTCAGAATAGTTTGGGATAGTTTATAAAAATTCTGACTTTAAAATCCACACATAAGGACAGGCCCTACACAAGGGATTGGTTGCTTACTGTTCATATTATTGAAGATGTTTAGAATGGGGAGGGTCTGACTGTAGTATGGAACTAGTGCCTCACCCACCATCTCTGCTGATACAACCAGGTGCTGCAGAACCTTTAGTATGGTGCAGATTACCTGCTTGATCCTCATGTAGAGAGCATCTGTAGACAGGGACAGAGAGAGAGGGAGAGAGAGAGAAAGGGGTTGAGACAGAGACACACTTTCTCCTTCACTGTGGGAAATTTACAGAGGTGAGAGAGAAATACCTCCACAAACTCTCAAACCTCATGCCACAGTTTTCCAGTTTGGCAGAAACAGATCAGATGCTGGTGTGACTGGGGGAGGACCATCATGCATCAGTTGCAGCTAAATTCATTTTTCAGATGCACACCCTCAGAAACCAATGTTCATAATGTCTTGTTAAATGCTTATTTTATTTTATATTGTATAGTGTATATTGTTATTATAGTTTTTATTTTATTCAATACCTGACACCTTATTTTAAATCTATTTTTATTGTTATTTGTACTATTTTATTATTAATATTTGTGTTGTCATTATCTGGTTGTGTATTAATGCTTTGGCAATATTGTATGTAAACACAATCATGCCAATAAAGTACTTTAAATTGAATAAATTAAATTGAGAGAGAGAGAGAGAGAGAGAGAGAGAGAGAGAGAGAGAGAGAGAGAGAGAGAGAGAGAGAGAGAGAGAGAGAGAGAGAGAGAGGTCCATGTTAAAATAGAAGACCAGAAAAATCATTATGATAATTATGACAATGTTCTCTCTCTGTGCCTAGCAGATTGGCAGTGGAGATGTTCTGCTCACCAGTTCTGATGGAACATGGGCAGCTCTCTCCTGTATTTTGGTCCCACATGCAGACTTGTTGTTTGATTCTCATATATTATATCAATATGAATAATTTTATTGAATGATCATCAAACATTTTGTCTTGGTAATATCCAGACCCACAAAATCTGAAAAGGCCTGTATGAGTTTGGGTTCTCTAATATCTATAGCACCTTTGACCATTCCTTAAGAAAAAGCATGTACGTGTTTTAATGTTTCCAGGCCTTCATTTGTCAGCATTTAGAATGATCAGAATAATCAGGTTAACATTGGATGTGTTTGTTTTTTATTAACAGCTGTGTGTTATCCTGAACCAGTCATTTACATATACTTGCTGCACTATTATGCCTTTATAACACACTGTGAAATTCGAATGACCGCAAACTGTTTTTCAGCATTGTGACATTTGCACCGAAGGAGCGTTCAATAATTCATGGTGTGTCACCCATCTGAAGAAGTGAAGATCTGTTTCTAAATCTCTCTAAATAAAGGAACCATTCATTCCTCCCACATATTCTGCTCTAAAAATTAATGACCCTCACATTAATGACCCTCACCCACACCTTTTCCTTCTCTAAACACCACAGGTGCATGAAATTTAGACGCTTTAGTAATTGTGTTAGTTTAACTCCGGATCTCTATCTATCTATCCATCTGCCTATCCATCCATCCATCCATCCATCCATCAACCTACCTAACAACCAACCCACCCTTTTACCCATTCACCCATCCATTCCCGATGCTCTCTAAGTCCTCGGGTTGGTGTAGTGACAGAGGATGAATCTCAGTTGCCTCCACGTCTGAGACAGTCAATCTGCGCATTTTTTATCATGTGACTTGTTGAGCGCGTTAGACATAGCGTGTGTGGAGGCTTCACGCTATTCTCCTTGGCATCCACGCACAACTCACCACGTGCCCCACCGAGAGCGAGAACCATATTATAGTGACCACAAGGAGGATACCCTCCCTAGCAACCATGCCAATTTGGTTGCTTAGGAGACCTGGCTGGATTTACTCAGCATGACCTGGATTCGAACTCGCAACTCCAGGGGTGGTAGTCAGCGTCTTTACTCGCAGAGCTACACAGGCCCCCGGAAATACATTTTTATAATTTATTTAATTTTATAATTTTTTTTGCTGAAAGTATTTAGGCAGTCAATATTTGGTGGAACCACATTTGCTTAAAGTTAAAAGTATTTTTGGGTAAGACTTTCTGGTTACTGTGGTGTCATCCATCTTGAAACTGAAATTTTCCAACATTCTTTGCAGCAAAACTGCACAAACTCCATTTAAGCATAAAGAGGACTGTTTTATTTTAACATGCCACATTTGCTCATTTATTCTGCCATCTGGGCTTTGATAGGGCCATTGACCTTTTGGTTTAAACTCACTTGCTGTATGTGGCAGGTCCTCATCTTCCATGTTCCAGTTCTCTTACAGCATTTTCCTTCAAGATTATTTGCAGTTCCATACATTCTTTGTTCTATGCATAATCTTCTAGCTTATCCAAAGTTCTGCTGAAAAGTTGCTATCACCAACCTTCAATGTATGCAGTGTTTTTAGTGGTATTGTCTGGTTAGGCTTGTGCAATGAAAACAATGTAGTAATTATGACCAATTTTGGTCTCACTGGACTGGATCTTCCCCCAAATTATTAAGTCTATCACATGCATTTGGAAAAATCCCAACTGGCATACACATTCTTATTCCAAATAAGCCAGATTTACGAATTGTGACTGCTTTTGAGTTTTATTAGGTCTCTCTGTGGCCTCATTAACAATATAACAAAAGTTTAGGATTAGTACCTAGCAATTACTGTAATTATCATAATATAGCATGCAAATATAGAACAGAACAGTAAAATAAAGGGCTACCAAATTGGTTACTTCAGAGGTAATGTCTGTGTGTCAGATCATTTTTCAAACAGAAGATTAACACAAATAAAGTGGAACACTTTCTGATAATTTGACATTGGCATTGTTTTAAAATATGATGCCAAATTAGCTCCTCCAACAATACTACTTTGAATAGAGACAGATCTCAACAACCCTATACAGAGTTAAAAATGGTGCTATTTTTGTTACTTAACCCGACATTTATGGCACATGGACATCGGCGCCACCAAAGCATTCGGGCCCTCACGACCAGACTGTGTAACAGCGTCTTCTCCTTAATACACAGAGACTGGACTGACACACCTGTACACCATCCAACTTTCACACATGTCCAGAGTTGCACTTTAATTCATTGTCACTTTATACCTGGCTGCTACCTCAATAACTGCCATATGTCCATAGAACACTATTTCATAGTATGTTATGTTTACATTTGGCATTTTTAGAAAGTGTCATCTTTTTGCACTACTCAGACTACAAGTCTGTCCTGGTCGGCACTGCACTGTCTCTCACTGTCTCTTACTGAGCCTATTGCCCTGTTTCTTTAGTAATTATTGCACTGTACCGTAGGTTTTGCACACATTTGCACGTGCAATTCATGTAGAAATGTTATTTAGTCTGTGTAGTCTCATGTGGTTCTGTGTCTGTCCTATGTTGTTTTATGTAGCCCCATGGTCCTGGAGGAACATTGTCTCATTTCGCTGTGTACTGTACTAACTGTTTATGTACTCTATATTGTGTGTATTGTTTACTGTACATTGTATATTGTGTTTTTTAAGTATGTTTACATTTGTTATGTAAATTGTGTTGTGTAAATATGTTGTTTATTGTAATTGGTACTGCTATGTTATTCGAAACTGCACACAAGACTTTCATCTACTGTTGCACTTGTGTACACAGTAGTGTGACAATAAAGTGATTTGATTTGATTTGATGTTTGAATGAAAATAAAAACCACTTTGACTTGACTTTTGACTTGGTCTTACTCTGCTTTCTTCTCTTCTGGACGGTCAGAATCAGAAAGTGGCCTCCTCCACCTCCTGCTGGTCTGCAGCGGCCTCCTCCACCTCCTGTTGGGCAAGAGCAGCCTCCTCCACCTCCTGGTGGGCAGCAGCAACCTTGAGCATCGGGGCTGCAGCTGACCTGTTCTTCCTCTTCCTCCATTTACGGGTCATAGGAGGACTAGGGAATGAGCTTGTTGTGGGTGGGACGACGGTATGGTCTGCCTGGGTAAACACTTCCTGTAATGGGAGTGTATACACCCTGCACTCGTAAAGTTGGTCAACAAAGTCCCAAAAGCACAAATGCCCCAGCTTGTCCATCTCCCCCCGACTGAGAGGCTGATCTCGGCAGATGTTATAAACCTTTTTAAGATCAGTATCATCATAGTCCAGTTTCTCCACTGCAATAAAAACCCACATGCAAAGTCCCTAACATCAGTTTCCCTCTGACCGACATTGCAAAGGTGGACGAGCTGGACGAATTGAAAAGTCGGTGAGGGGAGATCGAAAAAGGAAGATGCTCACTGTGCCTCTGCTGGGTCCATAATTGGTTGGATTGTTCTGTCACGGTACATGGTGCTGAAACACATTCTCACCCCGACTCGTCACATACGGACGCTTCGGGCAGTTTCGTCACATATTGACGCGCCGGGTATACCTTTGGCGTCATTTTTCGACGCGTAGGGTAGTCCAATAGACTTTTATGTATCTCCGAACCGGAGCGTGTAGCGTTGAAATGTCACGTCTCGGGTAAGCTCACGCCGCGAATGGGTGGAGAGTCGAAACCGCGATAAATAACAATCAAAAGGAATAGGCTACAATGGCCCTCCAACTGTTTTTTGATGTTTAAAACCCCGGACACGTCGTGAAATGACACCGTTCTACATATCTCCGAACCGGAGCATGTAGCGTTGAAATGTCACGTCTCGGGTAAGCTCACGCCGCGAATGGGTCGAGAGTCGAGACCGCAATCAATAAAAATAAAAAGGAATAGGCTACAATGGCCCTCCAACTGGTTTTTTTATGTTTCAAAACCGGACGCGTCGTAAAATGACGCCAAAGGTACACACGGCGCGTCAATAAGCGACGCCAAGGGGTCCTGCCCTAGCGTCCGTATGTGACGAGTTGGGGTGTGAGAATGTGTTGGGTGCTAAGAGAAGGAAGTATCCAAATGCTGAAAGAAGAATATGGCTTTTATTTAAATAAACAAATAAAATACAAAAACAAAACAGAAACTAGACTGACTGAATCTGGAGACAGGAAACAGGGAACAGACCAGAATAAGCTGACAGAGTTTCAGACCAAGCAAACAATCCAACAAAGACAGAACAACAAAGGAGAGAATATATAGGAGCTGGTAATTGCAGGTGCTGCTGGTGACAAGCTGGGTGGAGAAACAATCAGTCGTCCTGGCAACAGAGCTGATGTTCTCCACATGGCACCTGCAAAACACAAGAGGGAGAGAGAGGGAAACACGGACACACACACCAACACATGACAAGACAGACAGAAGGGACTGTCCAGCCCAGACTGTGACAAATGTATTACTTTTAGATGGACCGAAATTTTGATTACAAGGTCTACACACATTTCCAATTTCTTTTGATTTTTCAGGTTTTCCGCTGACACTTCAGTGCAATAAATGTCTTTAATTTGTTTTTCGACGGCGGTTTTATTATTATAGTCATGGATTTAATATTCACCCATAACCCCCTAAATATTGTATGTAAAAACTTAAACAAAATGTGGTTGGTTGCTTTACATGACTTTCATCTGGCTCTTCTTTTCTAAGTGTGCGGTTCTTGCCCAGAATAAGCTGCAAACTGGAGATTTTATACCATTGACATAAGTCTGGCTAGAAAATGCTTATATTTTTATCTTTATGACACTCACACTTGATAGGTATGATGAGCTGCCTGACAACAGGTAGGACTTTATTGCCACCATGTTCCAGCATGTCATGAATGCCCTGACGAGCAAAGAACTCATACGGGTTAACTGTCTCACACAGCCCATCAAAGAACAGGGGGTGGTAGTGATAGTAGCCAGTTTTTCAATTTCCACCTGTTTGAAACACACACATACACAAAAATTTAGTATTATTCTAAGTATGTCTGTTCACTATAAAACATATATCTGCGCTGCTTCAGATGAGTTGAAGGCTATAGGGTTTGTGTGTTTTTAAATAACCTCTCTTTGTGACAGTCATTATATTAGCCTCAACAAACCATCATAAGCTTCAGGCCTCATAATGACCAACCCCTGTTATAGTGCCCCTAAAAAGCATGTTGGCAGCCAGGCACACATTCTGGAGGGGAGACCGGTGGGGACAGCTGGTCAGGGGTTTTGGAACACTCAAACATGTGAGTTCCTGCTGGATCACACATTCACACCTGTTCTGCAGGGGTTATGAGCTTGAAGACAGACGTGAATAGACAATGCCTGTTTCCTGTCCTTGAGTCTTTGACATATAGCAACACACACTACTCCCTTGTTTTTGAAAGGTTATTTGATGCATTTTACAACATTAAAATACTTTTAGTGGATAGACAACTATTCCATTAGTACGCTTAATTCGTACAACATATTGCTCAATTTATGATGAGAGTTTCTTTGCCCAAATTTTTGGGAAACCTGTTTGAAAAGAGTCAATATTTTTGAAAATTCCATATGGTGACACAAGTGAAACAGAAATTACATACTTCTATAATGTACAACCTAAGTTGATAATTTAATTTATGCAAAAAACATAATACTGCAAATGCAATGTGCAAATGAAGCCTCATTTCCATATTGTATTCAAAAGAACAACATTTTCACTTCCTGTGACGAAACTGGGAAGGAAAAGACGAGAGAGTGTGGATCCATTTGCAGAAACTATTTATTAAGGAACTAAGATGTAACTATATCACAGGAACAAACGGGAAAACAAACATAACAGCAGAAAACTGGCAAAGTAACATAAATACACTAACAGACTTACAAACAAGCAAACTAACAGAAGGGAATTTGTGATGGTAACCCCCTTTAATGGGTGGCTCCTGATGCCCAAATATGGATGGGAAGGGATGCAGGACCAAGCAGACCAGGAAGGTTCCAGAGGATAATTCTGAGCCCAAGGAGGAGTTGGCGGATGATCAGGAGGCCTGGGAGGTGGCCACAGGGCAGGGACTAGGTCAGGAGGTGCAGGGAATTGAGTTCCAGGAGGAGGTTCCAGAGGAGTCTCTGGGAGAGTGGACAGAACCACTGGAGGAGGGGTCTCTGGGGAAGCAAACAGAGCCGCTGGAGGAGGGGTCTCTGGAGGTGTGGACGGAGTCTCTGGAGGAGGGTTCTCTTGGTTAGTGGACAGAGCTGCTGGTGGAGATGTCTCTGGGGAAGCAAACAGAGCTGTTGGAGGAGGGGTTTCTGGAGGAGTGGACAGAGTCACTGGAGGAGGGGTCTCTGGGGGAGCGGATGGAGTCTCTGGAGGAGGGGTCTCTGGTGGAGGGGACAGTGCCGCTGGTGGAGGACTCTCGAGAGTAGTGGACAGAGCCGCTGGAGGAGGAGTCTCAGGAGGTGCAGACTGAGCAGCTGGAGGAGGAATCTCGGGGGAGTGGAAGGAGCCACAGGAGGAGGAGTCTCTGGAGAAGTGGGCTCCTATGAGCTGTGGAAGACTCTGAGGTCAGAGCTGTGGAAGAATCTTCGGGTGGAGCCACTGTGGTCAGGGATGCTGGCAGTGCCAGTAAAACGGTGTTCTTGGACATGGGCGAACTCTGAGGTTGTGAGCACTGGCAGTGCCTGGGGAGTAGGAGCCCTTCTTCTCCTCTTCTGCCTCCGGACGACCATGAGCACAGCTGTGGGAGACTCAGAAGGCGGATCCATGTATGGCTCGAAGGGTGGAGCCATGGGAGACTCAAGGGGCAGAGACGGGATCACCAGGGCTGGAGTGGGAATGAAAGCTGGCTCTAGGATGGGCGAGTCGTGCAATGCTGGCTCTGGGACTGACGAGGCTTTAAACACTGGCTCTGGGATGGATGAGGCTTGCAGAACTAGCTCGTTGGCCGTGGCAGGCATGGGCGTTGGCTCGTTGGCCGTGGCAGGTGTGGGCGTAGGCTCTTGGCCATGGCAGAATTGGCCGTTGTTTCATTGGCCGTGGGAGGCCTGGAGGGCAAGCCCGTGGGAGGCCTGGAGCAATGAGCCATGGGAGGCTTGGAGCAAGGTGCCATGGATGGCTTGGAGCAAGGAGCCGTGAAATCCACTACAAGAGGTTTGTCCGCTGGAGTAGATAGCAGAAGACCAGCCATAAGGATGTTAGTAATGAAGTCACCATGGGGCAGGCTGTCGCAGTCCAAAGGGACCATCTCCTTCAACTAATCATTCAGTCCTAGCCAGAACATGGTCCTTAAACCTCTTTAAGATCAGTTTCATCATAGTCCAGTTTCTCCTCCCAGCTGACCTGACAGTCCAAGATCCAGAACCTTACACAATAAGCCTCTAAGGAAGACGACCCTTGGGTGAATCGCTTGAGTTGTTCTGCTGGATCCATCTTTTTGGTTGGTTCTTCCTCAAAAGGACAAGACGAGAGAGCATGGATCCAATAGCAGAAAGGAAATTTATTAAGGAACCAAGATGTAACTAAATCACAGGAACAAACGGGAAAACAAGCGTAACAACAGAACACTGGAGCAAAATATTTGCGGTTAAGAGCACACAGATAAAACACTGTAAAGAACTTAGTTTCATATCTGGAGCGACAGCGCGTCACACAGTTATGGGAGTATTATGTGTTTGCGTTCCTCCATCCTTATGACTTCACAATGCAAATTTGTAAGATTTTTTTCAAAAGTGTCAATAAACTTGATCTTTGGCACATTTCAGGTATGTATTCAACTTATTTGCTCAGCAAACTCTTTGCAGGCATTGGATTTTCAGGACACTGTTCTTTATAGATGACCAGAGCAACAATTTAGATGCGATGATTGGTCCGCTAGTTAGTCCATATATGAACAAATTATTCAGATACATGACTTTTTTGATGCTCATCTTTTATTCAATAGGAGTTTATTCAGTAAATGTGTTTCCATCATAGTTTATGCACATTTCTTCTTATCACATAAAAAATGTATCCACCTCAAGCAAGCGTATACTGTAGGGTTTTGATGTATATTTTGGAGACTTTATTCACATCTTGGTGTTTCCATCCAACAGTTTTTATGCGATATTCCAAAAAGTGCATTAAAATACGTAAATGGAAACCCAGCTACAGGTTTCACGATGTTGTGCACACAGTGTTGTGGATGTTTATTTTGCTGTTCTGTTATTGGTTGGTTTTACAGTTGGGGATCTAGGGAAGTGTGTTTGTGTGTCTTTTATGACCCTTCTATGACAGCTCTTTGTAGTTGTAGCATCAAAGATACCAGGAGCTGTGTGTTTGAAAGAGCCCAGAACTAATCAAGCCCCTCCTCTGAGATGAAAGCACAGCCACACACACACACACACACACACACACACACACACACATATAAACACAGCGTAATCTTAGCAAGAGGGTTGATTGCTTTGAGGCAATTTGCTGGCTCATCTTGACCTTTACTGACTTGGTCAAGATCAGCTAGGTGAGTCATACAGCAAGACTCAAGTACAAAAGCAAATATGTGCAATGCACTGGTAGAGAGATGAGAGATGACACACACACACACACACACACACACACACACACACACATACACAAATACTTTATTTAGACTCCTTGTTGCACACACACACACAATTAAAGCTAGGCATGCAGGGGATTTGGATAGCTAACCACAGACAGATGTCTCACATCACTGAGGTGATGTCTGTGGGATACAATCGCTGTCTGTCACGTTAATCACTGATAACCTCTATTTGTGTGTATGTGTGTGTGTGTGGGTCAGGTTTTACCAGCAATGAGGGGAACAAATGTCCTCTCAAGGATGGTAAAACATTAAATGACCCCATGATGAAAACGTATTATTAACAATTAATAAACTGATAAATAACGTTTTAATGAAAACATAAAAATAAAAATAAATTAAAAATAAATAACTGAAATCACCTAAAAAAAAAAACAAAAGAGTGTGTGCGTAGAGAAAGGTGATCTATAAAAGATCTCTATAAGGCCTTGCAGTTAATACTGTTACAATCCTTTCTTTGGATTGTAGTTTAGTTTTTTCTTTGCTCCCTTGCTCTGTTTTGCAGAGTTGATGAATCCCACTCAACAGTTCTGCCTGGATTCACCTGTTCTGAGGGTTGATTGGCTTTAAAACCAGCTCTCTGCCAGACTTCAAGTGCCTCTCAAGATTCAGACTTCTGGTTTCATTCTCGGTCACATTGTTTTTGCTGAAGTTTTTTTCTCCATGCTGCTTAAACAAGAGATCTTTTGGTTTAAAAAGTGGAGATTTTGTGGCAGTATTATTGCTGGTGTTTTTGCTGTTTGTGTTTCCTTGGCAAGCATTAGCAATTTGTCCCATTTTGGGGACAAGTTGAGCTCATTGTAATTTGTTTGTTATTTTTGTGTGGTGATCGTGTGTAGAGTGGTTGTCTCGGGAGCACAACCGTGGCGCGGGATGGTCGCCAGCTTGCTGGTTGCTTCTACTGTGCCCACCAGTAACTGTCTGAAGACTAGGGTAAAGTTAGCTAGTGTCATGTGTCTAGGTAGGAGTGTGGAACCTTGTTCTTTACTTTAATCCCTTTAGCCTTTATGATCACTTTAACTTCTGTTTGAGTATAACATGCGTAGTTCTCATTATGGCTAACCTGGTACAAGATTTTGTTAGTTCTCCATCTGAAGTGTTGCTTCAGTCATGTACAAGAGAAAAGTTATTGAAAATGGCTGCTCATTATGAGATTGAAGTAGGCGACAAGCGATTAAAAGACACCCTTTAAGAAATAATCAAAGCTAATCTAATGGATAGTAGTGTATTTTTGGCCATAGAGTCGAGGCAAGCAACTACTAAAATAACTTCTTCTGGAAGTTCAGCGTGGACTTTAATATATGAGCAGAGAGAGAGATTTTTAGTGTTGCAGCTTGAACGAGAGCATATGAAGTGAGAACTTAAATGTGAAAAGCGTAAAACTGAGCAAACAAACCTCAATCTCCAGAGAAATTGTTTAGATCTGGTAAGAGAGGATAAACTTGTTAATGAGAGTCCTGCTGAATTTTCTCAGCGTGATCCTTAATTTAACACTGTCAGAAATGTCTGAGTTTTACCAAAATGTAATGAAAGAGATCCTGATGTGTTTTTCCCATTGTTTGAGCATGTGGCTGAGGCAAAAGTTTGGCCTGATAAAGAGCAAACACTACTTTTAAAATGTGTTTTTACTGGTAAGGCTCAAGAGGCTTAAACCACTTTGACGGTATCAGAGAGTGAAAATTACACTATCGTTAAAGACGCTGTTCTAAAAGCTTATGAATTGGTACCAGAAGTATACTACCAAAAGTTTACATCTTTGTCCAAAGGGGTGAATGAAGCTCACATTGAATTGCCAGAGAGCTCACCACCCTGTTCAGTTGTTGGTGCATCTGAGGTACAAGCATTTGAGAAATTGTGATTTAATTGTGCTTGAACAAATACAAAATTGTGTGGCGCTGGAATCACTACTTAATAAGTGAACATTAAGTCAAAACAGCTGTGGTTCTCACTGATAAGTATGTTTTCACTTATTTTGTTTTGGTGAGCCTTTTAAAATCAGTTTTAAGAACAGACAGCTCCTGCTGTCCGTTCTTAAACTGATCGAATGACACAAGCACTAATTTAGTTTGTATCGGCAGTCATGGTAAAAGACATTGGAAGAATGATTGTCCTATGCTTCAAGGTTCTAACTCAGTTTTTGCTGATGCTTTATCTAGAGCCCATTTGCCCTAAGAGATTTGTTAACCCTTTGGTCAAGGGATTGGTTAACACTTACTCATTTGCACTCTCCTGTTTTCCCTGTTTTCTTAATTTGCTTCTACAGGGCCCATGGTTGCTGAAGGTCAGGAAAGTCAGGAAAGTGATGGTGAGTAAGATTGGGGCTACCCAAATATTTATTTGGTTTTGTTTTGGTGTTTTAAAAATTCATCAGAAATTCAAAGATCCATTTTCTTTTGGGGAAAGGTGTTACAATCCCTTCTTTGGATTGTATTTTGTTTTATCTTTGCTCCCTTGCTCTGTTTTGCAGATTGGTAGAGTTCTGCCAGGATTCACCTGTGCTGAGGGTTGATTGGCTTTAAAATTGGCTTCAAATACCTCTCCCCGATTCAGAATTCTGTTCTCATTCTCTACTTTTACAATTTATTTTATTACAACCATTTGAATAAATTCAAAAAAGTAATGTAGTAGTCCCCTACAGAGCATGACAGACATACAGTCCTGCTGGAATACCATTCCTGTCACTTAATCTCATTCACAGCCATTGTGAAAGACCAAGACATCTAGGACTCACTCTATGTACTGTAGTTAACAAGTTATGTTTCTCCTTGCAGATGACCTGGTGTTGTGTTCAGTTACTGCTCAAGACAAATCGACACCTGCACCTTCTGGAGAACCACCTTTTGAGCTAAGACTGGGTATTGCGACTGGGTATTGTGATTCAAATGTTATGGTTAATTTTATCATGAAACATTACAATAACATGGTTAGATGGTGACTAAAACTACGGCAAACATGTTAGAGAGACCCACTGTGTCTGTGTGAGAGAGTGTGAATCTGGGGATTCAGTTACAATTGCTCTCCAACCTCATAAAACAGCTCTGATTGCACTGAAAAATGCCAACCTCAGAGTTTACACTTATTTTGATTATCTGCTTCCTCGTTATTGAAATGTTGGACATAATATAAATACACAAATAGATACAAAAATATAAAATCAAATTCATATTGATAAAAAGATCAATAGAATTTATACCATATAGTAAGAAAAATAATTGTGATATGTCGCTATATGATTGTATCTGAATTAAATCACACTTTGGTACATTCAAAATTGACGCTGTCATTGAGATCTGCAAGAACTTATGAAAAAAAAGTCATATGGGTTTGGAACGACATGGTGAGGGTGATTAAATAACGACAGAATCAAATTAATCTAATCTTGCTACTGTTTTCTGAGGTTCCTTTAGAATCTTTAAAAAACTACACCATATCTGTGTGTGCTTGTACTTTAAAAGGATAATTGTACATTCAAGCAAGACTGATAAATCTCACTTCTGTCAAACTATTTGTGTAACATATTGATTTAGAGCTGCTGGAGATGTTAAAGCGAAGACAAATGATTTGTCACCGGTGAAGCAAAAGAAATATGATGAGCGTCACACATGCTGCGTGTGTGACTTACACCGAAAGAGACCGAACAGCAGAATAGCTCTGAGATCAGAAGAGAGACACACAAACACCAGTACAGATGACAGCTTCTAATGGGATGAAAGCTTTATTATTATTCCTTAAACAAGTGAGGTCCATTCATAGTTACACATAGGGACTACTCAAGGTCCATTATTTCATTTGTCTCCTGTTTCAGGTTAGTTAAGTATAATTTTATAACAGAATTTGTGGCCTTTGTGAAAGGTCAAGTGGGATTTGAAAATATTAAGTCTGTTGCAAGGATTTCTATAAAACCTGGAGAGAGCTATCCATTAGCATTCCCCAGAAGAACATGACTTGTTTGCTGCCATCTTTGTTCATGGGTGATCAGTTCCAGATTTTTTTAACCAAATCAGCTGTGTCATTAATGCCATGTGACTAATTACAGTGAAAATGGCATCCTGACAATGCTGACTGACTGATGGCACCACAATAATGGACTATCCTGCTGGCAAATGAGCGGTGACGTTAAAGAAGAAGATATTCATACTTTTAAGTGCCCTCTAACAAATCTGTCATTGGTTAAAAATCTACAATGATATAATGAATTCATTTCAATTCATATGTTACTTTTAAACATTTTATTTGTCAGAATGCATGGCTACTTTTGAATGGCTGTCAGTTAAAAAAATATGCTTTTTTGCCCCAGAATCATAGTATTTACGGCATGGTGCTAACTGGACCATGCTAAAGAGTCAAATCTTGACCTCTTGGGCTGTTCCTATGAGGCTGATCATAGTGGGGTCAGTGAGGCAAAGGCCAGAGTCATCCCTCTGGCTGTCCATTGCGATGAATTGGTTGCTATGACGACAGCACATATTTCAGTGGAGAATAAGTGAGCAATGAAACTACAGGTGCAGGAGAAAAAAGCAAAAATTGGACTCAGTGAAACATGAAAAGTGCTGGTCTCGCTGAAAGAGTTTCTGTTATATGGTTGCAATTATGATCATTTTGAAAGCCATTAAAATAGTAACTGCCCATGAGCAGGGCTGTTGAAAGCTCCTAATGCCTGGCAGATTGGGAAGAGCATCAGACACGTGCTGCTGAGACAGGATGAGGCAGATTGGTATGGCTGCATGTCAGATGGATGAGGCAGAACTGAGCTACTGTAGTCTTGTGTAGCCAGATCTCTTGTATCAATAGGTCTGGTTTGTACTGCTTTGGTACTGGTTATTGTTTTTATGGGCATTTATGGGCAAAGCTGTCTGAATAAGATTATTTCACAATAAAAGGCCAGCTTGGAAAAAAAGAGCTTAAATACCCTTCTGAAAAGACCAGCATTGCTGGTCACCAGCTTATGTTGTTTTTCGGGTGTTGGTCTCAAAGCATGGAATGCTGATGTGCTGGTGTCTCCACCAGGCTTTTAAACTAGCTTAAACAGCTTAATCAGAAAGAACATGCTGGTCAACTAGCTTCACAAGCTAGGTGTTCCTGGTGAAAAGCATGACTTTGCTGGTCCACCAGCTAGACCAGAAAAAAAAACACAGCACTAACCAGCATAAACCAGCCTAAGCCTTCATAGGAAATGCATGCAGATTTGGCTCTAACACTTTTTGCAGGGTAATGGAAGTTTCCACAACACATACTACAGAAAACACACAGAAACATAGGGTATATGTGTAGAGACTCAAGTACAGTACAGAAAATAAGTCCAGACTGTTCCCCTTCTGTCATTCACTTGACATTGTGTCGATTGTAGTGACACAAGGGGTCTTTCTTGAGAGCCTCGCGTACCTCTGAACTTGAGAAAATGCCAATGAGAAATTGGCAGACAGAATTTGCATGTTCTGCCCCCGGACATACGGATATAAAAGGAAGCGGACGTGCGTCTGTCAGTCAGAATTTTTCTTCGGAGCCAACCGGTTGTGCAGCAGCAAGCTGAGTTCTCAATACTGCTGCACTCACCTCTGCCAGATCACTGCTGTTGGATCTTATGGCACATTTCAGCAGGTTTCTCCTTCTCTGGAGACTGTGCAGTCCACGCCACTGTGCGCATCAACAGCTCTTCTGTGAACGAGCTTATACCCTCTAAAATAAAAGTGTTTTCCCCTCTAAAAGCGAGTATTTTCATAAGTAAAAGAGCAATACACAGCATGCGTTGAACATCCTTTTAAGGACGCGTCTTTTTAAAGATGCCTTTCTGCCTCTGTGTAGTTCCTGGATGCGGCTGTTTTCTCTCCACTTCTGACGGTCATAAGCACTGCCTCGCCTGTGTGGGCTGCGATCACATGGAGGCAGCATTTATGAATGGTTTATGTTCTCATTGCGAGAACATAGCCATGGCAACTTTGCGATCCCTTCAGCCGCCCCCGCGCCACGCCTTCTTCCTACGGGATTAAGGCTGGCGCGGCCGGCGATGAAGGCAATTTGGGGAGAGCAACGGGCTCACTTTCGCCGGGTAAATCCCCACAAACCACCCGCCCACCCAGCACGCTCGTTTGCTTCCGTCCGGGTCTGACGCAAGACCGACTCGCCTCATAGCCAGTCCATTGTCTCCCTCGGACCCCGCGAGCTGGATGATGATTTTGCCACTGCATCACAGCAGCGTCTGGTGCTGATGACTCATCTGGGCTGCCACCTTCGGGTCTACTCGCCCAGTCTGAGGATGTCCGCTATGCTTTTCCGGGCCAGCGTGAGGCTGGACTGGAAACTTCGGCTAGAAGATTGGTTCCTCAGGTCAGGGCACCACTCATAGCCACAGCCTCTAACCCGCCCCCTGCTGGGTGCGTGGAGCAAGGTAAGTGCTTTGAATCTTTTCTCAGCACAATGAAAAATAGAGTATATCCTCAAAAGCTTTTGTTATAACAACCCAGACGGAATAAAAATGATTAAGAAAAAATTAAAATAATAAAAAAAAACAACTATACCCTTATGGAATTCAGTTAAATTTGCACTTACAGTACTAGAGAAAAAAGGCATTTTCCAGTTTTACATTTCTGTTATTAAATGGACTGTGGATGTTTAATTGGCATGCCATCTGAGGCTGAGAATAGTGCTGAACTAACTGTCTGCAATACAGATACACCCTGGAATTATGGTGAGGCACAGGGAGGCATGAGGCGTGATGCAACGCCAAAAGCACATTTCTCTCAGTATGCCGAGCACAAAGACACCTGAGGGGAAAATGGCCAACCCTGTGGCGACTATCATGAAGATGAACAACCAAACTGGCCACTTGATTTTATACCGTCACAGGATGGAAAAGAGGGACACACTCCTTGTAGAGAGGAGGAACTCAAGGACAGGCTATGGCCAGCATTACACAGGGGACAATTGAGATTGTATTGCACTATGACATGCTCTCAACAAATACTACACAAATCTCGTGTTGGACAGTCAGTTTGACATCCCATTATGGTAGACTGAAATTCGCCCTCTATGTTTGAGACGAGGTAAATGCTCAATGCAATGTCCTGGCTAGGGGAGTGTGACCTGTACAAGTGAAATATGTCATTGCATTTCAGGGGGACTACAGAGGGAGGAAAATAACTCGACATCCTCTCTCTCTGCCAGAGTATTGCTGTTCGATGTAGGAGTGTTTTTTTAGCATGAGGGGAGGAAGTGTATAAATTCTCAGGTTCATTCTGGAAGAAAATCATTCTGTTTTCCAGAGATGGTTGTGATAAAAAATTACCAGCCAACATGCAGGTGCACACATGACACACTGAGGGCTGTAACAATCATGACATGGCCAATGCACATATTCATCATGCCACGTGCTGTTCACATGTTAAACACAAACATACGTTACAAGGCACCATTTACAAATGCACATTCTGTACTCTGCAGAGTGTCTTAGGAAAGACAAAATTGTATGTACAATGGGTTTCCTTCATGAAACACAAGCAGAACCAATATCATGCATAAATCCATTCTTACACAAATTGATGCATCACACTTTATGTAATAATTATATTATGAAAAACATTAGTTCTGCCCGTAATTCATGAATGAGGCCCATAACTGGATAAAATGGGATCTGATGTAAATCGGGCTATGATTGCTGTAATCAGGGTTGAGCGCCATTCAGATTTGAATTGAAATTTTTGAGATTTTAATTATAATTAAATACATTTGAAAACAGTTTGTAGAATTGTAATTTAAACTAGAATTTAGAATAGAAGTAGAATTAAAATAGAAACAATCAATAGAATTTATATAACTGCTTCATGTTATGTTTTTAATAATACATTTCATTTTTATTATGAATAAAATATGGGATATTTCCAAAAACAATGTCTGAAATGCCACATATAGAAATTTGTATTTAAATAAATATATTTCATTATATTTTATACATTTTCTTTCATTTTACAGAATTCTATAATTTACCCAAAAGTAGCCAAAGAACATGAAACGTCCTGGTTACTTTCGTAACCTCCATACCCTGATGGAGGGAACAAGACATTGTGTCGATGTAGCGACACCAGGGGGTCACTCTTGGGAGCCCGAGACACCATCTGATCCTTTATAAAAGGCCAATGGAAATTGGCGAGTGGTATTTGCATACCACACCTTGGGGGGTATTTGTTGTGTAAGGAATAATAATACATCTTTCATCCCATCCCACCAATGGGGGAGGAGGCATCCGACCAAGTAAGACACAGTTTACCAACAGGGAAACGTTTTTCAGAGATACGCATCACAAGGGGTTACCTACTGTGAACCAGAGCATGCGGAGCACCTATCCCAGTACAGGGCTTAGATAGCACATGTACTGAACAGGCAGTGAGTTTCTCCACAAACTAACCTGCCACAGGGCTAGGAGGATGTCAACCAGGGAACATATTTTGTGAATGCTACTGGGAATCAACAACGCACGTCTTCAGCTCAAGGGAGGTGAAAGGTGCTATGCGCAAGTGATATACCTGGCCGGCTGACACAGACTTACCTGATCGTTCCTGCTAAGACACAGGATGAAACCGGCTCAACCCGGAGTTTATAGAACCTTGCAAAGTTGTTGGGTGTAGCCCAACCCGCTGCTCTGCAAATGTCTGTTAGAGAGGCGCCACTGGTCAGAGCCCAGGAGGCTGTCACACTCCTGGTAGAATTGGCCCTTCGCCCTGCCGGGGGTGGCACATGCTGAGCTTGGGTCTGCCTCCTCGTGGGAACCTTGGGCACGTACCCCGGTCGGGGTCTCAGGATCACGTGAAAGTAGTCTGGAACGAACTTCAGGCATGTTTCGTTGAAAGAGAACGCTTGCAGGTCCCCTACCCTCTTGATAGAGGTGAGCGCTGTCAGTAGGGCAGTCTTCAGAGAGAGTGCCTTAAGCTCTGCTGACTCTAAGGGCTCAAGGGGAGCCCCTCGTAGGCCTTGCAAGACTACAGAGAGTTCCCACAAGGGACTGAGGCGTGGTCTGGAGGGGTTCAACCTCCTGGCTCCTCTCAGGAACCTGATTATCAGGTTGTGATTTCCTAAGTAGCTTTTCCTGGACTTACCGCCCACTGTGTCATGGTGTACAGCTATGGCGGCTACGTACTCCTTCAAGGTGGAGGGAACAGCCATCCCTCCAACCTCTCCTGCAGAAAGGAAAGCACTGAGCCAACTGCATATCTCTGGGGGTCTTCGTGCCGGGAAGAACACCACTTAGCGAACAGACATCACTTCAAGGCATACAGGTGCCTCATAGATGGTGTCCTAGCCTGAGTGATCGTGTCTACCATGGCAGGTGGTAGGCCACTGAGGTCTTCCACGTCCCATCCAGGGACCAGACATGGAGGTTCCAGAGGTCTGGTCTTGGGTGCCAGATGGTGCCCCATCCCTGAGACAGAAGGTCCTTCCTCAGGGGAATTTGCCAGGGAGGGGCTGACACGAGGAACATGAGGTCAGAGAACCAAGTCTGGGTGGGTCAGTAGGGTGCTACTAGGATGACTTGCTCCACGTCCTCCCTGACCTTGCACAGGGTCATTGCAGGTTCATTGGGGGAAATGCACATTTGCGTAGTCCAGGGGGCCATCTGTGTGCCAGTGTGGGCACCTCGGTCAGGGCATACCAAAGCAGGCAGTGGGAGGATTCTGGGGAGGCGAACAAGTCTACCTGTGCCTGCACGTATTGACTCCAGATAAGTTGGACCACCTGAGGGATGTGGCTACTGCTAAGTATGCCATATGCTCAAAGAGCCTCTGAAATAGTTTCAGTGGAACCGCTCATTGGTGAGGCATGCCATCATCAAGACTGAGTCCAACTCCGGACCGAGAAAAGAGATGCTCTGAACCGGGAAGAGCTTGGTCTTTTTCTAGTTAACCTGAAGCCCTAGCCGGCTGAGGTGCGAGAGCACCAGGTCCCTGTGCGCACACAACACATCTCGAGAGTGAGCTATGATTAGCCAGTCATCGAGGTAGATGAGAATGTGAATACCCACTTCCCTTAGCGGACAAGGGCAGCCTCTGCGACCTTCGTAAAGACGCGAGGGGACAAGGACAGGCTAAAAGGGAGTACTTTGTACTGGTATGCCCGACACTCGAATGCAAACCACAGGAAGTTTCTGTGTCGAGGTAGAATCGAGACGTGGAAGTACGTATCCTTCAGGTCTACCGGCGTGAACCAACCTTGACGTCGGACACTCACTAGAATGCGCCTTTGCGTACAAGCTCTGAGAGAGGGGGACCAAGGTGACGATCTTGTCGGACGTACCGGCGGGTTGGGCCTTGCGCCTGTGCGGAGCCATAGTGGCCACATTGACGGGGCTTGGGCCCTGTGGCCGTGCTGAGTCAAGAGACATCAAAGCATTTACCTGACACCTGATACTCACCAGCGGATCGGTCGAGGAGGGGGGAGAAAGTGTTTCGTCCCCATGGTCCGTCGAAACCATCCGGGGTTGAGCATATTTGATGGTCATAATGACGGCCATACACACTGGTTTTGTGACCCAGGAAATAAGGAAACCGCTCTTTTGTTAAACATTTGGGTACAGCAGCTACTTGAGCATGTGGCTAAATTAAATGAAAAAGGAACAAATGTTTCTCCTACCGGCCCTCCACAGGGGGATGGAGTGGTCTGTTCACCAACTCCAGAACAGCTGGCCTCCTGGTCCCTGGGTCGCCCGTCTCCGGGTCTCTTCTATGCCTTATTCTTGGCGACCGGTCGTGAGATGGGTGTCATCTGATTCGTGCGGGGGGCTTGATGCTGGGGCAGAGCCACATATGCGGGCCACAGTGGAGCCGAAAGATCGGGACCAGGCAGTCAAAGGTGACGTCCACAATCTTGTCAGCTCCTCATGCACTCTTTTAGAATATATTCTTAGTAGATCTGCCGAAGCGCCCAGGGGCGATCTCTGCAGTTTACCCATGCAGAGAAGGGAGAAAGCCGCTGAAATGCACCGTAAGGATCCAGCAGAGGTGAATGGAAGCTGTGGGAATTCAGCTCGCTTATTTCTCAATTAAATAGCGACCGCTCTGCTCCGAAGAGAAAATCTGAATGAACGGTTTATACCTGTATGTTCGGGGGAGTGGCATGCAAATACCACTCGCCAATTCCCATTGGCCTTTAATAAAAGATCAGAAGGTGTCTCGAGCTCCCAAGAGTGACCCCTAGTGTCACTACATCGACTCAACGTCGAGTGAGTGACAGATAGGGAACATCATTTTTAAGATCAAGATAGTTTGTCACAAAACCAATGTTGGACCACTAATATTGCTCTGTTGTTTTACTGTGTTGAATTTAGTTAAGTTTCAGTTCAATTTCTTCATGGTCAATTCAATACATTTTCCTAATTTAGTCAAAAATTAAAAGGGAGCTAATGCTTACATTGTGAATTTTGCCCAACCCTTGCTGTGGTTTTAAGCAGGACAAGAAGTCATTAGGGCATTTGGAAATACCTAACTGCTGACTGCGTCCTGCAATCAGATAACATCATTCATTTCACAAAAAGCCAGTAAGAATGCAGGACTATGGAGCCAAGAACAAGAAAATCACATATCACAGGAGATGCTTCTCCAGTCACAAGGTAAAGGAATCCAAATCCTGTGATATTGTATGTAACGTACAGTTTGTCTGGATAACAGTATTGCTGTGTGACTCAGTCTCAGTTTCCATCACCAAACAAACGCTTGTCTTAATGTACTTAAGCTAATGTCAAGAGAGAACACCGGCACACATCAGCTCTAATACCAGCAGTGCTGAGGTGCTCCAGGATTGTGATTGGCGGTAACAGCAACACTCCAGAGCTGAAGCCGTGGGGCTGTGAGAGGCGGGAGAGATTTGACAGGTATTGTCAGAAAACACAGCGAGTGGCCAGCAGACAGAGATGAGCTTGTCTCTGATAGGTTTATTGAAAAAGCTGCAGGAGCAAACAGCTTAAGCCAACATGGCTCTACAAAACACACATACTGTATATTCAAAACACATACAGTAGATATTCTTAGGCTATGTTCAGACTGCAGGGAAATCAGATTTTTTCAGGCAGTCTGTCCACACTATTAATGGCAATTTATCAAATCAGATTTGCATATTCTGACATAACCAACCTTTCTGCATGGGTTGCTTTGGTAACGATGTAGGCGTACCCACGTGATGATGCTTTCAATAATAGATGTAGGAAAAATGGAGGTGCATCATCTCTCTCTCCAAATAAGCGACCTGTCCAGCCGTGGTGCAGAACTCATCCGTCGCACAAGAAAAACTCAGCGATGGAGGAGATTGGTAAATACTGTGATGCTCCATGCTGCAGTCACCGATTTTTGATGTCATCGTTGTGTGTTGCATAAACAGTGACGCAAAAGACCATTTGAAATCCGATTTGAGCAGCCAGAGCGCATGGACTGAGAAAAAAATCTGATTTCAATAGCATTTGAAACCACCTCCCAATGTGGTTTGAATCTGATTTGGAAAAATCTGATTTTATGTGTTTATTTGCTGTCCAGACTATCAAAATCTCATCTGGATACAATCTGGATATGCAAACAATCAGATTTTTTGTGGCAGTCTGAACATGGCCTTATTTCTCTTTCTGTTTCTAAGGGTCTCCTTTTCCTACTTTTCATAGAGCACAACATATGGTCAGCAGGTGGAAGGGCAGAAAGAGAGAGAGGAAAAAAAGAGAGAGGATAAATTCAAGAAAAAAGTAAATATTGACAGAGCCAAGGTCTAGTGGCTACTGCATGTGCTCCTACTGTACATACTGAGCTGGTCAGAATCAGAATGAGCTTCATTGCCAAGTCTTCTTACATACACAAGAAATGTTTTATGTTTTTTTGTGATAGGAGAAAGAATTGTACACAGAACATTACAGTGAGACACAGAATATAAAACAAGGTAAGAGTATAAATAGACATAGAAATAATAGGACATATAACAGAATGGCATATGTATATGTGCAAGTAGCAATATATGTACAAGGTAGTGGTATGTACAGTTTTTGAATTAAATATGTGAATTTACATATGTACATGAGAAATGTTTTACATTATTGCACTATGGGGGAGTCCTGAGGCAGTTTAATTGTTCATGAGGAAAACGGCTTGAGAGCAAAAACTGTTCTTTTGCCTGGATGTCCTGGCGCTCAGTGCTCTGTAGTGCTGGCCAGAGGTCAACAGTTCAAAGAGAGAGTGGGCAGGGTGTGCGGGGTCCAGAGTGATTCTACCTGCATGTTTCCTCATGGTGGGCAGGGGGGCACCAATAATCCTCTCAGTAGTCCTGACTGTCTGTTGTAGTTTCCTAATATATAATTTGGTGGCTGAACCAAACGAGGCAGTTATAGATGTACACAGGACAGACTCTGTCTGAACTGTGTCAGCAGCTCCTGTAGCAGGTTGAACTTTCTCAGGTGGCGAAGGAAGTATAATCTTCGCTGAGCCTTCTTCACAATGGAATCTATGTGGGTGTCCCACTTCAGGTCCTGAGAGATAGTAGAGCCCAGGAACCTGAATGACTCCACTGCTGCCACAGTGCTGTTCAGGATGGTGAGGAGTGGGGGTGTGTATTTCTCCTGAAGTCCACTATTATCTCCACTGTTTTTAATGTGTTCAACTCAAGGTTGTTGTGACCGCACCAGACAGCCAGCAGATCAACCTCCTGTCTGTATGCAGACTTATCACCATTGCAGATAAGGCCGATGGCCATGGTGTCATCTGCAATCTTCAGGAGTTCTGAAGCACCGAACAAATAGGATCCTTGCATAAGTTCCAGGTCTGTCGATGTGTTGCAGGATATAATACAGTCCAAAGATTTTTTGATCAGTAAGCAAACTGAAGGGGGTCCAGTGATGTCCTTCAGGTAGGCCAAAACCAGTCTCTCAAACAACTTCATGACCACAGAAGCGAGAGCGACAGGTCTGTAGTCATTATGTGTTACATGTTTTATATTGTTGTTAAAATTGGGGTGGGGTGGGGTGGGCTTGTTTTAGGGGAAATATGGGTATGATAGAACACAGAAACTAACATTTAGAAGCATTATTAAAACATATTGCAGTTAAACACATAAGATAAAGCTGAAGAATGCTGAGCCTATGACAGAATTATCCGTACAGAGATGAGAATGGAACAGTCACTTTTAAGGCAAGCCATAAGGAACTTTTATGGCTCCCAGGCAAGCTGAGCAGCTATTTTATAAGTAAACAAGCAGCATAAATGTACAACTCCTATGACTTGACTGGAGAAAGACTGAAATCGTTAAAACGGTTCGTCAAGATTACAATCAAAGAAAACTTTTCAAATTAGCAGTGAAAATCTAACAACAATGGTATAATAAATCGTACTACTTAAACTCAGATCACACACACGCATGCACGCACGCGCATGCAGGTTGTAAGTTTATTGTTTCTTGAAGTACCTTCATCACAGATGTGCCCAGATGTTGACAGTTGATGTCTGTATCTAAAAGGTGATTGGCTCTTTTACCTTCAAGCAGTACTTCCCTCTTTACACCCACTGACCATTGGCCGATGGAATTTCTACCATTCATTTTAATACCAGTGGCTAAACTGTCCCTGGAATTGAATGACAAGGAAATTTTCACATCATGAGGGTGATTGCCCTGGCTATAATAAAAAGCAGGGGTAGCACAATTAAACTGTGGAATGGTTGTGCTGGGGTTGCACAAGAACACTACCATCTGAAGCAATTGTTATAACACTGTGTACATTAGAATATGGCTTATGACATTCCCAGTCCCATTTCCCTTTCTCTTTCCATAACAGAATGTCCTGTTCTCTCTCTGCTGTCCCCTCATAAGAAGTCCTAAAACGCTAAAGGTGATCACTAAAGTTTCTGCATAAGAGTCAATGAACAGTCAATCATGAAACATGGTTCTATCAGAAAGACTTAAAATTACTCGAATAATATGAATGAAAAGATACATATACGCTCACCTAAAGGATTATTAGGAACACCTGTTCAATTTCTCATTAATGCAATTATCTAATCAACCAATCACATGGCAGTTGCTTCAATGCATTTAGGGGTGTGGTCCTGGTCAAGACAATCTCCTGAACTCCAAACTGAATGTCAGAATGGGAAAGAAAGGTGATTTAAGCAATTTTGAGCATGGCATGGTTGTTGGTGCCAGACGGGCCGGTCTGAGTATTTCACAATCTGCTCAGTTACTGGGATTTTCACGTACAACCATTTCTAGGGTTTACAAAGCATGGTGTGAAAAGGGAAAAAACATCCAGTATGCGGTAGTCCTGTGGGCGAAAATGCCTTGTTGATGCTAGAGGTCAGAGGAGAATGGGCCGACTGATTCAAGCTGATAGAAGAGCAACTTTGCCTGAAATAACCACTCGTTACAACCGAGGAATGCAGCAAAGCATTTGTGAAGCCACAACACGCACAACCTTGAGGCGGATGGGCTACAACAGCAGAAGACGCCACCGGGTACCACTCATCTCCACTACAAATAGGAAAAAGAGGCTACAATTTGCAAGAGCTCACCAAAATTGGACAGTTGAAGACTGGAAAAATGTTGCCTGGTCTGATGAGTCTCGATTTCTGTTGAGACATTCAGATGGTAGAGTCAGAATTTGGCGTAAACAGAATGAGAACATGGATCCATCATGCCTTGTTACCACTGTGCAGGCTGGTGGTGGTGGTGTAATGGTGTGGGGGATGTTTTCTTGGCACACTTTAGGCCCCTTAGTGCCAATTGGGCATCGTTTAAATGCCACGGCCTACCTGAGCATTGTTTCTGACCATGTCCATCCCTTTATGGCCACCATGTACCCATCCTCTGATGGCTACTTCCAGCAGGATAATGCACCATGTCACAAAGCTCGAATCATTTCAAATTGGTTTCTTGAACATGACAATGAGTTCACTGTACTAAAATGGCCCCCACAGTCACCAGATCTCAACCCAATAGAGCATCTTTGGGATGTGGTGGAACGGGAGCTTCGTGCCCTGGATGTGCATCCCACAAATCTCCATCAACTGCAAGATGCTATCCTATCAAAATGGGCCAACATTTCTAAAGAATGCTTTCAGCACCTTGTTGAATCAATGCCACGTAGAATTAAGGCAGTTCTGAAGGCGAAAGGGGGTCAAACACAGTATTAGTATGGTGTTCCTAATAATCCTTTAGGTGAGTATATAAATTTGTGTAAGCACTCCGATGCTGCTTGAACCATCAGACCCTGCCGGAGGCGATGATGGCAGGGGAGCGGAGCTTACCCTGCTTAGGACGGGACCAAACTGGTGGAGATGGGGTGGGATAGGGGGTGAAAACACAGAAGTATGCAAACAATGAGAGGGACCTGAAAGGCTTATAAAGCGAAGGCTGTATTGTGATTAGATGTGATGCCTGATGAATGGATCCCAAGATCTTCCTGCTAGAACTATGCTTATGCTTACATTTAGCAATGATTGGTCATGGTTGAATCAAAACCAAAACACAGTTTTTCCCTTTAAACTGAGGAACGTGACTCAGAATGGTGCCCCATCCTGCCTATTCAAGAAGAAGATGAAGAGAGGAGAAAGGGTGCGGAGAGAGGTGGAAGTGGAATTCAATTTTGGGCTTTGCTAATCACTTTTGGGCTTAGGGGGAGATTGGCAGAAATAGTAAAGGAGTGTGTTAATGAGAAAATATGAGGATTCTTGTGAGGCCTTTGAATGAAATATGGCAGATATTCTCTCTGTGTGTGGTGGAGACAGGGCTGTCAGTCATTAGCACACTGAGGGCAAAGAATCTAGGCTAAGTGTTCAAGCCATTTCTGTTGGCTTTCCAACCGACTGCGTAGATATGAGGATTTCACAGCCTATTACACATGATAATTGGAGAACATATTGAATTGGAGGCAGTTTTATCTTCTTCTTGTATGCAAAAATGTTTACAGTATAAACAGTGAAGGCCAGTCTGGAAACATGTGACAGAGCATGTCAGATGATGGATCCAATCACATATCCAATATTGGTTTTCTATATATATATGCTTTGCATTCTTTAAAATAATAATAAAAAAAGTCCAGCATAGTAGAGAAGGCTATTGATATGATGAATGTTTTGTTTATGTGGTCTATTAGTTATTCCCGACACAGAGATATTCAATATAACACTTTACAAAGAGCACAGCTTTACCTCATTTCATTGCTGAAACTTCTCCAAATAAATCAGCGAAGTGAGAGTGATCCCTAGACAATAATTAGAGAGCCGTCAAACAGTTTTTAATTGCCGACATTTAATTTCTTTGCAGGGATTTTCCTGCATGGGTCAAAAACATGGTCACCCACATACGTAATACAGTGTTTTTTTTTCTTTACATAATTGCAATTAATTAATATTTAGGATATGTAGTTGCATTTCATATTTGTATTCAACGTGATTTGTTTTTAATCTTGATCTGAGTTTCTAGAAATTTCAGAATTTAAAATTGTTTGTACTTAAAGGTGCTGTGGAAATCAAACTAACTTAAAATGTTTTTATTATTTATATGGGGCTAGATATAATCTTCATGAGTAAACCACTTTACTGAATTGAGACTGTGCATCTATAGTAAAAATGTTTGTTTACTACTCCGTAATAGATATTGTTTTCCTTTCATTAGACACTTCATTCAATTCATCACTCAACCCTGTTGTATCTACGGCGCATTCCAGCGGTCCTCCCCCTCGCAGACCACAGTTGTGCTGAGCAAATACCCCTGAACTTTGTTTATATATATATATATATATATATATATATATATATATATATATATATATATATATATATATATATATATATATATACACATAAAAGAGTTTAATTTCCTCTACATTTTTCCTTTGTGTATGTTTCCTGCTTCCCACGGCCACTGTCACTGCTTCTCATGTTGGGCACTGCCCACGCAGGGACAGCGCTTGTGGATGGATCATGCTCTCACTGTGAGGGCATGATTCTGGCAACGTTGCAGTCACGGCTTTCTCTCGTAAGAGGGAAAGCCACTCCAGTGGCTCCCTGACTCGGCCCTTCTACCCACTGGTATGAGGTGGGGTCGGTTAGCACTGGGGGCGATTTGGGGATTTCAATGGGAGCTTCTCCGCCGAGAAACCCCACACGGATCTCCCATTCCCCAGCACGCTCGTTTGCCCCAGCGAGTTCGCGATGTGACTGCCGGCTTGACTCAGGGTGAGTTTGCGGTCACGTTTGCGGCTCACAAAGTGGATGAGCTTTAGATTACAGCATCGGAAAGTGGGTTGGTTCAGTCTGTCGCCATGCGCAGCTGAGCATCAGGATGGAGTGGAGCCTCCGGTCCCGGGGCTCCGAGTGCCACTTATGGCCGCGCTGCGCCCCGCCCCTGTAACTTTCTTACCGGAAGTGCATGATGAACTCACACGATCGCGGCGGGCACCTTTTTACTGCCCAGACCCAGTTTGCGGACTCGTCCTCTCTCACTACCCTCTCCTGCAAGTGCAACAAGCCGTTGCGCTCAAAGAACTGCACAAGGGTAGTTCTGACCCAATATTTATGCAGGAGCTGCGCTCAGTGACTGGTCTCGCCCTTCGAGCGATGATGGTCACGGCGTGGTCTCTCGGGCAGGCGATATCCACCTTAGTGGTCCACGAGCGCCACCTTTGGCCCAACTTGGTCAAAACAGTTTGGCCTATTTGGCGGCACCGTAGTGGCAGCAACACTGGCTCCACCACAGTCCGCCCCAGTAGGCTGGCCCCGGCGTCGAGCCACCCACAGAAAGCAGATGCCACCCGTCTCATGGCCGGTCGCCAAGAACCCAAAAAAGGCTTCAAAACATTCCCCGAGATGAGCAATCCAGGAAGTAGGAGACCCGCTGCACAGGAGCTGGTAAGAGCACCACTCCTTCCCCTGGTGGAGGGCTGGATGGAGGTTCTTTATTTCCTTTTCTTACCTCACCGCATGCCCCAAGGGCCGCAGTACCCACATTCTAATAAAAAAGGAGTCTTCTCATTTCCTGGGCCTCACAGTCTGTGGCCCTGACCGTCGTTATCATGACCACTGTGCACCGATTCTCTCTCTGGCAGGCATGGCGCCTCGGAGGCAGGCCTCCCGCCACCGCGCGCCCAGCTGTGGCAAAATGAGCCATGTAAGTGCTTTGATGTCTCTAGACTCAGCACCTCGGGCACCACTCCATCGCGAGGCCCCGCCCGCTGGTACGTTCGATGCTGTAGATCCCTCTCGCGAGAAGCTTGGCGGCATGGCCTTGGGGGGAGCCTTGAACACCTCTGCAAGTTTCTATAACCTCAGATTTGAGCCAGTTTCGTCCTGTGTGTTATCAGGTGACACAAACAGGTACATAGCGCCTTTGTGCATAGCACCTTTCCCCTCCCTTGAGGCGAAGACGTGCGCTCTTTCCCAGTTGCATTCGAAAGAAGTGTGAACCCTGGACGTTCTTCATCCCTAGCCTAGCGGCCGTCGAGTCTTCGGAGAGGCTCGCTGCCACCCCAGTACGGGCGTCACCAGGCCCCCGTACTGAGGTATGTGCTCCACATGTGCTGGTTGTCCTTCTAGGCAACACCGTGTGATGTATATTCCGCAAAATGGTTTCTCTTCCGGTAAACCACATCTGGAGGGACACCCCCCAGCTTGGACCATTTATTTGGCCCCCAGCCGAACGATTTCAATCCTTTTGGGGAGAACAATAGAGAGATGGCCACGGCTGGGCCAGCCAGTCCTTATACTCCTGAGCAGTTAGCCGTTCCCCTAGGTGCAGGGGACCACTTAATGCCTGCCAGTGTGTTGGGGGTAGTTATGTAACGGCTTGCTGCGCTGGCTACAAGGCACACAGAGGTCTGCCCGTCTCACACCGCCAGTCTGCGTAACTCGGTTCAGCTCTTGTGGCGTTTTGCATTGGGACCCCTAGTGTCAACTCATCGACACAAAGTCGAGTGAGTGACAGATAGAGAACGTCTCGGTTACTGATGTAACCTCCATTCCCTGATGGAGGGAAAGAGACGTTGTGTCCCTACTGCCATAACACTGAACCAACCGCTGAAGTCTGGGCTCCGCTGGAGTGACCCCTAGTGTCAACTCATCAACACAACGTTTCGTTACCTCCAACAGGGAATGGAGGTTATGTTAGTAACCGACACGTTTCTTGTTAGGTTGCTGTGTGGACATAATTTGACTTTCCTCAGGCCTCTATATCTTTCATTCTATAAATATCTTTAATTCTGTCAAGACACGTTTACGTGCATTTAAGAAAATTACTTACTCTGGGGTTTTGCAGAAAGTGGCTCTCTGAAATATGAATGCTGCTAATTAAGGGATTAAAGGCTGTTAAGAGAAAGAGCTTTGTCACACACTGTTTATAATGGAGAATGTGGCTTTTATGTGTTTGTTAATGCATAAATAGTGTTTATCTGTTTTTGGAAAGTGCACATGTGCGGATGTGGTCAAGTGCGTCGGGGGAACCTGAAAGTCTGATGTATAGAGGGAAACCCATCTATTGCAGCGCAATGTATCTGTCGCATTACACAGTGCATGCAGCTCCCTGTCTCCAGCAGCTTTCTTGTATTAAATGGCTTTCTGGTGTATATGTAATTTAACTTATATAATTTAATATTCACGTCATTCCTCCACCCCCTGCTTAACGTAATTCGCAGCAGCTCTATTTTGTTTAACCAATGTGCAACATAGTGACAACGTTTTCAGGAAACAGTCATGACAAGCTAGTTAATTTCTCCAAAGATGCACCATACCATGGTGGTTAAGCAGTGAGTTACCTCGTTGTATGTGAAACACACCCTTGGTCGATTTGTGAACCGGATTGACCGAATCTTTGGAAGTGCGAATAGACACCAAACAATTATTAATTCCCAAACCAAACATCACTTTGTTTTACGAGTTATATTTAATCTACACTTGCAAGCCGATTAAGTATTATATATACAGTACATGTATGTATAATATCTTCAAATGTAGGGCTGTGGGCTGTGTGGAGTGATGACTGGTGCGGTAAGTGCTCCACATGTGAATGTGTTTCTATTGCTTAAACAATATGAAACTATTGACGATGGCAATGTTGAATTGTTTACAATTCATCGGGGTCACCTCCATCTAACCTCTTTGGTAGCTGGAATATGACGAGCAGTTTAGGACGAGCTCCCACCCCTGATGGTTTGTAAAGCTGCATATATCAGCAACTATAGCCTGAGTAAAAAACAGCATGAAAAAGTCAATTTCTCACAACATCATATTGGAGGTTGACCGCACAGCCTGACGCATGTGACCTAAGTCAATACCGAATGGATGGCTAGGCATAAATGGGAGAGGTTTTGGTGCATGTGAATCGATGTCAGAGTACGAGGGGTAAACAAAATCTTCAGGGAAGCTTTCTAGCTGACTTGGTACCTGTGCGAAAATGGCTAGCCAACCCAAAATAATAAGAGTAACAGTGTTAGTGTTACTGTGAATATCAGTCATATGAGAAATAGAAACAAAGAATAAATACACATTCATATATACCCAGTTGTTGGTCTTGGTTTGGGATTAGATTCCAACTCATCCTCCATCTCCTCGTGGTCCGGATCTTCCTGATCCAGCAGATCTTCCTGCTGTGTGCTCATGCCCATGAGCCATGTCCTCCTCTACTATGAACCTAAGCTCATCAGCAGTCAGCTGCCTCCTCCTCTTGAGTGTGCTGAGCAGGGAGTCTCTATCCATCTCTACAACAGACAAAAGTACACAATTGGTAGCCAGCAGTGTGTTCTTCACAAATCTGCACACTGAATAGTCATCAAAGGCTTATAGACTAACCAGAATATCCAACTGCAGACAGCCCTCTCACACTTTCTTTGTGAACAGGAAACTACACAACCTAAAACCATGTCTGTTTGATGGATGTGTAAGGCTATCTGCTAAATTATAGAAATATATCTACCATTTGTTTTATTCCATGGGAAAATCAAAAAGCTAGATAACTTATCTAATTAACAGGACAGTTTCCAGGCAGGTCTGAACAGCGTCAAAAAAATAAAATATCTGAACAGCGTCTGCTCTCTGCCTCACATTACTTCAGGCTGATTTTTCACAAGTGACGAAATAAGCTGGTAAGGGTTAAAGACTGATTGGTAACAAAAACAGCTGATAAGGGTTAAAGACTGATTGGTAGCACGAGTGAAATGAGCCCGCCCTCATGTCTCTATGTCATTCTGATTGGGAGATATGATAAGACCAATTTTTGTCTTGTTATAGTAGGAAAAAAATCCCTTTCCATAGTAAAACTATGGGGGCACCATACCTCCCACCCATTAGAAAAGTCATGGCACAGGTGTCCTCCATAGGCCGTTCCATTGACACCTCTTTTAAAGGACTACGCCAAATGGTGTGGGACCAGTTAGGTGCCAAAGTGCTAGGGAGGGTAGAGTCACATGGGGTAACCTCCTCGTGGTTGCTATAATGTGGTTCGCTCTTGGTGTGGCGCGTAGTGAGTTGTGCGTGGATGCCGCAGAGAATGGCATGAAGACGCCACACGTGCTATGTCTTCGCGGAAACATGCTCAACAAACCACGTGATAAGATGTCTCAGATGTGAAGGCAACTGAGATTCGTCCTCTGCTACATGGATTGAGGTGAGTCACTATGCCACCACAAGGACTTAGAGCGCATTGGAAATTTGGCATGAAAATTGGGGAGAAAATCAAGAAAGAAAGACGCCCCAGTCTACAATAATCTATTATTATCTTGAATTTAAATAGCACTTTTTGGGCAGTTTCAGCGGAATTTGAGCGAAGAGCCCATACAGAGCACAGTGTTTGATTGTAAAAAGTAACTTAATCTATAGTAGATCAGGTTGGGTCTTTCAAGCCAACCTAATAAGCGTGTATATGTAGGTGGGTCTGCAATACAAGTGTTAAAATTTGTAATTTTTCAAATCATGCATAAAAGTAAAAGTATTTTGATATCATAATATAGTGGGTGGTGAATAATAGAATGAAAAAAAAAGTTTACATAAAATCAAAACCAGCAATTGTACTCATGATTTGTATGACAGTGATTAAACCACACAGTTGTTGTAGGGCCTCTAGTGTTCATTTCACCAGGAAACTGCAGCAAAACGTAGAAAGTGGTACGGTACAAGTCAGTTAGCAACAATTTATATAGAGTAACGTTCATAGTGGTCTCTATGTTACCAGGTTGGTACAACTGAAAGTATTATGTTAGCTTCAGATGTGTCTTCATATTATAAAGGGACAGGAAAAAAATGGTCACCAAAATAACATACAATAGGAAGACAAGACAAGGACTAAATCTGTGTGCTGGTCTTTCCAGCAGGGACCAGCTAAAGTCATTCTTAAAATCACAATATACAGTATATGCATCTTTAATTTGCTTTGGTATCAACGTATTTGCCTATAGTGTAAAAATACTTCATTATGGTAGGTCTGAGTTCATTAAAAACACTCTCTTTAACATAAAAGTATTGCCTTTGCTGAGACATAGCCATAAGGAGCCATGAAGGGTTCATTGCCTGGTTTAGTGATTCAGACTTGATACCCTCAGTGGCAGGGGCGGATTATGACAAGCAAGGGCCCCAGAGCCAATTTTCTTTTAGGACACCATGGTCCAATTATCTTTTAAAGTTGAGAGCTACGCAATCTATTTTCATTGATTTAAGTCTCTTTTAATACCTGTTCTGTTATTTACAGTCAGATTATTTCAAACACAGCATGGAACAACCTGCTCAACCAAAACACGTTTGTTGGACAGCCACTGTTCTTAAAGAGACAGTACCCCCTGGAGTCGCGAGTTCCAATCCAGGGTGTGCTGAGTGATTACAGGCAGGTTTCCTAAGCAACCAAATTGGCCTGGTTAATAGGGAGAGTAGAGTCACATGGGGTAACCTCTTTGATGTTGCTATTAGTAGTTCTTGCTCTCAGTGGGGCGTGTGGTAAGTTGTGCGTGGATCGAGGAGAGTAGCATGAGCCTCCACATGCTGTGAGTCTCCGCGGTGTCATGCACAGCCAGCCACATGATAAGATACGCGGATTGACTGTCTCAGAATTGAGGTGAGCAACCACACCACCATGAGGACCTGCTAAGTAATGGGAATTGGGCATCCCAAATTGGCAGAAAAGGGGATAGAAAAAGGAAATTCTGTTTGGGCTGACCCAACAGCTTGGCTACCATTATTATTCTCCCATCAAAAAAACCCTGTGAAGGTATCGTTTAAGCCAAAATTCCCTAGACTAAATTGTATTGACAGAATGTTTAAATGAGCAATGGTTCTGTTTTTGAATGTTTGTAATTTCAAACTTCAGGCGTCAAAACTTACACACAAGCCCTTTAAACTGCTTTAAGATGCTCTTTTCTTTCTTTCTTACTTTATTTCTTTATTGCTATTTTTTAACTTCAAGAATATAAAACTATTTTAGACTTTCAGACAAGGTTTTGCCAAACCAACATTAGTTTGTCTTGACAAACTTTACATTATCTAGTTTAATCAATACGTTTGTCCCGCACAAAATAAAATATCAATATCTTCTTTTTCCCAACCACGTAAACCATGTTTTATTCATTTTGTAATGTAGGGCAAACATACAGTCATAGCAATGAATGGTATAATAAATGTTTTTGTTCAACAATCCTTTTATAGAAAGAATAAAGCTTAACCATATAAAGCATAACATATGAAATAATAATGAGAATATTATATTCTTTCAACCTGTTTAAACCAATATTTCTTTAGAATAGTGAAATTTTAAGCGCATGTTGCTTGAATTCAATAAATACTCATTTTGAAATATAAGTAACAATTTAAATGCTATCAAATCAGCAAAGATTTCACCTAAAAAATTTTAGTGCATCAAAATATGAAGGTAGCTATTTTGGAAATGATATTACAAGGTCTTGTACTTCAAGAAGAGCATGGAAACTTTCACCAGGAGATAGTAGACATCTCATAAACATAGTGATTATGATGTAGAGGCTTTAGAAAGTAATGTATCAAATATAATATGTGCAGCGTTATAGGGTATAAGAGTGGCTCAAAAAATGTAATTCGAAACAGGATGGCAAAAGGGTCCTATAAGAGGGCTGGGGGCCCTCATAGTTACATAGCCCTGTTGAGGGGGCCTTGAAAAAGCTGTGGGGCCCACATATTTAAGCATATATAAACATTTGCTTTCAAAGTTGATGGGTCACGAGACCTAGCAGCCCAGACCCCCTCCCCCCAGCCACTGAGCATAATTAATCTATGCTCAGTGGCTGGTTTAGTGCTTAGAGGCACACAGGTATGCTAATTTATTAGCTCTGTTCTCTCCCTGTGCGAATGTTCTTAAAAAGTCCCAGACCAGGAGCGCCCCGAGACTCCAGCCAAACCCATTACACATGCTGATCTGATTGCCTTCATTTATTATTAAATCAAAATGCTATGTGGCCTTCATGTCGGGTACTTTATGAGACTTTAAAATTTAAACACTTACAAACTGATTGCTAATTTTGACAAAACCATCCAGTAAAAAGGGGCAGGAAGCAGTACGCCCATTCCACTTCCAGATGCTCTTATTGATGATGCTAACACTTCAATACAACCCATTCCCATCAACAACAGCTCAGAGACTAATTAAACTGAGCATGATGCTGACGAATTATACACAAAACAACCTCGTTAGAACACTGTAAACCTGCCTATGTAATACCATAATCATTTCAAAGCACACTTTGATCTGTAAATAACTCCAAAGAGATGAAATTGTGACACATCTAATATCTAATATCACAACCTTATACTTACATTTTATATTTTATATTATAATACACATACTGTACATTAGACATTTGCTATATTCTGAATGGAAAACTAGTCAAGTCAAGTCAAGTCAAGTGGTTTTTATTGTCGTTTCAACCATATACAGTTAGTACAGTACACAGCAAAACGAGATAACGTTCCTCCAGGACCATGGTGCTACATAAAAACAACAAAGGACCAACATAGGACCACATGAGACTACACGACGAAATAAAATACCTATATAAACTACCTATATATACCTATATAAAGTGCACGTGCAAACATGTGCAAAAAGTACAGGACAGTACAACAAATTACTGACAATGAACAGGACAATAGACAGTGCAGCGCCGACCAGTACTCAGTAGTGCAAAAAGATGACAGTTTCTAAAATGTAAACATAACATACTATGAGATAGTGTTCTATGCACATAGCAGTTATTGAGGTAGCAGACAGTTATAAAGTGACAGTAATTAAAGTGCAACTCAGGACATGTGTGTGTCAAACCAGTCTCTGAGTATTGAGGAGTCTGATGGCTTGGGGAAGAAGCTGTTACACAGTCTGGCCGTGAGGGCCCGAATGCTTCGGTACCTCTTGCCAGACGGGAGGAGGGTAAAGAGTTTGTGTGAGGGGTGTGTGGGGTCAGTCCACAATGCTGGTTGCTTTATGGATACAGTGTTTTTTGTAAATGTCTTTGATGGAGGGAAGAGAGACCCCAATGATCTTCTCAGCTGTCCTCACTATCCTCTGCAGGGCTTTGCGGTCCGAAACGGTGCAAGTCCCAAACCAGGCAGTGATGCAGCTGCTCAGGATGCTCTCAATAGTCCCTCTATAGAATGTAGTGAGGATGGGGGTTGGGAGATGTGCTTTCCTCAGCCTTCGAAGAAAGTAGAGACGCTGCTGGGCTTTCTTGGTGATAGAGCTGGTGTTGAGGGACCAGGTGAGGTTCTCCGCCAAGTGAACACCAAGGAATTTGATGCTTTTGACGATCTCCACATAGGAGCCGTCGATGTTCAGCGGAGTATGTTCACCTTGTGCTCTCCTAAAGTCAACAACCATCTCCTTTGTTTTGTCGACATTCAGGGACAGGTTGTTGGCTCTACACCAGTTCGTCAGCCGCTGCACCTCCTCTCTGTATGCTGACTCGTTGTTCTTGCTGATGAGACCCACCACGGTCGTGTCATCGGCGAACTTGATGATGTGATTCGAGCTGTGCATTGCTGCACAGTCGTGAGTCAGCAGAGTGAACAGCAGTGGACTGAGCACACAGCCCTGAGGGGCCCCAGTGCTCAGTGTGGTGGTGGTGGAGATGCTGTTCCCGATCCGGACTGACTGAGGTCTCCCAGTCAGGAAGTCCAGGATCCAGTTGCAGAGGGAGGAGTCCAGGCCCAGCAGGTTCAGCTTTCCAATCAGGTGCTGGGGAATGATTGTGTTGAATGCTGAGCTGAAATCTATGAACAGCATTCGAACGTATGAGTCCTTATTGTCTAGGTGGGTGAGGGCCAGATGGAGGGTTGTGGTGATGGCATCGATCCGTTGAACGGTTTGAACGATACGCAAACTGCAGTGGGTCTAGTGAGGGGGGCAGCTGGGTCTTAATCTGCCTCATGATGAGCCTCTCGAAGCACTTCATGATGATGGGTGTAAGTGTGACGGGACGGTAGTCGTTGAGGCAGGACACTGAAGACTTCTTTGGCATGGGGATGATGGTGGTGGCCTTGAAGCACGTTGGAACAACGGCGCTGCTCAGAGAGATGTTGAAGATGTCGGTAAGAACATCTGCTAGCTGGTCTTCACATCCTCTGAGCACTCTGCCAGGAATGTTGTCTGGTCCAGCAGCCTTCCGTGGGTTGTAGTGTATTGCTTATGCTAGTATTTCATACTAGGATACACAGTGTACTATCTATCATTCTTTTTAAATAGTGTTTGGCACAGTACACCTTCTGAATTCCAATAATTCTGAATACGCTACATTGTTGTCACATGAACTCACTAGGTATTCAGTGCATATAAAAAGTTTGTATGCAAAAAGTAACAGTAGTATGGTACTTCCATACTAGTATGGTCTTCTGCAGTAGACTTAGACTATGATGCATGAGTCGGATGGACCACTTTTATGACACTTTTGGGTGCTTTTTTATTTTTTATTAAAGTGAGTCACTATCAACTGCTATTGAATGAAAATCTTTAAAAAATGTCCTTTTGTATTCTGCTGAAGAAAGACAGAAAAAACAACATAATAAGATTTTTTGAGTGAACTTCTTTTAATGATTGAAAATGCTTGTGTTGTTGTGAAATGAATTTGGCTATAACAAGCATATAGGCCTAAATAGGCATTTCATTCACCCATTTATTAATTATTTCCCCCTTGGTGGGTCACAAATGATAGAAAGCAGTTGACAGTAGGGAAAAGGATTCAAAACCCAATACTCTATTCAGTATACCAAACAAGACAGGAAAGCAAGAGGTAGCAAGAGGTCATTGTTTAGTATGTTTGAAGGTGTCAGAACTATTAGTCTGTCCACTTTAAATAGGCTTTAATTATTTGTAGCAGTTTTAATGAGCAGATGAGTGAGAGTGCAGCTGTAGGAAGAGCCTGCAGACAGACCTGCTCTCCACCACCCCAGATTGGCCAGGCAGAAGTTGGCAACAGCTGGGTGACCACTGCTGTGCCCAAGGCTCAATCTGCACACTCAGCTTTAATACCTTTAATAGCTTTAAAAACACTTTAATACACTGCCTATCTTTCTGTCTGTCTCTGTCTCACTTCCTAATCTCTCCAGGCACTTTTGCAGGGTTTTAATTAAATCATAATCAGAGGAGAAGTTTTCTGACAGATGTTTGTTAGTGCTAATGTGTAAGACGAGCTGTCAGAGGTATTTCACTGTATGCTGAGGTCACATCTCAGCTGTTCATATGCTGAAGTGTTTTATCAATTGACACACACACAAAGATCAACAAAAACTCTCAGGCGGAATGTTGCTTAAGTCACCATTCACTTTCTTTGCATGGAGAAGAGGTTAAAATTAATCCTAACATCTCCATTGTATGTTACATGAAAGAAGTCATGCGGGCATAGAACAATATAAATAAATCATGACAGAATTGTTTTAAAGATTATTTTGGGGTGAACTACCCTTTAAAGGAATACACACATCCAACAAGCACAACAGTTACTCAGCATGACACTGGCAAAGATATTATGAGAACTATCATTTTTTTTATTCTGAATAATAAGATATGACAGCACACAAAGCCACATTGGATTTATGAGCTGATTTACATTGTAGATTCTGTTTTTCACATTCTGTGGATAAGTTACCGATTTGCTCTTTCTTCCTTCACGCCACATAAAGCCCTCAATGTTCCTACTGTCATCCAGCGACACATGCAGACTATAATACCTCTATTTCTCACTCTCTCGACTTGTCTAATGGTTATATATTGCATTTTAATGATACTGAAAAACAAAGAAAAGGTTGAGAGCAGGTGAATCAGGCACACATACATACAGGAAGTCTTGGGGAGTAACGGAATAATTGTGACGGTATTACGTAATCAGGATACAAAATTTGTAACTGTAATCAGTTGTAGTTACATAAAAATTCAACATATTCAGATTAGTTGCATTTGGTAAAAATTGGGATTACTAGCAGGATTACAATTTTCAATATATAAAAAATAAACAAAATATCCTCCTGACATAAAATGATAAAGACCGCTGCTTGCTTTAAAGTGGTACAGATATGATCACATGCGTGCTGGAGATATTTCGCATGCGCAAATAACACCTGTTTTACATTAACACTGTGCTCTCCAAACAAGGTGAAACCATTAAAAGGGCTGTTTCATCATAATGGCCACAAAAGAAATATGATTAATTTTGTGGAAATTCCAACATTCTTGTCACTAAATGGAAAAAAGGGAAACAACACTACCGTTCAGTGCAATTTATACCTTCCAGCTGTGAAGATGCAGTGTTTTTCCAAGGATCTGATCCATAATTTAAAGAAGCATTTAAAGGTAAGACCCATACGAAAATCATGTTAGCTAGGATAGCAAAAATTTGTCATAAGTGTTCTCTAATTTCACCACCAGACCACCATTCGATTGTTTTCATGGGAGAATAGAAGCGGAGAAACGACCACTCCCACAGCAAACGGCCAGTATTCCGGCACACCGGATGCCTACTGTCAAAACTTTAGTGTGACTTTGCATTTCCATCCTAACTTCAGTTGAAACTCTAAAACTGTTCAATGAAATGCATTCATGTTGTATTGAAAACTGTAATTGGGGCAGCATTTATTTTTTTCTTTGTTGAAAAAAATCCAAATTGTACACATGAATACCAAATGAATTGAAAATGTTATGCAATGGATAATTTAACTGATTTAGATACTTAAGATAAATGTATCGTTAAGAAGTTCAAAAGTATTGGTGAAGGAGAAGTACCGGCATATGTATCATTTGAAAACTCATAGAAACTAGGAATAAGTAAATCAATACACACTAAAAAGACTTAAATCTATTTTTATCTATTCTTTAATAAAATATTTTTTATATATATTTAATTTTATTTTTATTTATTTATTTTGTTATTAAAAATCCTCCTTAAACATAAACATAGAATCACTCGTAAACGTTAGCTGGTGAGGTTTGACTGTGGATCATAAATAAGCAGAGGACAGACAATGGAGAATAATAATGATGATGATGACAAAGAAGCCTGTTATCTACCTATTGCTGTCGGAAGTTAATGAATGGTTAGATCCAATTAGTCTATATGCTAACTGCAATACATGGCAGAATTCAACTTTGTATTGTTTTTGAATCTGAGGTATATCCTGTCATATTTTGTTAAACAATACATAATGCAGTGCATCTGTTCTAACTGTATTTGCTTGATGAGAAAATAAACTATTATCTGTAACATATCACCTGATTTGGTTAAAAATGCAGAGTTGTTCTAAATTGTTTTTACTAAGTAATCTGTATTTTTAATGGATTACATTTTAAAAGAAACCCGCCCAACCCTGCATACAGGTTTACTTGAGCTGATAATGCCTAAAGAGCCTAATGAGAAAGATCATGAGAATTATGGACAGCCCACAGGTATAACTGAATAAAAAGCAACACACCAAGGAGTCAGGGGCGATACAGTAAGCATGGACAGGGTTAAGGGAAGCAAACGTGTCTAACTACTCAGGACAGGAGTCTCTGAAAGATGCAGGATTTTGCAAATGTATGCACTCTCACACACTACTTATGCTTTAGCAAAAAATTTTACTAATTCAAATTGTGACCAATAAATACAAGAGAATATTACACATGCCAGACAGTCTGCACCCCCAAAACTAGGGGTGTGCAGTGAAGCCAATATCTGTATTTGTGTCTGTATTTGTTCATATGACAAAATAATCTGTCACTGTATTCAGATAGAAACAAGTGTGGGTGGGGCTTAAACCAGAAGTGCGCCGAAACTAAACTAAACACCCACATTTTAGTGTTACCCTTTATAGTTTTTATTAATAAAATATGCCTTGTATATGCATTTTCATAATAATAGCCTAATAATAATAATTGTCATGGGTTTGGGGAGAGGTAAGGACCCAAATGCAGAGTTCAAATCCAAAACACTTTATTAGCAAAAACAAACTCCCATGAACGTAAACAACCCTGAAATATATTGCAATGAACTTCCTGAAGACTATCGGAGATCACATGGCTGGGTCTGGTCTAGCTGAAGTGTGGCTGGAGAGTGGATTGCTGGGGGAGGGTGCTGTGCAGTTTGTCATGTCAGGGAAAGCATACAACAAGGGTATGAGAGCTCACAAACTGACCTTGCAGGCCCTATGGCAGCTTTTGTTGCCAACATTCCTCACGTTTGCTGCAGAATCAAACAAGGAATGCCATGATGAGATCTCTGCTATGGCTGCTGATGACAATCCTGAAACTATTCCTCAGTTGATAACATATCTGAAGCAGGAACAGTTTGAGAGTCTCCTCAAAGATTTCATCGCAAGTAAATCTGAAGATGTCAACTTTGTTTTCTGATGGAACTACATGGATATGGTCTCAACACTGTTGCAGGTTACACAAGCTCAGCGTGATGGGCTCTGGGAGCTTCATCTTCACTCCTTCAGCTGGATGTTGCCGTACTTCATGCGATATGACCACCTGAACTACGCAAGATGGGGGCCAGTGTATATTGCTGAGATGCACCAACTCCCAGAACCTGTACTATCAGAGTTCCAAAGTGGCAACTTTGTTGTGAAGCGGTCCGATCAACGATTCAACCAGGTCGATCCAGACCAAGCAATGGAGTGGATCAATGGAACAGGGAAAAAAGGAGGGGGGATCATTGGCATTACTAAGACACTTTCAGCCCTTTCCATTTGCATCTCTATATGAAGTGGCCAAAAATCCTAAATTCAAAGACAACAGAACCGTTGTAAAGGCTGACCGAAACGTCCTCAAACGCCTTGTTACGGCCTATGAGGCAGGTCGTCCAGTTGACTTACCAGCTGTCCTAAAATACGAGCTTCTGCCAGTTACCATATCCCTTGCTGAAATAAATGGGACCCTTCGCACTGGAAACAAGTCTGTATTGGTAAATAAGTTAACAGAAGACATAGTCTGTCCTGAGGCTATTGAACTTCCCGACGTGTCATCTTGCCTCATCATAGATGGACAGGCACTGGTGGTTGCCCTAGGAAAGCCAGACAAAGCTGTAACATTTGGAGATTTGGCTGACACATTTGTCAGAGCAGTATTGAAAGCAGGATGTTCCTATAAACGGATAGACGTTGTGTTTGACAGATACAGAGAAGAGACCATCAAGGGTGCTACCAGGAAAAAAGCAGCTCAACCAATCAGACGACTTGTTGTGCGTCGTGATGTGCATCTTCCGAAAAACTAGACCAACTTCCTGTCCCTCCCTGACAACAAAGCTCATCTTGCCAATCTACTCTCTGAAGAACTATGTGCTCAGGCACCAGATGATAAAGAGATAGTTGTTGCTGGTGGGTTCAGAGACAAAGAAACGGAGGTTAGGTCATCGAAAGCAACAACCAACCTGACTCATCTGAGAGCCACACACGAAGAGGCAGATACCCGATTGGTATTACATGCAGTGCACTGCCAGTCAGACACAGTAGTCGTGTCATCTAGAGACACTGATGTGCTTGTGATTCTGGTTTCCCATTTCCCGCATGTAGTGTGTAAAAAACTCTGGCTGTTGTCTGGTACCACAAGGAAGCCACAATATATACCCATTGATGCTGTTTTTAACAAACTCCCAAAGGATTCAGCACCAAGCCTTGTAGCATTTCATGCTCTGTGATACCACATCATACATTGCAAGTCACACCAAAAGTACATCGTGGAAAGTCTGGAAAATGCACCATCAATTGCTCAGCAACCTCGGAATTGGTGATCTCACGGAGGAGACTCAAAGATCTTCAGAGGCTTTTGTCTGCAGAATATATGATGTGCATAAAACAGACTCTGTTGATGCAGCAAGGCATATACTTTTCTCCAGGACAGGTAAACCAGAAGCAATGCCGGCGACAAGCGATGCGCTCCACTTCCATCTGCTGAGAGTACACTACCAGGCAATGGTTTGGAGAAATGCTCACTATGCCACACCTGAGCTTCCTTCACCCTTGGACATGGGATGGAAACATGGCGGTTCAGGACTACAGCCCATTCTTATGTCACAGAATCCAATACCTGAAAGTTGCCTGGAAATGATCCTGTGTACCTGTAAAAAACAATGCAGAACATGCCAGTGCAAATGCCGAAAATCAGGACTGCAATGTGTGCATGTCAGAGTGATGACCAATGTCCTTGTTTAAATGTGGAGTTGTAGTCCTCAAGTATACCAAGGCAAGGGGTAACCAAAGAACTTGGAAAAGGACTGCAGAAAGAAATACTAATCAAAATGAAATTCCAAAGACAAATGGCACACAAGCAAACTAGAAAGGTATAAAAACAATTTACCAAAAACAATTTACAGAGGGAGTGAACTACAGAACTAAAAATCTAACAGAAAAAAGCAATTAAGCTACAAACATGAAAGAAAATATACAGAAACAAGATGTGATCTGTAGATCTGTTCAAGGGAAGTTTCAAGGTGTTTTTTTTCCCTATTTTACAACATTCACTTGGGTTTTTCGATGTTTGAAATAAGAGCATAAATGCTTTGTTTCCATAAAAAAATGAAATCTCAGACAACTTGCAATGGTGTTTTTCTTAGTTATTATGTAATATGTAATACATCACATATCATATATACACTGGGAACATTTAAGAGTGATACTGATTGAATATTTATGTCGGCCTTAAAAAATGACACAAATAATGCTTAATTTCACCTTAAAAGTTGGTATTTTGCATATATATATACATAAAAAGGCAGTGAGCCTCCATTATATCTTTGCTCTGACCCTTGACTATCGATCTAGAAACTTAATTTCCTCATCTTGATTGCCTACTTACAAAAAAACTAGGCAATTTGGCGGCCATTTTGATATGCAAATTAGAAGGTAAAAAAAAAATCACAATTTCGCTTGGGTACCAGTTTTTTTGGATTCAGCACCCTTGATATATGTAAAGTAGGCCGGTTCCCGACTTGTACCCATAAATGCTCCTCACTTTCACTTTTTGGGTACATCCCATCTAGACTAAAAGGGACAAAAGCAATCCAAGGAAATGCAGAGGGAAACAGGACCAACCGGACCACACAGGAACAGGAAGGCTGGAACACGGAAGTACACACGCAGGTACTGACTAGAGAACAATAAAAGATAAACTGGCACAGGACAGCAAACACAAGAAGATTAAAATAGAGAGAGAAATCAAGAGGGTTAATCCAGGGCAGGTGTTGACAATTAAACAATAACGAGCAAACAAGGAGGTGGGGTGTGACGTCAGACCGAGAATTAGGTGCACCAAATTGACCGAACCTCAGCACAAACAAGAAGGCAGCTTGCATCCTAGGCACATAGAAAAGAGACTGACAAGGATTATTGACACGAGTGCATGCAGCCAAGGAGACACAAGCGCGATGCACCCACGTCAATAACAAACAAGAGCGGCTTCTGTTGTATTCCCTGCCACACACTTTCACAGAGACAGACATGGGAGGATAATGCCACGGCCCTGTCAGACCAAAACCAGGGTGTGACAAATAATAATAATAATTATTATTATTATTATACAATTATTATTTGAAAAAGAATATTATTTTATTCTTTTTTTCTTACCAGATGAAGCTGAATTTGTAGGCTACATTAACTGTGGAATATTTTGTTAACTGTGGTATCTCCTGGTATTTCAGATATTAATATCTGCATGAAACTGAATTGAAATTTTTCTGTGCATGTGTAACAACATTATTCTGGTGAAATGTCAAGCACATATTTTACAGTGAATAATATATACAAATTAAAACAATAAAATACATTTCAATAAAATTAAAAAAAAAAAAAACAGGTGAAAGTCTGTAGGTTTATCAGGATTTGTACGTTTCAGATGTAGTTTCAGGTTCTTCATTTTACATAAGGAGAAATATTCCTAATAGATGAATACTCTATCAAGAATTTAAACATTTATGGAGCATTTTAACTTTTTTTTTTTCGGAATATAGTCTTAAGCAGTTAATAACCTTATTCGCTGATGTGGATATAAATGTGGTCAATGGATAGATGGGCTCCGCCGTGAAATCATCACATCAATTCAGGAATTTAACATCGCGCTCAGGTTTAGGCCATAAATAAATAGATGGGTATTACATGTGAATCGTGTGATACATATTTTTCAAGAAGTGGAAAGTGGAAATTATGTCATATCTTAGTTAATGTTACACTTGACAATTAGTTTTGAAGTCATTATTAGGTATTCGACTTCGGGCACATCCAGAGGCGTTTCCAGCATTGAAGGACATCCGGGGCTTAGCCCAGACAATTTTATTTTCACACTAGCAAATCTGTAGTCCAAAGATGGTAAGAGGGTATTCTTTGAGTTTTGCTCTGGCTGGGCCGGTTTCTACAGTTCCTAAATCTTCCACTCTAGTACTATCCTTGACTAACTCATCCTCTCTCCTCCCTGAATCATCTGTGATGCAAAAGAACAGATACAGCTCATAACTTATTGCAAATCAGCTTCAAACAACTAATTCATCAAGTGCTACATATTTCAAATTGTAGACCAATACATTGAAGAAAATGTATTGGGAAGAGCAGATCAGTGGGATTGCCCTAAGATCTATCATGATTCTTGAATTTTCATGTACATTAACATAAAGTCATCACAAAAGAGTTATATTATAGTGAGTAAAGTGAGGTAAAAAAATATTGAATATAAATAATTCATATTTTTTTACATAAATAGTCAAAATGATGCATAAGATCCTAAGTTAAAGCAATACATGTATAACTTTAGTCTAAGTTCATTGACACACCATGGCATCGAACTGTATATAATTCTCATCATCTCTATGAGAATAATTCATCTGTCAAAATCCTTTCATTAGGATCATTGGGATAAACAATGTTTCACTTTTAACTTTCTCTAAAGTAAAGTGACTGATTAATTGTTACAGTTTCCATGCCTGATTCTGGCACAGCTGCTGCTGCTGCTCCTCAGTCTGTTGCTCATCTTTGCTACACTCTACAAAACCATTTAATCAAATCAAGGTGTATATTTACTACAAACTAATATCACAAAATAAGTCACACATACATTTTATGCTAATGCTTATTGGTTATCCTTCAGTCTATACAAGGAGGCTACAATATGTAATGGCAGTCGGTAGTGGACCTCTTGAGGTTTAGCCTACTGTGGGTGAAAGCCAGCTAGGTGATGATCTTCAGACTTTAAGGACAAAAACAAATTTGAATTCTTACCCACTGACTTCTTTTGGAAAAATCCCCAAAGCCTCATTTGCTTAATTTTTGCTGTCTTTCCTGCTAACTGCTGTTAACTCGCCACTAAGTAACGTTAGTTGATGTCAACGACTGTGCAAGCTCCTCCCCTACCTGCTGCATATTCAGCAGAGAGGAAGAAACTGAGTCGCCCATAGGCTACCGACAGCAAAGGAACTTATTCTATAGGCTAGATTATGCCTATGTCTATTTTTACAGGCTGTATGCAGTATGTGCAAAGCCAAAGCACAATGAAATAAGGCAACTTATGATTTCGGAGGTTTACATAGGCTTTTGTCCGTCAAAATCGGCTGCCACCGCCTCTGGGCACATCCCTACCCAAAACACTTAAACAGTTAAATCTGCCTTATACATATAAGTGTCTGCCTCAATCATGTACCTTTTCTTTTTTGCTTTTATTACCTGTTGATCAGAATAGTGTCTGTTCTGTAAATCTGTAGATAACCACACTTGAGCATTGCACTCCATCCTGTTTTGTCCAGGTATGTTCTTTGCCTAAACAATCTACTTGTGGACTTAGGAGCCAACAAGGGTCAATCCTTGTCAAGTGGTCTAATACAGGTTGCTTGTCCATTTTTAATTTTCCATTTTGATTACCTCTATGTACTGGTATTGCAAAACCACCAGTTTTAAATGTTTATTTTAACACAACAATTTTTTATTATACCGCAGTCTGCAGAAACCTCAATATCTCAGCTAAGGGTAATCATAGCTACTTGGAACAAAAACAGATCTCTAGAGCACACTACAAGGTACCTTTTAGGGGGTACCTAGGTAGGTATAGTGTGCATGCAGAACATTTCAGGATTGAGACTTCTGCTTTTTTTTATTCCCCTCACTTTCTGATAAAATATCTCTGGTGGGGGACCAGATAGGAACCTGCAATTTTCACAGAAATAAGTCCTCTATAGTAACATTCTTGAGTTGAGATTCCACTGGTTACAGAGCTAGGGCTAGTAGAAATCTGGGGAAAAGCTTACTTTATTCATGAATTTTGAGAAATTAACAGATGTAATATAAGCAAAATAAATAACAAAAATGAACAGTATTTTACCTGTTTACATGTACATGTTCCCTATCTGTCACTCACTCGATATTGTGTTGATGTAGTGACACTAGGGGTCATTCTTGGGAGCCCGAGATGCCTCTGATCTTTGATAAAAGGCCAATGGGAATTTGCGAGTGGTATTTGCATGCCCCTCCCCCGGACATACGGGTATAAAGGAGGGGACGTGCATACTGCTCATTCTGATTTTCTCTTCGGAGCTGAGCATTCAAGATTTCATTGAGAAATAGGCAAGCTGAATTCCCACGGCTTCCATTCATCTCTGCTGGATCCTTATGGGGCATTACAGCGGCTTTCTCCCCTCTCTGCATGGGTGCACTGCAGAGATCGCCCCTGGGCGCTTCAGCAGATCCTAAAAGAGCATTTTCCCTCACAAAAAGAGTATATTCTAAAAGAGCGCAACACATCATAACATCCTTTTAAAGATACCCTTCCGGTTGTGTGTTACTCTTGGTTGCGGTCAATATCTCTCGCTTTCGTAAGACCCGATGGCTGACCCGGACCATCTGACTCAGCTACGCCATTCAGTTCACAAGGCACCCGCCCAGATTTGCTGGCGTCCACTTCACCTTGATGATGGACGAGAACGGTGCCACCTTGCTTGCGGAAATCGGCACCCTTCTACGGAAGCGCGCAATAGAGCCTTTCCCTCCAGCCAATATGAAGATCGGGTTCTATAGCCCCTACTTCATTGTACCGAATAAAAGGTGGTGGGTTGCGGCCAATCTTGGAGTTACAAGTTCTGAACCGGGCCTTACACAGACTCCCGTTCAACGCGTTGATGTTAAGATGCATTCTAATGAGCGTCCGGCATCAAGATAGGTTCACAGCAGTAGACCTGAAGGACACATACATCCACATCTCGATTCTACCTCAACACAGACCCTTCCTGTGGTTTGGATTCGAGGGTCAGGCGTACCAGTACAAAGTCCTCCCTTTCGGCCTGTCCTTGTCCCCTCGCATCTTCACGAAGGTCGCAGAGGCTGCCCTTGCCCCGTTAAGGGAAGTGGGCATACGCATTCTCAACTACCTCAATGACTGGCTAATCCTAGCTCACTCTTGGGATGTGTTGTGTGCACACAGGGATCTGGTGTCATCACCTCAGCCGGCTAGGGCTTCGGGTCAATTGGGAAAAGTGCAAGCTCCTCCCAGTTCAGAGCATCTCTTTTCTCGGTTTGGAATTGGACTCAGTCTCAATGACAGCACGCCTCACAAACGAGTGTGCCAACATGGTGCTAGCCTGTCTGAAGGCATTCAGACACAATACTGCGGTTCCACTGAATATATTTCAGAGGCTCCTGGGGCATATGGCATCCTCGGCAGTGGCCATACCGCTCAGGTTGATGCATATGAGACCGCTTCAGCACTGGCTCCTGATTTGAGTCCCAAGATGGGCATGGCACAATGGGGATCTGTCGTCGTCTCTTCAGCCCTTGAAACTACCTTGCATTTCTACCCTAGGGGTTCCCAACCGACGCCTCCAAGTCAGGCTGGGGTGCCACATGCAACAAGCACATGGCCACCGGCCCCTTGAAGGGCCTGTGGCTATGTTGGGACATCAACTGCCTCGAGTTGCTGGCAATACTGCTCGTCCTGCAGAGGTTCTTGCCATTGATCCAGGGCAAGCACGTGTTGGTTCGAACAGACAACACGGCGATGGTAGCATATATCAACCGCCAAGGTGGGTTACGCTCCCCTCGCATGTCACAACTTGCCCGCCGTTTCCTCCTCTGGAGTGTCGCGACAGGTCACCTGCAAGGGAGAGTGGCCTTAGCCAGCCTTAGCATTGCTGTGACCAGTGGCACCTCTCTAACTGACAATTGCAGAGCAGCGGGCTGGGCTACACCCAACAACTTCATGAGATATTTCAATATCCGGGTTGTGCTGGTCTCGTCCCATGTCTTAGCAGGAACAAACGGGTAAGTCTGGACCGACCGGCCAGGTATACCGCTTGCACCAAGAACTTTCACCTCCCTCAAGCTGAAGATGTGTGTTGTTGATTCCCAGCAGTGTTCACAAATGTGTTCCCTGTTTGATTTCCTCCTAACCCTGCGGCAGATGAGTTTGCAGAGAACCTCACTGCCAGCCCAGTACTTGTGCTAACCATGCCCCGTGCTGGGACAGGTGCTCTGCATGTGCTGGTTCCCCACAGGCAACCCCTTGTGATGTATTTTTCACTGAAAAACGTTTCCCGGTTGAAAAACTGTGTCTTTCTTGGGCAGAGACCCTCTGTCCCAGTCTCCATGCTCGTAGAGCTTCCTCCCCATTAGGTAGGACATACCATGGGACTTCTCCAAATGACATACTTCCGATTAGACTCGGCAAGACCATGTGACGTATTTCCACTTAATCCCCCCCTCTTTGTTGTTTCCTGCTTAGTTGTTCCTCCAAACCCATCACATGCATTTTTGACATGGAATGTTGTGAAAAAGTTACATTCTGCTTTTATACCAGAGTCCTTCTCATGGTTGCACAGATTGGCAAAATTCTTGTTTTTATATTGGCTTGCAGATATATAAGAAAAATAGATAATCTTTTCTGTCCAAGTGAGAGCCTTAGTGATGTGTTCCAAGAGCTTCTTTTGGAATGTGTGAACTATGGCTGTTGTGTTCTAGATGATCACTTATAAGGCAAATACTGTGGCTCTTAATTCCTTCCTCATTGTTGAAATAATAATGAAAGGGGTGAATTGTGGCCTGTTGGTTCACCCAGTGATGACTCTGGACTTCATCCTTAATGATGAATTAATAATTTTCAGAAAAGTCACAGAGGACAAGAGAGTGAGTAAGGTTTGCCTTTCTGTCTTTAAGGAACTGAGACTGAGCCTTAGCAATAAAATTGTGTTTTAGTGTTTGTGAGTGTTTAACACATTGAGTATCTCAGCCAGGGACACTAGGGAGAATGACAGTGATCATATCTGCTCTGTCAGTCATAACCCACTGCTTAAAAGGGATGTTATCAGGAAGTGTCATCTTTGTCTGACTCTTCAAGCATCTGCAGCAAGGCCTCTATACCTGGACACTGGTCACACTTGTTGAGCATACAGTCATAACGGTTTATGTCATAGACTAGAAGTCCACTTTTAGCATTGCTGACTCAACCATCAGCTTGATGTTCTGATGTTGTGTGCAGCCACAGACAGTGCGATTTCCAAATGCTCCTGCCAGCACACACAATTTTGTCCTCAGTTCACAACATTTTGATCTCCCTATCTTTAACTCTGGGTGCTGATTTTTAAACTCCATATACAGTTCATTAAGTTTACTTAAAACTAAATGCTTTTGTTTATGAACTTTTAAGCCGCCATCTCTCACAGATACAAAGTTTTTCTTGCCAGGACAAAGGTGGCTGTTTTCATCACTTTTGTAAAAGCCAATGACTTGTTGCTGTGTTTTAAACTCAATGCGGTACCTTTCTTCTTTCTGAACTTCGTTCTAAGACATTGAATTCCTTGCTGATTTTGTTCCGGGGCCGTGATCTTGGTGAGCTTATGGACTGAGAATTTTAACTTTGTCTTCTTTGTTTGCTATGGCACACTTTTCTTTAAGAGCCTCAATTAATCTGGCATATTCTTTTGGCGACAGAGTTTTGGCACTGTCATTCTCTGCTGGAATCGTGTCATCAAATAATTCTTCCAGATTTCTTTTCAAAGTTTCAGAAATCCTTCCTCCTTTAGCTCTCAAAGCGCTTTGTCTTTTATCTGCACTTATCTTCCTAATCATGGATGCAAGGGATACTCCAAGAGCAGCACAAGCTGAGTTAACCTTCTGAAGAGAATCTTCAATTAATGCATAGTCCTTATTTTGCTCCATACATATTACTTTTTCAAGAATTGTATTATAAAATTTGTAGGTGGGACACAGTGTTCTTCCAGGGGCAAGTTTTAGAAGATAGTTTGTTTCCTTTGATATGTGCTCTAAACAAATTTCTCGTAGTAATTTTGTAATCATTTTTTTGTGTGTGTGTGTGTGTGTGTGTGTGTGTGTGTGTGTGTGTGTGTGTGTGTGTGTGTGAGCGTGTATTTAGCACTTTGTGGGGACCAAATGTCCCCATAAGGATAGTAAAACCCGAAATTTTTGACCTTGTGGGGACATTTTGTCGGTCCCCATGAGGAAAACAGCTTATAAATCATACTAAATTATGTTTTTTGAAAATGTAAAAATGCAGAAAGTTTTCTGTGAGGGTTAGGTTTAGGGGTAGGGTTAGGTTTAGGTTTAGGGGATAGAATATAAAGTTTGTACAGTATAAAAACCATTATGTCTATGGAAAGTCCCCATAAAACATGGAAACACAACATGTGTGTGTGTGTGTGTGTGTGTGTGTGTGTGTGTGTGTGTGTGTGTGTGTGTGTGTGTGTGTGTGTGTGTGTGTGTGTGTGTGTGTGTGATTGTGGCAGTGTGGAAGCTGGGGCCGCGCTGCAATGCTACACTAATTAGGCTGATCAAGACAGAGAGGGATAAAGGTGACCAGAGGTGGCAGTTTGAGAGAGAGAGAGAGAGAGAGAGAGAGAGAGAGAGAGAGAGAGAGAGAGAGAGAAACAGGCAGCTGCCCTGCATGTGTTAATGGTTGTGTCTTTTTGTTTAAGTTGAAACTATTATTTATATTGTCAAGCCGGTTCTTGCCTCCTCCTTTCCATTGAACTTTGTTACAGTAATATTTCAAGGCATTACAACAACTGTTACCAAATAGGTGATGATATTTCAATAGAAATTTGTTTTCATGGTACTTATAATCTGATGTAACATCACATCCTACCCTTGAACACAGAAACTCCTTTTCTTCTGAGCTGTAGTCACTTACTGCTTTTATCACAGAAGAAACAACACTATGGTGTTGTAAACATTTGTAAAACATCCAGCTGAACACTGTAATTCCATATTTGGATACAATCTATTCACGCATACCAACTGTAAACCTGCACCAACATGACAGATCAGGGTTCTTCAAATCTGCCCCTCGAGGTCCACTGTCCTGCAGACAACTCTAATCAAACAGACCTGAACAGGCTAATCAAGGTCTTCAGGATTACTAGAAAATTACAGACAGGTGAGTTTGATCAGGGTTGGAGCTAAACTCTGCAGATTTTTAGAACCCTGTGATAGATCAAGCTTCACTGTTGCCCATGTCAAAATTAGTAACATTTTAGACATCATTGATGAGCATAAGCTATTGTATTTCAATCTTAAACATAATTTCTGTAAAATGCTGTTTATTTTTATTATTTGTTATGCTTATATTACATCTGTTCATTTCTCAAAATGCATGAATAAAGTAAGCTTTTTCCCCATAATTCTATTAGCCCTAGCTCTGTAACCAGTGGAATCTCAACTCAAAATTTGACAGCAGAATGCAACTATAGAGAAATTATTTCTGTGAAAATTTCAGGTTCCTATCTTGTCCCTTGAAAAATTGCACTTTCTTACCCCCATAAAAAAATAAATGAATAAGAGAAGTCTCAAGGTTGAAATGGTCTGCATGCACAATATAGTACCCCCTAAAAAAAATAAGATCGAGACTCAATCACTTGCCATTAAACATTGACCCTAAATGAGGCAGTTTGAGCAATCTTGATCATTTCATTAGAACTTAAGTTCTATGTCTAAGGAAAAAGAATGTGCAAAATGTTTATATAAGTACAGTACGTACCTTGTAATGTGATCTAGAGATCAGTTTTTGTTCCAAGGAGGTATGACCATCCTGAGCCGAGACATTGTGGTTTCTGTAAACATCTGTATAATCAAAATTTGACATGCGCCATAACACAAAGATGGCAGCTGTGCTTAAACCAAGTAAAATAAAAGATATATATAAAAAAAATGATGGTTTTGCAATACTAATACATAGAGGTAATCAAATTTAGAAAATTAAAAATGGTCAAACTTCAGATGGACTGACCCTAAAATATAATTCAATTTTTGGTAATATTTAAGTGGTTTCTTAGCCCTGTTGACAGCCCTACAGGTGATCCTATCATAAGTGGTAAGGCAAGACATATTTTAGTCCCAATTATACTTTTATTTGAAATTAATCTCAAACATGACATTTAGAGGAGAATTCTCTGTTATTTCAGTGGAGTACATTTATTAATTGAACTGAACATTGAATATGCTTGAGTCACAAGTTCTGTGTCAATGCATGTTCCTAAAGGCATACTAAAGAAGTTCTGTAAAGTCTTGTGCATGTATGGGCTTTTTCACATTTTCAGACAGGACAGTTGCCCATAACATGCTAAATTTGAACAGGGCCAGAATCTGTCTGTGGCCTTGATGGACCCAGAAGCTCTAACACAAGATGTGAAGATCATTCCTTATAAAATCACTCTTTTCCTCTCCAAGTGCAAATAAATGTCCAAGAGGAGAAAACATCAAAGGCATCTAAGAAACAATGTCTTCAACACAAATAAAAACAACAGCAATAGATGTGTGAAAATAACAGTAACTACTATATGTAAATCGGGAAAATATGAAGGATAAATGCACTGTTTGAGACTCCAGGTGCGGTATAGCCAACAAAGAGCAATAACTGAGCAACATAGCCCACATCACAAGCACTAAAATGCTGGCCTGCAAAAACTCCCAACAGGGAGCAATTCCTGTGTCTTCAACCGTAAAATTGTGGTTTTGATAAGCAGCATGGTCAAGCAAGCTTTGATGATTTGGTCATTTGGATATGATTAGTCCAGTATCAGCAATAAACAAGCTAAAACCATACAGCTGATGACAGCAGAGCTGTAAAAACAACTTGACGGAAAGACTTTACGATTTAAATGCATTTGTCCTCTCGTAAAGCTGGGACCACTCAATCCAGAGCAAAGAAAAAACACACACACATAGACCTCTTGTTATTAAAATACAGCTCTCTGTCAGAATGCGTGAGACAGAGACCCAGTAGAAGAGGACCAGTTCAAAGGATTTATATACAACAATAAACGTGCTGGCGAAAACTGGTGATCTCAGCACCGGCTGCAGCTACAAGAAATGCTCAACTGGCGAGTCGTGGGCAGCAAGGGCAGGCGTACAGAATGCTGTAAGGTAACCACCCTCCCGACATGCAGGCAGAGACAGGCAACCAACAAATACATGAGACAACACTAACTAGACATAGAGTGCAAGGTTAGTTGCTTGACAGCACACACATTGCCATTCCTTCAAGACCTATACACTTCCAGAGTGAGGAAAAAGGCTGGAAAAATCACTCTGGAACCCACTCACCCTGCCCACTACATTTTTTTTAACTGTTGCCTTCTGGCCGACACCTCAGAGCTCTGAGCACCAGATCCGTCAGGCAAAGGAACAGTTTATTCCCTCAGGCTATCCATCTCATGAACAGTTAAAACTGTCCCATTGAGCAATAATTATGTGCATTTCAGAGTCTAGTCTTTTTTATATTTATCCAACACATCCAACCTCTTCTGCAATTACATTCCCTTGTACTGTATATAACAGATTTGTATTTAGATTATATATATTGTCTTATTTTGTATTCTATATATAATTTATTTTCTATTATTTTTTTTTTATTATTATCTATGTCTTGTTGCTGTTTTGTATTGTTGTGCAGTGGAAGCTCCTGTCTCCAAGACAAATTCCTTGTATGTGTAGGCATACTTGGCAATGAAGCTGATTCTGATTAGCATTAGCTAGACTATATTCAACATTGAACTACATAAACGTTAAACCACACAGAAACAATTTTGGCTTTGAAGAAAAAAATCTAATTGAGTGATGCACGCCATTTCCTTTTATACCTGTATGTCCGGGGGAGGAGTATGGCATGCAAATTCCTTGGCCTTTTCTGAATAAAGCAAAGATGATTGCGGCTCTCGAGATCGAACCCCTAGTGTTACTACATCGATAAAATGTTGAGTGAGTGACATACAGGGAATGTCTTGGGTTACTTAACTGTAACCCCTGTTCCCTGATAAAATCGGAACGAGATGCTGCACTGATTTAGTGCTTTGGGAACGTCTTTAGGAGTGACCAGCTGTAAAAATTGTGTGCAACACGTCAATGAAATTGACCACATTTATAGCCTCCGGTGACATCATCAGGATCTACAGGGTCTATAAATAGATGTGCAGTTTCAGGTATTTTGTCTGAAGAGCAGTGCTGGGGCATCTTCAGTGCGGCAATGAAGCGCAGCATCTCGTTCCGCTTTTATCAGGGAACAGGGGTTACAGTTAAGTAACCCAAGACGTTCACTATCAAAAAGCTATACTTTGATGCTGCGCTGATTTAGCGCTTTGGGAACAAGAATACCCACAACGCCGCACTGTGGATGTCCGGACCCCTTACTGTTGTGTAGTTGTGCTCACAAGAGCGCGAAAGACATGAGATTGTGATGTAGACTCAAGGACATAAGTGCCTGGAGTAGCATGAACATCCAAACTATAGAGTCTTATGAATGTATGCTGAGAGGACCAGCCCGCTGCATTACAAACATGTTGCAGAGGGACACCTCTGGCCAAAGCTTTAGAGGAGGCGACCCCTCTGGTAGAGTGAGCCCTGATACCTACTGGCGAAGCATGACCGCACGCCTCGTAGGCCAGGGCAATAGCATCCCTCACCCAATGTGACATGGTTTGCTTGGTGGAGGCCGCCTCTTTGTTACGACCCAGATGACAAACAAATAGTTGCCCTGACTTACGCCACTGGTTAGTTCGGTGGACATAAGTCTGAAGGGCGCAGACTGGACACAGTCCGTGAAGTCTTTCCTGCTCCGGAATTATAAACGGCGGGGAGCAGAAGGCTTCGAGAGTGACCGGATGTACGGTCGAGAAAGGAACATTAGGCAAGTATCAGGGTGAGGGTGCAATATTGCTTTAGCCATTCCTGGGGCAAAATCTAAGCAGGATGGCAAGACGGACAGAGCCTGTAGATCCCCAAATCGTTTTAGAGAAGTAATTGCCATAAGAAAAACCATCTTGCGAGTCAGAAGTTTATCAGACTCTGACTCTAGAGGTTCAAAGGGGGTCTGAACCAGAACCTCAAGGACTATTGCTAAGTCCCATGAAGAGATCCTGGTTCTAGCAGGAATTTTCAAATGCATGGCTCCACGAAAGAAGCGAGCGAGTAGGGAATGTCTCGCCAAAGGCATCCCTTCAATCGCAAGTGTCTCTTCTACCGGCGGCATCACTGAATACCACCGTGCCTCAGCACCCACGATAGTCGAATATGTCGACGTCAAGGGCACGAAGACACGGGAAGTATAAGGTTTCCTGCATGAACGAGAGAGCTCGTTATGGAGATCTTCAAAGAAGAGAAGGGACTAATGAGGCGTTCCCTTACCTTGGCCACCAGACAGAAATCTGTCCTCCGCTTGGGCGTCTCAAAGTATTTTCACTGAGTACAGATCGCAATGCTCGCACCCGCCCCGCCCCAACTCAAGAGCAGCATGCTCTTCCCCCAAACACACAAAACAAAACTGGTGTTTTTCCTTCTCAGCCATAGAGTGTAAACATGGGATCACACAGCTCTCGCTTTGTTTATCAGTCATTCTTTTTCTTCTTCTTTTTTTTAAAGAGAAAAGAGAAAGAAAAAGGTTTCTGCGCACTGCCTAACAATTCTAACTCCTAATAGAGGAAAGTAGAAAGTTCTGACAGTCCAGAAGCACAACACACACAGAACGATCTGAAGACAAAAGATCTGACAATGCACCTGTGGCGCATCTATTTATAGCTCCTTTACCGGCGCATCCTGATGATGTCACCGGCGGAGGCTATAAATGTTGTCAATTTCATTGACGTGTTGCACACATATTCACAGCTGTTCACTCCTAAAGATATTCCCAAAGCACTAAATCAGCGCAGCATCAAAGTGTAGCTTTTTTGATAGGGAACGTTAGTTCCATAAAAATTCCTGGAATGCCCCCTAAAACCAGGGAGCATCGTTGCTCACTGTGTTCCCTAACCAGAAATATTGTCATGTCTTCTCAAGTCTTTCAAGATGTTAGAAGATGAGCATGAGTGTAAAACTAAAAGTCAAAGCCTTATTAAAAGAGATGTTGTTTGTAATGTCTTTCATCCATAATGGCCATGACAGTGGGAACAAATATTTAAAATATAGTTAGAATAAGGTTAAAAATGCACTCCTATATATTTTAATTTCTTTATTTATCTTTCATAATACAACTGTACGCTTAAATATCTACAACAAAAATGCACAACATTGTCATTTCTACAGTGATGCCACTGCCCGAATTTGTGTTCATGATACACAGATTCGCAACACTGAGAGCGAGGGAGCTTATTGAGACAAACCCTAAGCCTAAATGTGCGTACACACTGCCAGCGACATCGCGCGACAGTGACTCAATACCATTCATTTTCAATGCGAGCACAGCGATTTCCAACGACACGAGCTGTCGCGACCGTTGGCGCTAGATGTGGGCGTGTCCAGCGACGCGACAAAGTTGAGAAAAGTTCAACTTTGGAGCGACTAACGGAAGCGACAGCCAATAGGAGAGAAGACGGGAGAACTCACATGATCCTTCTCTCTCTCTCAGCTCCTGCAGTAACGGAAAGATGGATGAAAGGCTAATTCTTGCTGTTAGAAATGTTCCAGTGCTCTATGATATGTCTCTTCCCACGTACAAGGACATTTTTAAGAAAAATACTGCGTGGAAAGGTGTATCTGAGATCGCGGGGATTTTATGGACCCAGACAGACCGGCATTTGCATTTTCGCCGCAGATAAACAGCCGCTATGGCAAACAGCACGCCTTGTTTCTCATTGATCTTTGATATAAAGCATTTTATGTACTGATTCCATTTATATTTAGTCTTTTCCCTCCAAAATGTTTGTTTTTAGTGGCAAGAAAAAAGATTCGCTGTCAACAGCAATGGAATGACATCCGTGAATGTCATTTATAAACGTTACTAGGAAACCAGTAGTGGGAACACCCACTAGCGACTTCACCGCCAGCCACTAGCGACCTGCAGCGATAAAGTCGCTGGCAGTGTGTACGCACCTTAAGAGAGTTCTCTTTATAGAACTGATCTGTAATGATAACACTATATTGTTCAACTCGAATCATACACATATAAAATTATTACTGCCACTGCTGATGGTGTGTGTGTGTGTACTATGTTTATACTACATTGTGTGGACCAAATGTCCCCACAAGGATAGTAAAACCTGAAATCACCTGCCTTGCGGGGCCCAGCCAGCAGTCTCCATGAGGGAAATGGCTTATTAAACACAATAAATTATGCTTTTCTGAACATAAAATGCAAAAAGGTTTCTGTGAGGGTTCGGTTTAGGGGTAGGGTTAGGTGATAGATATTATCATTAGAACTCTATAAAATCCATAAAATGCATGTAAGACTACAGAGAGTCCCCACAATGATATAAAATGTTTTTAAGTGTGTGTGTGTGTGTGTGTGTGTGTGTGTGTGTGTGTGTGTGTGTGTGTGTGTGTATGTGTGTGTGTGTGTGTGTGTGTGTGTGTGTGTGCTGCAGACAATAAATGGCCAAAAAAATTCCATACACTTACACTGAAGGAGAGAACCAAGGCAGAATTTCATATACACTTGGTGTGAGCTCTTTTGACAATAGAGGGCAACAGTATCCCCCCACTTTTTCAGCCATCTTGGTTTCGTAAGTATTTTCCCCATTTGTTTATTCCGTATGGATTTTATTAAAAAGGGTCAGTAAGCAACAACCCAGAACTCACTAGCTACTGCCAACAGTATAGCAACATTCTAACAACCACCAATAAAGCCTTAGTACTCACATTTTTGTTGTTGTTTGTTGTTGTTTTGAAAATTGACTTCTGTAGTCATTATTTATTTCACTCCCTTGAACAGAATATTAATTTGCAAGTGAATGATATTTTATTCTGTATATGTTTAGTACCACAGAGTCTAAGGCAAATGTCCCTTTGGGAATAATTACTTATTTTCTATTTCTACAAAAAAACACTGATAACTATGATAAATCAACTCATTATAAAACACGTTTTAAAGGTTTACAAGCAAATCAATAACATGCAAATGCATACATGAGATTTTGGAATTATCACATTTTTCTTTGGTCTTAACATCAAAATTGTTTCACATTCAGATATGAGCACATTAAATTAGCTGAAAGAATGCCAATATATGAGCATTTACATGCAGAGCGAAATCAAGGCAATGGTTTTTGATAAATGTTTGCTTTTTATAGCCTTTCCCTGTTAAAAGAGCTCAGTTTCAGGCATTTACATGAACTTAAATGCAGTAAAAAAATAAAATAATTACCACAATATTGTAAGATATTACATGTAAAGTGATTTACAAAAGTAACATGCAGAGATCACACACACCTAAAACCTGTGTAATTTTATGCTACATTTGCAAAAAAAAATAAATAACATGCAAGAAAATTTATGGACAACAGGAAAAAGCAAGCAGATTGTTTTGGCTTTTGAATCCTGCTGAAATGACAGGAACAAATATGATCAAACACCTGTCCTCCTATCTCTATCTATTTTTCTCTCTTTTAGAAATATAACAGCATGATTGAGAGATAAAGTGAAAGAGAGAGTCAGACCCTGTGTCTAAATATGCATGCTTTCCTGCTACACAGGATTCAAAAATCACCATGTCAAATAAATATGATATTTAAAAACTCAGCATTCATGACAAATTAGACGAATGATACCCAGATGACATACAGTCCTGCATCTGCAAGTGTACAACCAGAGGACAATTTGCTATCTCATAAGGCCACAGGAATGGAGTAATTGTTTGTTATGTAAAGCTGGACCGCTCTTTTCAAATGTCAGTGCTGTAGATATCAAGAAAGTACTTCCTTGTAATTAAAATGAGCTTGTTGAACAACATCAGAGAAAATAGTTTTTGGTGTTGTTAATATTCCATAGATCAAAGATCATATGGGGCAAAGGCCAATGCCAACATAACAGATGTAAGGAACATACTTTGTCAATGGATCATTTAAAAAAATCTGTAAATACCTGTACTCAGAAAGTATGGAATCCAGTATGGTCTAATAATGTTACTGTATGCCTCTAAAAAACGGCAGAAAAGATTAGGGCCATTTGCGAGCCCAGATGGTATGTGGAGAGGGGTGAAGTTTAGTTTAAAAAGCTTCTCAGTAGGAAACAGGGCTGACAGACCAAAAGCATAAAATAAAAAATGTCCTTCGCAATAACAAATGTGGCTCATGAGCAGACTCACAGATCGTTGTGTTTACAGTACACTCACATCTGAAAGAACAGCATCCATGAATATTTATAAAGCTTTTTAGAAATCAAGCCTTAACTATTCACACTTAGATGTGTGCATGACAAATACAGATGATCATCATACCAGCAGTCTTAGACATACAGAAAAGAAAACAACAGCATTAACTATATTAACTGAAACAGTCTGCATTGGGTAAGGGGACAGTAAAGTTTAATTAATGTGTGGAAGCAGGATCTAAAATCAACACTAACCAACTGCTTTAAAAAAAAAAAAAAGCCTGTAAAAATGGCCTGTAAAATTGACAAATAAATAAAACAGTTACGCATCAGCAGGTTTTGGAATAAAATTTTTGCAAACCTTGTCAACATTTTCACTGTTTATATCTGGTACTGGTGTAGGTTTCAAGTGAATATTTATGCCTGCATTTAACCATAAAAAAGGATGCCTCCAATAACCCTTAATTGCAAAGTAATTTTCCCAAGCACTTTTACATATTCAGGTCTTTAGAGACCCAGCACTTATCTATCACAAATGAATGTTCAAAATGCCCAGATAGTGTCACATTTTCAAAATGTTTTCAAGACCATTAAAAAATAATAAAGTAAAACATATTTTTATATATTTTGATGTTTTATTTTTCATGAATCAAAGAGATAAAGAAACAAATCAGGACAAATCTAGACCAGGATTCATGACTTTCTCACTGAAATTTCATGAGATGCAACTGGCTGTCAAACACATACTGCGCTACACATGACACATAATGTCACGATTCCCTCGTTGTCTGCTCAGTCTTTCACCTGTCACCTCTCATAAAACTACACTTCCCATAATTCCCTGCCCTCATCATTGCCTGTCATTTATTGTTCTCACCTGTGTCTCGTTTGATCATCACTCTCCCTGTGTGCTTAAGCCCCGTTGTTTGTTCAGTCCCTGTCGGTCGTTGAATGCAGATGTTGGTAATGTAAGGTATATGTTCTAATGATTTGTGTTCTCCTGCTCTCCGTGGATGTTTTCCCCAGCCTGTGTTCTCCTTGGATGTTTTTCGTGTTTATGTTTTGTTTGTTCCCCGTATTGTTTCATTCTGAGTTACCCTGTTCACCGTCTTGTTTCACTCATTAAAGAAGCTGCTTTTAGATCCCCACTCCTCGTCTGCCTTCGTCTGATTCCTAACACATAAGCTACACATATGATCCACATAAGCTACACATATGATCCACATAAGCTACACATATGATCCACATAAGCTACACATGACACATAAGCTACACATATGATCCACATAAGCTACACATGACACATAAGCTACACATAAGATCCACATAAGCTACACATGACACATAAGCTACACATAAGATCCACATAAGCTACACATGACACATAAGCTACACATAAGATCCACATAAGCTACACATACAGTGAGGAAAATAAGTATTTGAACACCCTGCTATTTTGCAAGTTCTCCCACTTAGAAAACATGGAGGGGTCTAAAATTGTCATCGTAGGTGCATGTCCACTGTGAGAGACATAATCTAAAAAAAAAATCCAGAAATCACAATGTATGATTTTTTAACTATTTATTTGTATGATACAGCTGCAAATAAGTATTTGAACACCTGTCTATCAGCTAGAATTCTGACCCTCAAAGACCAGTTAGTCTGCCTTTAAAATGTACACCTCCACTCCATTTATTATCCTAAATTAGATGCACCTATTTGAGGTCATTAGGTGCATAAAGACACCTGTCCACCCCATACAATCAGTAAGAATCCAACTACTAACATGACCAAGACCAAAGAGCTGTCCAAAGACACTAGAGACAAAATTGTACACCTCCACAAGGCTGGAAAGGGCTACGGGGAAATTGACAAGCAGCTTGGTGAAAAAAGGTCCACTGTTGGAGCAATCATTAGAAAATGGAAGAAGCTAAACATGACTGTCAATCTCCCTCGGACTGGGGCTCCATGCAAGATCTCACCTCGTGTGGTCTCAATGATCCTAAGAAAGGTGAGAAATCAGCCCAGAACTACAGGGGAGGAGCTGGTCAATGACCTGAAAAGAGCTGGGACCACCGTTTCCAAGGTTACTGTTGGTAATACACTAAGACGTCATGGTTTGAAATCATGCATGGCACGGAAGGTTCCCCTGCTTAAACCAGCACATGTCAAGGCCCGTCTTAAGTTTGCCAATGACCATTTGGATGATCCAGAGGAGTCATGGGAGAAAGTCATGTGGTCAGATGAGACCAAAATAGAACTTTTTGGTCATAATTCCACTAACCGTGTTTGGAGGAAGAAGAATGATGAGTACCATCCCAAGAACACCATCCCTACTGTGAAGTATGGGGGTGGTAGCATCATGCTTTGGGGGTGTTTTTCTGCACATGGGACAGGGCGACTGCACTGTATTAAGGAGAGGATGACTGGGGCCATGTATTGCGAGATTTTGGGGAACAACCTGCTTCCCTCAGTTAGAGCATTGAAGATGGGTCGAGGCTGGGTCTTCCAACATGACAATGACCCGAAGCACACAGCCAGGATAACCAAGGAGTGGCTCTGTAAGAAGCATATCAAGGTTCTGGCGTGGCCTAGTCAGTCTCTAGACCTAAACCCAATAGAGAATCTTTGGAGGGAGCTCAAACTCCGTGTTTCTCAGCGACAGCCCAGAAACCTGACTGATCTAGAGAAGCTCTGTGTGGAGGAGTGGGCCAAAATCCCTCCTGCAGTGTGTGCAAACCTGGTGAAAAACTACAGGAAACGTTTGACCTCTGTAATTGCAAACAAAGGCTACTGTACCAAATATTAACATTGATTTTCTCAGGTGTTCAAATACTTATTTGCAGCTGTATCATACAAATAAATAGTTAAAAAATCATACATTGTGATTTCTGGATTTTTTTTTTAGATTATGTCTCTCACAGTGGACATGCACCTACGATGACAATTTCAGACCCCTCCATGATTTCTAAGTGGGAGAACTTGCAAAATAGCAGGGTGTTCAAATACTTATTTTCCTCACTGTATGTTATGCATATGTATTTTCTCAGGCACTTACAATATTGAGTCAAAATAGATGCACAACTTTAATATTTCAGTAGTAAACCCAAATGACCATAGTAATTTCACACTGTTCATATGTTACCCTTGCTATAGTTTACTTCAGTGTTGTTTTTATGTCAGCTTGCAATGTCAAACGTAAATCAAATCAGTCAATGAAAATTCAGCACCACTTAGAATAAAAAAATTACATGTATATTATTATATTTCTTTCTGTGTATTTACAAGCACAGTGTCCAAAAAAAGTTTCCCAGAGTCAAAAATCATCAAGATTTCATTTGATGTAGTTTCAACAACACGCACGTTTGTCTACCTATCATTATGAGGACTTTCCATAGACATAATGATTTTTATACTGTACAAACTATAGATCCTATCCCCTAAACCTAAACCTCACAAAAAACTGTCTGCATTTTTTTAAGTTTAATATGTTTGTTAAGCTATTTAAATTATGGGGACACTAGAAATGTCCTCATAAACCACATTTATAGCATAATACCCTTGTAATTACCAGTTTGTATCCTAAACAATTGTCCTCATAAACTACATAAACATGCCCACACACACACACACATACACAAAACATTAGCCGAGCAGTACAAGACTCAAAATAAATTTCAAATGTTCAACACATGCTATGTGATGAATGGTGAGAGAACAAAAAAGTAGATAAAGCTGTCAGTCATTTGCAAGCTTAAGGAGGATGTCCACAGTGTGATTTTCAGCTGTCATGCAAGCTCCCGACCAATTCTTGGGATCAAAGAGATTGCGTGGAAATTGTGGGTGCTCGTTTGGTCGCGGTTCACATTAAATGAGAGAAATTACAAGCAGAGCCGAGCGGCTTACAAGCAGCTCACAACCTCCCGATAACTTTTAAAAATGTTTAAAAAATGTGGGCGGATTTGACGACCTACCTGAAGTTGACCAATCAAGAGAAGGTGTTACAACTCACACGATCAATGTAAACTGAATGTTCATGAAGCTTTTACACATTTGGAGAAAATGGTCATGTTAAAACTGTTTCCCCCTTAATATTCACGATCACATCGCTGGGAAGGATTCTACTGAAACGCCATACTGTTCTCTGTTCTTCAAAACAAATATATTTTTTTAACTCTCCAAGTGCGTGTCTAGTGAAACAAGACTTCTAGGTTGAAAGGTCTACCTGTCAATCAACCGTTACGCTAAAAAAAGATTTTTAAACTTTGCTGTGTGCAGCTTTAAAGTGCATTCACGTGGACAAGACCACATGTGTGGCAGGGCGGAGGGCGGGATGCTGCACACACAGCCCCTAACCAGGCTGATCAAGCCCGAGACAGATAAAGGTGACCAGAGGTGGCAGTTCGAGAAAGAGAGAGAGAGAGAGAGAGAGAGAGAGAGAGAGAGAGAGAGAGAGAAAGAGAGTTACGGGCAGTGTTTGTGTTTGTCTTTGTCTTTTTATTTAAGTTAACCATTAAATATTATTTATATTGTTAAGCCGGTTCTCGCCACCTCCTTTCCTTTCCCTTTTACCTCAGTTACACTGGTGCCGAGACACGGGAGGGAGGAGGGATGTGCCGTAGTAGAGTCCTCGCCACTACCGTCCACCGAAATCGGAGCAGCCGCGGTCATCCGCCAGCTGACGGATGAGCCCGGCCGCCTGAAAGTGGAGGAATGGCTGCCGACCGCGAGGGGAGGAGGGGCTCCTAGCTGACCACCTGGAGCAGTCAGGGCCACTGACAGGGGCATAGTAGACAGCGGTGTCAAGAGAGGACTGCCTCTCCCTCGTGAGTAGGGAAGGGCTCCTGGCCGACAGCCTGGAGCAGGAGAACCCCTGCCAGGGCTGAGGGAGACCCCATCATCCACCGAAAACATGGTGGGTGTTCCGTCTACCAGGGACCGGAGGACTGCCTCAGATCCGCCCGGGGAGGCTTGGATGTCGTCCACTAGAGGGTGGAAGAGAGGCCAAGGACCAAGCTACGGCATTTCAGAAATGTATTTTCTCTCTCCCCTGCTGTCACTCCGTGTTGGCATTTCCCTCTCTTTTTAAATATTAAAACCTGACATTTATAAAAAATAAAATAAATAAATACCATTTTCTTAAAACACATTTTAACCTTTAAAAAAAATGCCTTTATAATATACCTTGACCCTTGCCTGAATGTCTGCCAGAGTGGTTTATCTTTGCTTATTTAAGCAAGAGCTATTACTACAAAAACAAAAAAATTATAGTGAAAATTTATTTTGGAGGGCAGAATACACAAAAAATCATGTAATTTTAAGAATGTTTAAGCTAGATGTTTTAAACCAACAAACAAAACCTCTGTTTGAGAAAAACACATTTGTGCAATTTGACTTTTTACTCTAAAAAGTATTGTTAATGAAACAGCCCTTGTGACAAATTACCGTGAGACAACTAGCCCCTGTCTCCCCTAATTATGTTCTGAAAACATACAATTTTTACTCTCTATTGGGAGATATGGTGCTGCCTGAATTTATTCATTCAGAAATAAGACTAAATCAATAAAGGTCGTCTAATCTAGCATTGGACTTTCATGCAGATTCTTCTCATGCAGCCTGCGGCCTCAGAAGACAAGGCTATCCTCGTTAGCCAGATTAAACCTTTAAATACCCTGTTATGGGCTTAATCAATGGGCAACTTTATTTCTTTGCTGTATCGATCCATGTCATCAGGGGGTCGGCCTCAACATGGGGTTATAACACAGCAGGCAGGGATGCTGTCAGGACCCTCCAGAAACCATACACCCAAACATCTCCACAAAGCACATGATCTGTCTGAGCTTTCCAAGAAGGACAGAGAGAGAGAGGGGATGACCAGACTCACCTTTGGCAGTTATGCTGGTTTGCAGACCTGAGATCTCTGCCAGAAAAGTAAGCGATAAAGCACAGAAACAAACAACTCTTCAGCAAACAGTAGCTAAGATAGGGGTTCATACTGGAGGTTTCTAAACACAAGAAAAATCCAGAGACATTTTGTAATCAAGAACAGCATGTGTCAATCATGTGTCAAAGTTCTCGAGATCAGCATCTCATTTGGTGCCTATGCAGTGTTTTTTTTCTGCTCCAAGAGATCTCCAGATTATGTTTTTAAGATTACTCACTCTTCATTCACATTTACTGGCTTAATTTTGGGACATATAACATTACAACTGTCTTCCAAATAACTGTTCCAGTAATCCAGAGCAATGATGCACCAGTCAATGAAATGTTCACATGGTTCCTTTACACCAGGGGTGTCCAAACGTTTTTTGGTCGGGGGCCAAATGCAAATGATGGAACAGTGATATGTCTTATACAAAATATTATACTCACTTATATTTTTTTGAAGCCCATTTTAAGTGTTGGGTGTGACCCATCACAATAATCAAAATCAGATTACATTTTCCTTTTATGAAGTGATGCAACAAATTACTCTTTGTTTTTCAAGGAATTACTCTTTATATCTATTCAATTATAGCTCCTGTTCTGTTGTTACATGCGTTAAAAATAAGATTTTATTTTGCTAAAAATTTAAGTTAAGCAAGTTAAGCGCACGCATCAGGCACAGATGTGCAAGTATTTTAAGCGCTCTCTTCTACAGTATGTCCTCACTGGAATTGCACTGGGAAAACAAAATATCACAACAAACCAATTTATTATACTTCCCAGTGCTACAGAGGAAGTTTTGGAAGAGTATGCTCGGTTTGCACGTTTATGTGCGTGCTCAATAAAATTTGTTCAGCCAATCGCACAATAGCAGCTCTACTCAGTTGTATAATGAGAGGTATCTGGACATTTTAACAAGAACAAGTACATGAGTAAATTATCTAACCTGATGTCAATCCTTTAATAAATGCATCATTCTTTCTGTGTGGTGCTTCATCATTGGAAATAAGGAGTATGGATGAAGCTGATGGCGACAGAGAACACACTAGAGAAGACGATGCACTGTGAATAGTGGCTGTAAGTGATAGCGACATCCAGTATCCAGAATATGAATTTCATAAAATTCTCCATAGTGGGCCTAATTCTGTTTCGGGACAGACTTTGGACACCCATGCTTTACACAGATGAAGTAATATTATTACAGTAATCAGGACTACAGGATGAATATTTAAATTAATATTCAATAGCCAATGGTTTAGAAAGTGTCCCTCGACATTTCCTATTGTTCCAACACCCCTAATTACAAACATCTGAAGGTTTACATGCTGTGAAGAGAATATGTAAAAACTGAACCCTCACCACTTACATTCAGGAGTCTAGATTTCATAAAAATAAATGTAAGGTCCTCTCTTTGAAAAGGGTCATAATTCTCTGCTAATTTAGACCCTTCTGTACTCTGTGGTCTTTTGTAGTCGCCTCTGATATAAAGTTTTCTGTAGATTAATATCTGACCACCACTGTTGGGTGTAATCCAGTTACAAAATAATAAATTACTGTAATCTAATGAATTTTTTGGTCAAAAAAGTAGAATGCATTACATTTTTAATTCTTGGAATCAGATTTACAGTTACAGACTTTCAATTAATTTAATTACTTTTAAGTATATATATACAGATATATATATATATATATATATATATATATATATATATATATATATATATATATATATATATATATATATATATATATATATGTATACAGGGGCTAAATTGGGCCAGTACAAAGAAATAGAAAGAAAAAAGAAATAGACATTTTGAATATGTTGAGCAGAAAAGTAACTTAAATGTAAAGAAATTTGTAATGTGATTACTTTCCAATGATGTAATTATCATTTGTAGTGGATTACTGTTTTTAAGTAACTTACCCAACACTGCTAACCACACACACACGGACAGAGAGAACCCAGTTCATTGAACATATGCATTTCCTTTGAAATAATTCTAACACTAATGCTGCAGCTGAGCTCTTTACAGTCCAGAACCAGAGGAGCACTGCAGTGGAGAGGAACCAGGCAGTGAAGAAAAAAATGTCCACTTATGTGTCATTTTGTACTTAATCAGAATATAAATGAGCAGGGGGAAGAAAAGGCCCTTTATATGTGTGTGTGTGTGTGTGTGTGTGTGTGTGTGTGTGTGTGTGTGTGTGTGTGTATGTGCACTCATTCAAGACACCTGCTCTGCTCTTCAGGAGAGGGGGAATTTTTGTAGAGAACGTGTAAGGGAATGTGACCACATTAAATGCTGTGAATAGAGCACATTTTCTTTCTGAATAGACTAAAAAGCTCACTTGTGCTCTTTTCCTCCCTTTCTATATCTCATTCACATTCAACATCTTTCTCACCCCTGATAACAGAAGTGCAATATCAAAGAACTAATACAGGCTTTCATTTACAAAACTCTGAAATTTGACCTCATGTATAAATGTATTCTAGTAGTACCCAGCAGGCCCGTTTAACGTTCAATATCTACAGCAGGAGAGTGGAGTGTTTAGTTTAATCTCAGCAACTCTTGCACCTACATCTAATGTACCAGGGGTCATATTACAGAAACCTCTTATCTTAAGTTTTAAATTAAGATATGACAAGTTTAAATTAGGATTTAAACAGACAAAATATGAGTCTAAAATTGGGATGTTTCTATAATACATCCCTAGTAACATATACAGCTGCTGGTCATATAATTAGAATATCATCAAAAAGTTGATTTATTTCAGTAATTCCATTCAAAAAGTGAAACTTTGATATTATATTCATTCATTACACACAGACTGATATATTTCAAATGTTTATTTCATTTAACTGTGATGAATAAAACTGACAACTAATGAAAATCCCAAATTCAGTATCTCCGAAAAATAGAATATTACTTAAGACCAATACAAAAAACGGATTTTTTGAAATGTTGGCCAACTGAAAAGTATGAACATGAAAAGTATGAGCATGTACAGCACTCAATACTTAGTTGGGGCTCCTTTTGCCTGAATTACTGCAGCAATGCAGCGTGGCATGGAGTCGATCAGTCTGTGGCACTGCTCGGGTGTTATGAGAGCCCAGGTTGCTCTGATAGTGGCCTTCAGCTATTCTGCATTGTTGGGTCTAGCGTATCGCAACTTCCTCTTCACAATACCCCATAGATTTTCTATATGGTTAAGGTCAGGCGAGTTTGCTGGCCAATTAAGAACAGGGATACCATGGTCCTTAAACCAGGTACTGGTAGCTTTGGCACTGTGTGCAGGTGCAAATCCTGTTGGAAAATGAAATCTGCATCTCCATAAAGTTGGTCAGCAGCAGGAAGCATGAAGTGCTCTAAAACTTCCTGGTAGATGGCTGCGTTGACCTTGGACCTCAGAAAACACAGTGGACCAACACCAGCAGATGACATGGCACCCCAAACCATCACTGACTGTGGAAATTTTACACTGGACTTCAAGCGACGTGGATTCTGTGCCTCTCCTCTCTTCCTCCAGACTCTGGGACCTTGATTTCCAAAGGAAATGCAAAATGTACTTTCATCAGAGACCACTCAGCAGCAGTCCAGTCCTTTTTGTCTTTAGCCCAGGCGAGACGCTTCTGATGCTGTGTCTTGTTCAAGAGTGGATTGACACAAGGAATGTGACAGCTGAAACCCATGTCTTGCATACGTCTGTATGTGGTGGTTCTTGAAGCACTGACTCCGGCTGCAGTCCACTCTTTGTGAATCTCCCCCACATTTTTGAATGGGTTTTGTTTCACAATCCTCTCCAGGGTGCGGTTATCCCTATTGCTTGTACACTTTTTGCTACCACATCTTTTCCTTCCCTTCGCATCTCTGTTAATGTGCTTGGACACAGAGCTCTGTGAACAGCCAGCCTCTTTAGTGTCTTGCCCTCCTTGTGCAAGGTGTCAATGGTCGTCTTTTGGACAGCTGTCAAGTCAGCAGTCTTCCCCATGATTGTGTAGCCTACAGAACTAGACTGAGAGACCATTTAAAGGCCTTTGCAGGTGTTTTGAGTTAATTAGCTGATTAGAGTGTGGCACCCGGTGTCTTCAATATTGAACCTTTTCACAATATTCAAATTTTCTGAGATGCTGATTTTGGGGTTTTTCATTAGTTGTCAGTTATAATCATCAAAATTAAAAGGAATGAACACTTGAAATATATCAGACTGTGTGGAATGAATGTATACATTATCCAAGTTTCACTTTTTGAATGGAATTACTGAAATAAATAAACTTTTTGATGATATTCTAATTATATGACCAGTACCTGTATGGGGCATCTGGGTGAAACACAATAAGGTTTGCACTATTTTACTGTCAGTCATTCCAGACTTTATTTACAAACATTCCTGACTTACAAATATCCTAGACTTTACAAAAATATTCCTGGCTTTAATTAAATGTTCCAGGCTATACAGTACATACAAATATTCCAGACTTTACATAAATATTCCAGATTTTATCCAACATTCCAGACATTAATTACAAATATTCCAGACTTTAATTACAAATATTCCAGACTTTATATACAAATATTTAGAGACGAGAGGGTCACTTTAAAATGTATTCCAGTACACATTGCTAATTACTTACGTATTCATAAGTAAGCTAATTCAAATACCACTAAATGAAAGTGGCATAATAATTTGCTGATTACTTTAAGGAAAATTGTTTTGATTACCTCAAAGGCACATAATTGTTGTAATACACATTTTTACAAAATGATTTGGTAATCTGATTACGCTTTTTTAAATATTTGTATCTATCTGAACTTAAATTAAACAAAGCGAAATCTCTCACCATTATAGAAAAGAAATGTCCTTGAAATCATTCTCCACAGACTGAAATATCAAGGTACTCCAAAGAGAAAGATCCTTACTGTAGTTAGTAAATAAACGTGTCTCAATGAAGGACAATGTGCATTATGTACAGTCTGAAAAATGAATCTTGGATCTTTGTCAAATTTAAGAGCTCTAATTAATTTTACTAGAGCTCTGATATGTTCAGCCATTTGTGGGACATTGGTTTGAACTTTTAGCTCTCGATTACCACCCTTTCTTTATTACTGCCATTTGCATTTGTCCTCATCTTGCCCTCTAGTAAATGAGCTGAGTCATGTCTTCAGCCCTAGTGTCTATAATAAAATCACATCTGCATGAGGACATGAGGTGGGGACAGCGGAAAAGACTGTCAGGTGGATGGGCTGTCAGCATCGGACATAAGAAGGGTCGACCTGTCTTCATTTAGCACGCAACTCCAAATAACACAGCAATCTCACCTCTAACTGTCAAGGGAGGGAATAGCAGAAAGATGCTAACCATTCTAGCTGAATAGCCATGGCTCCGGCCAGAACATTGCTGTCCACTTAGTGAGTGATTAAGCATTGCTTGAGCAAATGCATTGCTGCTGATGCTGGCCTTTAGAGGGGGTGGGTAAAAACAAGTGTCCTCATGTGAGCTTCAAACCCTGCAATGCGTACTCCTTCCTGGGCCAGAGGTCATTTATCATAAGAATCATTGTTTATTAAAGTTCTCAGACAGGAAGATGAATGGACTGTTCATGACTCAGACGTGGAAAAAGAGATGCTGGACTATGGCACTGACATTCATTGAGACAAAGAAGCTGACTATAACATGGAAAAAACACTCAACCCTCTACTAACCAATCAAACACAGCTCTGATTGACCCCATTGCTTCCAATAAACATCCTAAATCAGTGCCACACAATTCTATTCTGTATGAAATGTTCCATTTCGCTCCAGCTTAATTTAATTATAGCTCAAATTTGCTCGTAGGTTGTTTTATTGTTATTATTTCGAAACGGAAAATGATGCAATGTTTATGATAATGGAATCTCTCGTAGTGTGCCCATTTCTTATGAACGCCATCACCCCCAGACTGACAGATTGTGCTGAATTTTGTCATAAATGAAAGTCCTTACAAAGAGCCATTATGAATTGTGGATTGTGATTGTGATTGTGGAAATGGAGGCCATTTCTTCAAGCAGTGAAGAGAGCGGAGCAGTTCTGAGGGCTGAATGAACACTTTGCTTCTAATTTACCTCGAACAAATTTGAACTACAGGGTTTCCTGTGATCCAATCAAAGACCAGAGAAACTTAAAAATTATTGTGTCTGGCACTCTAAAGCTGTTGGGCATCTGAAAGCGAACAGAATTAAGTGTGACATCAAGGAACTACTCTTTAACCAGTCACCCCAGTACTAAACAACCTGATCAAAGATGAAGAAATCGAGGATGACCAACAGCGCATTCAAGCACTTCAAAGTCTCTGACCAAACATCAAAGCACACAGTTCTCTGAGATACATAATTTTGAAAATGTAGTGAGTTCACAGCAGGGGTTAGTAGATTCTAATAAAGTTGTAAAATAGAAAAACAAGCCTTACAGGATGTCAGATGCAAAGTGGCCTCCTAAAATGGGACCATGACCGCGTGGTGCCAGTAAACCTTTGCAGCACAGTGGAGCAGATTAATTGACATGTCAGAAAAAGCACTGAAGATGGATCATGGGGCTGGTTGTCTAAAAAAGACCTGTTCATTTAGATCAGTCTGCCATTTCACTCCTCAGATGCTGTGTGATCATATACAGTTTGCAGGAGAAAGTATGGATAGATTTCTGTAAATTGCTCATAAAAGACAGCAGGTTGAATGTTCTGCTGCTGTAATCAGTCTATGCTTACCGAAATTCAAATATCTGCCTCGCAAATGTGAGCTCCACTTTCCAGGTGAAATGACCACAGAATGGCGCCAAAAGCGAGTTGCATGCTTTGTTAAAAAGCCTTTCAGAGCCATATAGCAAAGGACGCTGCATCTATGTGCACTTCCACAGTTAATACAGGATGGACTTCAAAAACTTTGTCACTATTCTTACAGTTCATAAAAAATCATTTTATTTAACATAGGCCCCTAACATTTACTTAGTTTACTCATTTAAACCATGGCTTCTACAAATAAATAACTAATATTGGCATTATATTCGTGCTGTTAATCCAGAGGGGTACTGGCCCCCAAAGTGAGCCTTATTTTTCTACATTAACCAACATCTTATGGAGTTCCTTGCCACGGTTGACTTTGGCTTGCTCACTGGGGGTCTAAATACAAATGTTATTTACTTATTAAGGCACAATCTACAATAATATTTTAAAGAAATTTCACAATGATGACTAAGCCATTGCAGCTCCTTTTTCAGTTATAGTATAATTTCTTGCTTTGAAATTACATCTGTTGTGAAACGTGTTAGACAAATAAAAATGACTTAACTTAGTAGTAAATTATGTAATACAGTAAACAGGAACTCTAGACCCTGACCCAAATGCCAACCTTAAACCTAACTGTCAGTTGAGTAAAAATGTCATTTTTGTGAGAAAATGCAACATCTGAATCAGTCTCACTATTGTTTGTAATCATGTTCACTTTGTGGTTCTTTGGGACCAGAATCCATGTCTCAAGGTTGTTTAAGCAACACGCTACTAGTAGTGCCAGAGGGAAAGGTGATCACCTTTGAATTGTTGCAAATATATTTGATGGTTGATGGTGCTTGTCAGTAATTCGAGTGTGTTCAATTTGAGGGTACATGAACATTAAGAAGCAATGATTTGTCAATTTCATGTGTGATCTTGTTGAATAGATAAACACAAGGTGGGTTGCACCAATAAGGATTAACCTTAAACTGAGATTAAATCAAGGTTTATCTAATAATACTGTTGCACCAAAATTTAAACCTTGTTTAAAAATAATCATGGTAAAATTTAAACCATAATTTTAATCCTGATTTAAATGTCACAGTAAATCTGGATTAACTTTAAACTTGCAGCTGAGGAGGTTTAAATATAGAAATTGGCAGCACTTTTTTGGTTGATTGGGGACAATGAAAGAGTATCTCGAAGAAAAATACGGGACAGGCTGAAGCCTGTTGAGTTTTATGACAATGAGGAATTTTCAAAGAGGTATAGATTCAACGTGGAATCTGTCATTATATTAAATGAAAAAAATTGGACCCCAAATTGAACATAGCAGTGACCGAAATGTGGCTATAGGGCCATTGCTCCAGCTTCTGATAGTCATGCGCTTTTATGCCACTGCTTGTTTACAGATGGTGGATGGGGACCTTTCTGGAGTTCATAAATCAACTGTGAGCAGAATTGTTGGAAGGGTATCAGGGGCAATTGCATCTATGAAAGATCAGTATATAAGATTTGTACCGACAGGCGGAACACCGGATGGATTTTAAATGAGAGCTGGTTTTACTGGAGTTATAGGGGCGATTGACTGCACCCACATTCAAATTCAGAACCCTGATGGAGAAAATAGATGGGCGACTGTTTCATCAATGTTCAAGTCATGTGTGATAAGAAGGCCCAAATCACCAACATTTTGGCTCGATGGACAGAATCAACACATGGCAGCATGATCTTTGACAATAGCCTTTTGTGTGCTTTGCTTGAAAGCCATGCATTCCAGGGTCACCTAGTAGGCGATAATGGGTACCCCAGTCATACCTACCTGATGACCCCCCTCTTGAACCCTACAACACTAGCTGAGAAATGCAACAACTCCTGCCACATTGCAGCAAGAGGTCTTGTGGAGAGAGAGTTTGGTGTTTGTAAAAAAGCTTTCCATGCATGAAGAATGGGCTTCAAATGAAGCTTGAGACAACACTGATGGTCATCGTTACAGCAGCAGTATTATACAACTTTAGGAAAAGACTCGGAGATGAGTTACTACAGGAGTCTGAAGAGGATCACTCAAATGAGGATCTAGAGGATGCACAGCAGGAGTGCAGCGCTGCCACTGCCATTGGAAATGCTGTCTGGATAACTCTAATTGAGAACCATTTACTACATAATATGTGTTAGTAAAAGATGTAAAATATGTCAAGTCAGATCAAGTGGTTTTAATTGTCGTTTCAACCATATACAGTTAGTACATTACACAGTGAAATGAGACAACGTTCCTCCAGGACCATGGTGCTACATAAAAACAACATAGGACAAACACAGAACCACATGAGACTACACAACTAAATAAAATACCTATATAAAATACTGTGGCAGGGCGGAGGGCGGGGCCGGGTCGTGATCCTACACACCCAGTCCCGTATTAGGCTAATCAAGCCTCCGTGAGGGATAAAGGTTGACTGCAGAGGATCGTGCGGGAGAGAGAGATAGTTTACGGACATGTCCGTCATATGTGTGTGTTTGTCTTTGAAGTTTACCATTAAAACTATTATTTATATTGTCAAGCCGGTTCTCGCCCCCTCCTTTCCATTGATCCCTTTACACTGGTGCCGAAACCTGGAAAGGAGGAGGCGAGAACCAGCTTGACATGTTGACGGACATGTCTGCCTGAGGAGAGAACATAGAGAAAGAATGGTTGCATACAGGAGCCATGTTTTTGACAGGGTGTGGTGCAGTGAATGTGTTGCTGATGGTTGTAACCTTATTTGTAAAAAATGTGGCGAAGATATCTGCTGTCAGAGATGTGTCAGGTGGTGGAGGGGGAGGACTGAGAAGTGTGTTGACATGTTTTTCTTTAGACATATGTTTCATGTTTGTGTGATAAGTATTCACGGAGTTTCAGTTAATTTTTGTAACATGTTTGAGATATATGCTCGTGAACACAGAGACTGCTCTAAGCTCACCCATTTTATTTTCTTTATTTGACAAAATCACATGGTTTTGTTGTTATTGTGAGTGTACACAAATACAATTAGACACTTTATAGTCTCTAATGATGTCTTAAACGTAGTATTTTATGTTGTTTCCGCTGTAATGACGAAAAAATCCAGCAGGACGCACGGGAGCGTCCGTCGACCCCAGAGGGTTAAGGCATTGCAAGGATTGTTGGATGTGTTAAGTGAGTGTCCATCGAGGATAAATAAATTAGTATGGCATCGTTGTAGATGAAAACCCACTTATTTATCATAATTATTTGTGAATTAAGGAAATACTTAATTCACAAAGGCTTGAAAAAATGAAGGTGAGTTGGCCAACCCAAAAGGCATCACCTGATATTCTTAGTGTCTAGTTGTCGTCAGAAAATCTGTCTTCTACTCATTTCCCTCACGAATGTGGATGACATTATAGGTGTTGTGTAAATTCAGTTTGGTGAAGTATTTGGCTTTGCGTAGTTGTTCAAGTGCAGCTGGTATGAGTGGAATTGGGTAATGATATTTGATCGTTATGGTGTTGAGACCACGATAATTGATGCAAGGCGGAATACCCCATCCTTCTTTTCAATGCAGAAGAATCTGCAGCTGTTGGAGAAATGGAAGGGCGAATAAACCCGAGCTCAAGTGCCTCATTGATGAACTCCTCCATGGCCTGGGTCTCAGGAGCATAAAGTAGATACATTTTCTTCTTCTGAGGGGAAATTTCATGTAATAATTCTATGCCACAATCTTGTGGACGATGAGATGCCAACTAGGTGGCTTTGGTTTTTGATGAATACATTGTACAGGTCTGAGTAAACAGAAGGGACCCTCATACTGAGATCAGTATGGGATACATCCATATTAGAGATGCGGCATGAGGGAGGAGTGCAAGTGACGAGACATTGTCGATGACATCGAGAGCTCCATTTCAAAATCTGTCCCTCACACCAGGAAATCACAGGATTATTTTGGGTGAGCCATGGAAACACAAGGATCAGAGGATTGTGAGGAAAACTGATGACAAACATGCTTTTTGTGTGAAGGATCCCGACTTTCAGAGTGATGTATTCCATGATGTGCTGTTTGGCACTGGAGCCGAGGGGGCGTCCATCTAACGCTGAGATGAGTATGGAGGGAGCACAAGGGAAAAAAAACAGTAAATTCAAGTTTTTGGCTATTTTATAATCCATAAAATTACCAGCTGCACATGAATCAATTAAAGCAGGAATAGAGATCTGGTGAGAATTGTAGGAGATAGTTAAGGCCACAACTAGTTGATTGTTGGTTAGATTAAATTAAATGGATTTACTCACCTTTGAGATGTCTCTGGCTGAGTGGGACAGGTGGTGAGCAAGTGTCCAGTTTTACCACAGTAGAGACATAACCCCAGACGTAGGCAGCGTAATTTCTCCTGATGAGTTAAGCAGGTGTTTCCGATCTGCATGGGTTCTGTGGGTGGTGAGTCGTTAACTGAATCCTTAAGGAAGTTGTAATCTGGCGAAGATTTGCGGGTTCTAAGGAGATTATCCAATTTTATGTAAAGGGTGATGTAGTGATACGGTGTTCTCATCCTGTCATGCAAGTTTGGTTTAGACCATTACAGTACAGAGTTTTCAGCGGGTCATCGTGCCAGCCAGCTTGTACCGCTAAAGTACGCAATTTGAGCACGTAATCAGCAGCTGAAATTTTTTTTATGTAACTGCTCTCCGACCTCCTTTTAGCCCGCTGGGTGTTCAAACACCTCCCGAAATCGGATTTTGAACCACTCGATGGAATAACAGAGATGGTTCTCCCTCTCACAAATAGCCATAACCCAGTCCAGTGCCCTCCCTATCAGGAGGGAGGTGATAAAGGCTACCTGGAAATCTTCAGTGGAATACATGTGAGGTTGTTGCACATGAAAAATTGTACATTGCATATGAAATCTTTTGCACTGGGATTTAGTACCATCAAACTTGTCTGGAAATGCCAAGCGAGGCTTCCCCAGGGAGGGTAAGAGAGTGTGTGTGGGAGAGCTCACAAACAGAGCAGTAGTGTCACTAGTAGAAGCCATAGAGGAGTTTGAATGCATTAATTTTACAAGCTCGTCAGTAAATGTCGTAAGTTTGCAGAGCTGCTTGTGATGTTCGATGAGCATGGATGCTTGTGAAGCACGCTCTGTGTGTGTTGAAGCTTCGCTGAATCCTGGGTAGTCGAAGTCTTCTGTAATGATGGTGAGAAGGTAGATGCATTGGGATCCTTCAGCAGAGCTTTATTAAATTAACATACAGATGGCAGGCGTACAGGGTAAATGAAATAGGCAGGCAGAGTCGATATTCCAAAGGCAGTCCAAGAAACAGGCAAACAGTCCAAGAAACAGGCAAACAGTCCAAAACAGAAGGCGAAGGCAAAGGCAAATCCAAAAGTGTATAACTAGATCAGCATTAAACAGGGTAGAATGCTTAGAAATGTAATCCACATAATAACAAGACTTCACATTGACCAAAGAAAGCAACACGTATATATACACATAGTAATGAGGTTAGAAATTAGCAACAGGTGATATGAATTAAGGTCAGAGTAAATACTCGGGCAAGGATGACCTCTGATTGTGATTTTGAGGAATTGGCAATAGCATAGCAGAAGAGAAAGTGTGAGAAAACAGTAGAATTTTCATGTTGGTCCAAGCTGGATACTGCTGGATTGGTGCTTGTTAAAAACAACCCTAACTTTATTTCTGTTTGACTAATATTTTTGCTCATGAAGAGCATGGCTATGCAGGACCAGCACCAAACCAGAAGTATCCAGAACAAACCACACATGACCAGCATTTAAATTCATGCTGGTCTAAGCTGGTCCTTTCAGCAGGCCTGGTGTTAATGTAATTAGAACACAAACACACACTGGCTGTTCAAACCTCCTGTGAAAAGATCTGTAGAAGGTCTGTGTCACACACATACACACACAGTAAACAGCAAAAGGGGGTCTGTGTCTCTTAGGACGTCAGTGACAAAGAGTGAAATATGCTGATTTGTGGAATTTAAGGGAGGAGACAAATACAAAAGTTCAGCAGTTTTAGGAACCTGCATACCTATATGCCTCATGCTAGTGACAACAAAACACACACACACACACACACACACACACACACACACACACACACACACACACACACACACAAACACACACAAACACACACAAACACACACACACACACACACACAAACACACACAAACACCAAGAGTCATAAAACAAACACACTGCACAGCCACAAACTAGTCCACACACAAACACATCACAAGAAACAAGACAAACAGCTACTGTATAGCCACACATCTCGTTACAAACACACCAGCGCACACAGGCCGCAGTCGGAGGTGCTCTGGGGCTGTAATAAGATTTAGTCGCAGTGCTGGGTCAGTTCTCAGCCATATTGGGGTCAGAGATATGGTTGTCACCTTGGCCCCTCATCCATAATTCAGTGTTTTAATATAGCAACACCAGCGACACCTCCTCTTCCCTGCTCTTGCAGGCTTACAAGCCACCATTCACACCGCTTCCTCTGTTTCTTCCCTTACTTTTGTTTTGCCTTTTTTTTCTCTGACACAGACTGACAGTAGCTGTCCATTTGTTCAGAGCAGTTCATGAGATGGGAGGCGTTTGATACAGATGGCAGGATGTCGTGTCGGATTCTGGCCCATGCAGTGGTTCTCCCTTTTATGGACGATAGGAACAAAGCAAGGTGACACTTTGACAGCATCCCTCGCTCATCTCCTCCATTATCTCTTACTCTTACATTATCACAAAAGAAGGAAAAGAGAGACACATGCAGTCAGCAGCCCCTCCCTTCACTCTACTCCTTCCTCTCACTCTATCCATCTTTATTTCTTCTCTACCCTGCATGTTTGTGTGTGTTAGGTGAGGTGATAAGGACACAGCGTAGGACCATCACTTCTGATGTAGTGGCTCACAGCCACATCAGTCAGAACACAAAGGCCGTCAGACCCCATAATGTAGGAAACAGTGACAAATTCTTTAATGAACTTTGTAATGACCTAGATGGAAATTCAGTGGCATTCGCTTAGAATGGAACTGATTTATACAGCTCAGCTGATTATGTAGCTAATCAGGGGTGGTGCAATTGAAAAATCTGAGGACTGGAAACCAAAAGGTTGTAGGTTTGAATCACACACACTTGACCGAGGCAAAATCCCTGACTGTTCCTGAGGGATTGTCCTTGTAGTAAATGCACTGCAAGTTGTTTTGGATAAAAGTGTCTGCTCAATGACTATTCACTAGTCACATACTAAGGCTGTGTCTTAAACCATAGGCAGCTGACTTGATGCTTAGTCATTCAAGTACTTAAATGTGAAATGTTCAAATAGTGTCACAAAATGAAATTGTTTTCAAACTGGTTTATGCAATAAATGGTTAATCCAATAATCCAATGATTAAATTGAAAATTAATTAATTTATGAATATTGTTTAAATTAATTTACTCCTTTCAACCACTCTATCAGACCCCAATTTTATTATTTAAATCAACTGCCAAACCACACATACTATTTCATAGGCAGTGAACAATCCATCTTCAATAACCGGTTGCCTTCACAAACCGACATCTTAGTTGACATTACACAAACTTTGGATCCAGATGTGACCTCCTCCATATACTACATGCGAAGGCAGAACTTTTCAGACAGAGCCTGAACTTCACACTATGCCAACCCAACACACTCACATCCCACACATTATATCTAAACTGCCAGAAGATCAGTCACTCTTCTGTTAAGGTCTAGGGGACCTCAGAGCTCCCCAGAGCCCAGAAATAGGCCAGTGATTGTGCCTAATCTCACCTATCTTTAAATGTCATTTGAGTCATAGATAGAGAGAGAGAGAGAGAGAGAGAGAGAGAGAGAGAGAGAGAGAGAGAGATGTGGCGGGGCTACAACCTTCCTACTCACACTGTCATCAGAAATTAGTGTGAGATGGGAGTGGGACCTACTGAGACAGGAGAGATAAAATTATATTTTGCATCCTTATTCTGCATGCAGCATTGCTGTAGCTATATTTGTCCTAATTAATAAGTTCATGGTATAAACAGAAATGCATTTTAACCTAAAAAATAATGGGTATACACTGTAAAGCAAGCATCCGATGCAGTCAATAATGATTAATTTAGAGGTGCATTTAGAATACAAATGGTACACCAAAAGAACAGCACTGCTGGCTGGCTGGCTGGCTGGATGGATGGATGGACTTGACGGACGCACAGATGGATATATTTGTGCATCTGGTGCATATTCTAAACTTCAGAAAAGGCAACAATCCAGTACAGGGTCAACTTTCTTTGGTTTCCAAAAGTAGTATCTGAACCAATAACCCTCTGATTACTTGTATACACCCCCCAAATTGCAAATACCATAATATTTTCAGCAACCAAGGCATCATACATTGCAATGTTTTTACTCTTCATTACAGTTATTCTAGAGTGATGCCAACTCTCTCATTTTAAATGATGGAGAAAAGATATGACAGTGTTTTCAAATGTGAAATCAGCCGTGTCTGCTAAAATTTGTCCAGAGGTTACTCCTTATGACAGCAGGAAATTGACCGCTTGCTTAATTCAGGATGAGAGTTTAGATGGACTAATGTGTAGAGGGTGCACGAGAGGACAGAGATAGCCAAAGCAGTTATAGAGAGACAATTAGAGAGAACAGCTGTAGTGTGACTGCAGTGCAGAAGGGATACAGGAACAGCTGAAGAGAGGGATAGGAAGAGCAGCTATAGAGACAGACCATGAGACAGGCGCTCATCAATTGAGCAGCTGCAGGGATAGAAAAGGTCTGATCGGTCAGATAGAGTCACGGAGCAGTCGTATGGGTGACAGACATTCTGAGAGGCCACACAGACAAAAATGAATTGCAATCAGAGCAGACAGATGTGGTGTTGGTACATCTGGGAGACATGAACAGCCCCGTGGGTGTCTGAATTTGAATATGAATGTCTTTCCCGATTACAACAAGGGCAGTGACAGGGGCACTTTTATCTGCAGCGAGTGTGTACAGTGTCTGTGTGAGCGCACTTTGTATAGTGCATTAATCACAGGAACGCTTGAGCTCCTCCAACAATCCAAACACACTGACCTTGAGGTTACAAGAAAGACATTAGGGTGTCTATCCTCTCCAAGGCGGGGGGAGAAAAAGCTTTCAAGGTAATGAAATTCTGCCATAAATTAAAGAAAATACTTGCAGGGACAAGGCTGAGCTAATATATATATATATATATATATATATATATATATATATATATATATATATATATATATAAACAGTTAGGGTAGATTAAATTGGATTTCTTTCTCTTCTCCACCCCCACCCATCCTTTCTTTTAAATTAGGCTTAAGTGCATGTATGGTGTACTTCTTTCTCAGAATAACAGAATTACCGTCCAGAATGAATAGAATCATTTTCAGACCAATTAACCTCTGACAGAATGGATCAGTGGATAGGAATGAGAGTGAGGTGGGGGAGAGAGAAAGTGAGCAAGAGAAAGAAAGGGCAATATCTTAGATAAAGAAGAAACTTAGGTACAATTCTGCAGGGTGAGTGACAGGGGTCTAGATAGTGACAAGACTGGCATAACAGCAAATTTTAAACTGGAGCGCATAGCAGACGGAAAAGGAACATCAAAAGGTGCACTGCTTGCATTAGTATTTGACATTAGTGTGTGCCCTACTCATTCTCTATGCTGAGGAGTGTTTGGCATCCAGCTGCTATGGCTCCATTTAGTTAATTAAAGGCTCCATTTAGGTCTGCATCCCACTGGCAATGTGCATGTCAATCAATAGAAGCTCTGTGGCTCACGGTGGGGCAGGGCAACTGATCCGCCACCACCCAACCCACAAACCCCCATCTCTCTGAGTATGTGTCACTCTACAGGCCAAAGTCTGGACTCCCAAATGATGGCCATCTCTGACCCTGTTTACATCTAGTATTAGGATCCGTTTCGGGTGACACGATAACAATTTGACAGAATGATGTATGTGGTCATTAAATTTAAGATACATGTTACTACCGGCAATGTGCCTCGGCTGACTGATTGGATTTCCCGATATGGATCTTAATACTGGGTTTAAACAGGGCATTTATTTTCAAGAACAAAACAATGGATGGAAAGATCAATGTAGAATGAATACAGAAAGGGACAGCTGGGTAAAGCATCAGCAGAGCTGGGAAGAACCTCATCAGTCATTTAGAAAAAATTATATTAAACTTTCCAGCATTTCACATCAGTTTGTCTTTGATTCAAACCCAAGGTGAACTGGAGTGCTGTTGCCACAAAACATCATGTCAGTCTGAACATTCTGACATTTGCATCATCAAACGTCCTTCGCTAAATTACCCACAGTGCTTTGCTGGAGTTCTTACAGCCCATTACTTTAGACAGGACTATGAGCAAATATACATTAGTGGATCGATAAAACACATTTCTGCTACCAGGCCATAAGTAAAATTAATTAAGCATTTACTTTCCATTCCCATAAGAACAGTCTTTCATTTTAATTTCTCTTATCCATCTTTTGGATGAAGGTCGGTCTACGTAACTTGTTGTAATGATGGATGGAGGCGTGGCTACAGCAGAAGTGTAACAGTGAAGGTCTGATTTTGGGTGTTGTTTTTGAATGTTATGCAGAATTAACTGAATTTAATAACAAATGAATACAATTTGTGAAAGGGAAAGTGAAAGTTAAATAGTTATGCTGTCATATAGTCTCAATTAATATGAGATCAAAAAAACTGCATGTGGGCAGTTGACATTATATACTTTGGAATTTTGGAACGTCCTCAGGTGTGACATGCTACTGCATTTAAAAGTATTTTAAACAGCATTGTTACAATTCTTTTATTATCAATATGCATGCAAATTGAATTACCTCTTATTAATTGAGATATTAAATAGAATATTTAGAAAGTAATTTGATTTGAATATTTGTACCGCAGGAACATTTAAATGAAATAGAAATGACAAAAGGCAATTAACGAAAGGGAAACCAGTTACAGAGCCTAAGATATACACATTTCCTTTTACACATTCGTGTACATTTTAAAGGGATAGTTCACAAAATATTTATATTCTGTCATCATAACTGCACAACATCTCCATCTCCAAAGAAAGCCATGTAAAAAAACAATGTGAAATGATAGCAACATTTAAATTTTTTTGTTGAACTATCCCTTTAACTTAAAAGCTGTTTTAAAATAAGTCAATGCATTGGACATGTTATAATAATAACACATTGTTTACAAAAAGGTTGTTTAAAATATTTTAAATTAAGTATAGCATATTACTCCACTGGCACAGTTTGACATGTCATGCAAAAAAACTACTTAAATGCACTTAATAAGAAAGACAGCCATGATTGACTAAGCTAAACCAGGCCAGAATACAGGCTTTCAGCAAAAACTCAGTTTGAAGGAATTAAAATAAAAATGTATAAAAGTATCTGTACAAGTGACTTATTTTTTAGAAAGTGATTGAAAGCATACAGAGGGAGCAGACCTTCTATTTTCTCTGTATTTAAAAAGGTGTACGCCCCGCCAAGTCTATAATGAGGCTGCACTCTGATTCCAGAGTGGACTACGGGATTAACTCCTGAGAGTAATGCTTCTCCTTGGACGGGTCATATAGCTGTCAGAAGAGGGTCTGTGCTCACATAAGGTACCGCCCATTAAAATGCTAATGCACAGATGGAGATAAAATAGAGGGGAAATAAAAACACCCCACCTCAGTGCGCTGTGTCTGCAGTGCTACACACACTTAAAAACTTGCACACAGAGGTCTTCCCTTCCTTCTCCTCCTGGCCTAATTCAATCAGAGGTTGAATGGATGAGATCGCTTACCCACTCCATTTCCGAAAGCACTTGATCAGATTGACGACACCCCCCCCCCCCCAGTCTGCAGTTTGACAGCAGGTATCCAGCTCACATTTATATTTTTAATAAAATGCTTCTTTGATTTTACCATGCCACCACTAAACAAATTATAATATAGAAGAAGAATAGAGCAAAGGAAAAGGACATGGAATAATCAAAGGGGGTGAAGGATTCAACAATAATGGATGGACAGATGATAGATGCAAATAACTGTATTTTTCTGGGCTTAAAAGAGTTTTATATGCTGGCCTAGTTGGGCCAATAGTTACAATTTTCACTTGCTCTTTCTAAATTGGGGGTGGGGTGAACTAATCATTCCACTAATCAAAGCCACAACCCCAATTCCAACAGCAAACCACATACTGCTGCATTACAAGTGCATGGCTGCATAAGCAGAGAGTATGGGTGCTAGATTGGCCGGTCTGCAGTGCTGACTTGTCTCCAATGGGGAATGTGTCATGCATTATGAAAATAAAATATGGCAACGAAGGCCCTGTACAATTGCACAGCCTAAGACTTGCACAGTGGATGATTGGAGGAAAATGCAATTTTCTAAACTTAACAAAATTGTGTTTTTAGTGCTCAATAAGTGTTACTAGTAGAAATGTCAATGCTGCGCAAAGTCCTCTGTGTCTCCAAATAGGCCAGCCTGGGAGACGGGGCGTCAAGGAACCTTACCTTGTCAGCCTCCCTCATCTTGACCAAGTTGAGCCATAACTGGCACTCCTGCACCACCAATGTGGACATCGTCCTGCCCGAGAGTACGCACAATGACCTTCGTCATCGGGACAGCAGGATCGGTCGCCAAGCACAGCTTGGTGCACTTGCAGGAGAGCCATGGTCGCCAGTGCCTTAGACCTTAGTCACTAGTGACGACATAAACCTACAGGCCCTGGACAGGAGTCTCGGGCAGTTCCGCCAGGTGGCTGGGCTTTGCGGGCACAGGTGCACCACAACCACCTTATCCAACTGGGGAATCACCGAGTAGCCCCTGGCAGCCCCACCGTCAAGGATAGTGAGCGTGGAGGAGCTCAGAGAACGGGTCCGGGCAGTGAAAGGTGCCTGCCATGACTTTTTGAACTCCTCATCCTCGTGCGGCGCTCCAAGCCCAGGAACAAATCATCAAGCCACGAGGGTTCAGGGCAGTGCAGAGGATTCCACTCCAGCCTGATGCTTGCGGCAGCCTGGGCAAGCATGGCCATCAGCTCGGCATCAGTGTCAGTCTGGGCAACCACACCCGAAGGCAGAAGCCCAGCTGAGTCCTCCACATTGGAATGAAGCAGCCTGCTCTCCTATGCTGCTATCAAGATTTCATCCCAGCTGGGCCGCCTGACTCATCCCAGAACTCAACCTGAGTGCACGAGCATTCTGGGAAATGGGAGGTCCGTGGGGGATTCACCCGGAGGAGTTATTTCCATTGAAGTCCCCAAATCACCCCCAGCGCTAACCGTCGTGGTCTTGTGGCCGCCGGCAGAAGAACCAGAGCGGGGAGCGGCTGGAGTGGCTTTCCCTCCGAGGAAGGAAAGCCACGATCACAACATGGCCATGGTCATGCTCTCGCAGTGCAGGCATGAACCATCCACGAATGCTGTGTCAGCGTGTCTGGAGCCCAAACACATAAGGCAGCGATCATGACCGTCAGAAGCAGAGAGATAAAGACCGTAACCAGGAATTCTACATAACCGGAACGGCATCTTTAAAAATATGCTTTCCGTCAGTGGCCACTGTTTTAAGGAATATATGCTCTTTTAGGGAGAACACTGCTCGGCTCCGAAGAAAAAATCTGAATAAGTGGTTGCGACCCAGCTCCTTTTATACCTGTATGTCCGGGGGAGTGGCATGCAAATTCCCATTGGCCTTTTTTTGCAAAGATCAGAGGTGTTTGGGGCTCCTAAGGGCGACCCCTAGTGTTACTACATCAACACAACGTCGAGTGAGTGACAGATAGGGAACAGCAAGATGTGACGCAATGCAAAAAAACATGTCTGCAAGGCATTAAACACATGAGGCATAAACACATATTGAAGTGACTAAACAACACTGGACTGATGGGCAAATGACTGTTCTGTCAGCTGACTTAAACACTGGAAAACACTTTCACACTGTCTCTGTGCAACTGCGTCTTCCTTATTTTTAAACCCTGATTTTGAAGAGAGGTCTGGAGTTAAAGTGTTTTGGACAGCAGAAACCTCTCTCTCCTCTCTTACTCTCTCCCTCTTGATGGAGACCCCTGGAAAACATTTTGCAGCTCCATAAAATTGATGCAATATTGTGATAACATCAGGGCCACATGCTGGAGAAACACACAGAGAGGAAGAGAGAGACCCCCTAGATTCTCTTATCAGTCAACTGCACATGTTCTTAACACATCACATGTCAATGCTTTAACTGTCGAAAAATGCACGAGAGAATTGAGCTCATAGAAATAAACTTAAAATATCAATTCTCTACTTCACCTCCCTTTGCATTCAAACGCTGCCCTTGACATTTAAACAGCAGCATCTGTTCTCATATATCCACATGCACACATACACATGCAAACATCCTCTCCTGAACACACACATCTCTGAACGTACACACCTGCTCACATATGAGCTAAAGTTTAAAAGTTAGTGTTTAGAGAAAACTATTATTTCTGAAGGTATGGGACCATGTTTACATTCAAGGAGAAAGAGAGAGAGATGTAGGAAAGGGAAACATTTTATGATGCCTGTAGGAATGCACTGCTGCTCCCTGCTGCAAGGAGAGGGGGATAACCACACTCAGCTGAGGAGAGGAGAGGAGAGGAGAGGAGAGGAGAGGAGAGGAGAGGAGAGGAGAGGAGAGGAGAGGAGAGGGGGATAACCACACTCAGCTGAGGAGAGGAGAGGAGAGGAGAGGAGATTGTCTCTTTATCCTCTATGCTTTCTCAATTTTCATTTCAATTCTAAAATGGCTTTATTGGCATGACTGTAGACAAAACAACATTGCCACAACTACTGATTTAAAACACAAAATAAATGATTAATAGACTTTAACTAAATTTTAACTAAAATTAAGTTAAACAACCGATAGAGTTTAATGGGAACTTATGGGAAGACCACAGTGTTTGACTAATGGGGGAGTCACACTACACTTCGCACTCCATTCACTCCCATTCAAATGCATCCGAACGTGGGAGGCCGTAAAAACAAGCTTGTGCGAACAAATTTCATACGATGCTGCATACCAAAGTTCAAGCTTGGTGAACTCTGAACAGTGAATTTGCCAATCCCGAGGATGCGTGGCCAATAGAAGATCGAAATATCACACCCTACTTTTGTTTCAATACAAAGAATACAGATTTTAAAGATTTGTGTTTTATTGTTGCAGGAAAGTGAGTAGACAATATATTTAACATTATATTTTTTATATAATATTATTCTTTATTTGTGATGTATTATTTAGTTACACCAGAAGCCCTCCTGAGTGACATCATATCCTGGTTTGTTTTTGACATGTTTCTTAAAGTTATTTTTACATGACAGGGCATCTTAAAAACTTCTTCATAAAAAGTCCTCATGCCCCGGAAACGTTTTAGTGAGAAAAGGTGCAATGGTCAAAAAAGTCAGACAAGGGAATGTTTACATCAGAAACAATTAAGAACAATGCAGATGAATGCAAAAGCACTTTCTGTATGAACCCTAACGCTACATGAAATGTTTACATACAAGTACTCACATATACACACACACTTATGGTTACACACACCATGGAAGTTGGAAAGTCAAATGGGTTTGCAACAACAAGGGGGGGTGTAAATGATGACAGAATTTTAATTTTTGGTTGAACTATTCCTTTAAATTTGTCAATAATAATGTCTCGTATTTTACATATTTGAAAGTGAAGGAGGAAGCGCACTTCTGCCACCATCTCGCATGTTATACAGCAACTACATACTGTTTCTTCTTGAGGTAAACAAACTTTCTATGTCTGCTTTTCTATACATCAAGACTCTTCACTTGAGGATCAGTCTCTTTGTATCTCTGACAGATACTCTTTCATTTCAAAGTTTGTTTTAATGCTGTGATTGAATTCTAATTTACTTTGCATTTTGGTTCCATTATTTTGTAGCACCTTATTTTACAGGACTGTTCTACATTTACTTACTATAACTTCAGTAATTACTAGATACTAACCCTAAACCTAACCCCAACCCTAAACTTAACTCATATTAATTACATGTAGTTTTTAAATATTACTCAGTACTTTCTTGGGTAAGTACACTGTAAGTATAGTGTTTTACTCTTTTGTAAGTCGCTTTGGATAAAAGCATCTGCCAAATGAATAAATGTAAATGTAAATGTAAGTATACTGAAAGTACATGAACTGTAAAATAATGTGCCACCCATTATTCTAATGATCCACATTTAGTGTTTTTTGATTATTTTATGACTTCATTGATTCTAAAACCTGGGTGTAGAGCATTAATGAATGAATGAATGTCACATTTATATAGCAGTTTTCTGACATTACACTCAAAGCGCTCTACACAGTAAACAGGGGACTCTCCTCAACCACCACCAGTGTGCAGCATCCACCTGGATGATGTGACGGCAGCCATAATGTGCCAGCTGTTGGTGGAGAGGAGAGATTGGAATAATAGAGCCAATTCATGGATTTAGAGCATTGCTGGTAGTGCTGGTCTGAAACTAGTTAGTGTCTCTCTCTCTCGCTCTCTCTCTCTCTCTCGCACTCTCTCTCTCAGGGGCGGGGCAGCTGCCACCCTAAATATGTACTTTGCCACACCAACTCAGACCCTGCTCGCATCCTGGAGATGGTGTGCAGCAGCTTAACCAATCCGTGTTGCACATAGTCCATAACAATGACCAGCCCGTGTCTGGGAGGACTCAGAATGGTGCCAAAACAAAAACATCCAGTGATAGGCAGTTCTGCGGATGGAAACGCCTTGTTGATGAGAGAGCTCAACAGAGAATGGCCAGACTGTTTCGAACTGACCAAGTCTATGGTAACTTAGATAACCACTCTGTATAATTGTGGAGAGAAGAATAGCATCTCAGAATGTTATTCTGAGATGAGGGTTGGTACTGTATTGTCGGAATGGGGGACCTACTCAATATTAGGCAGGTGGTTTTAATTGTTGTGGCTGATCGGTGTATAGACACAGTGGCCGACAGAGCTGTAGTAGACTTTTACCACTTTTGTTTTTGATTTTGTCATAGTTATTTCTGAGGATATGCAAGATCTCTCTCGCTCTCTCCTCACTTTCATCCAGATTGATCCTGTGACCTCATCTTGAACTTTTGCCCCAAGGGTTTCTCTGTACTAACACAGCTATGCCCAAACACTTCAAGTAATCAACCAGCCTTTCATAAACACATACATATACACACAACACACTGGCATGTACCAAAACCACTTCTGCTCACACAGTCGCACACTTACACATATGCTTTCAGCCCAAGGATGACATTGAGGTGACCTAGCACCAGGTAAGATATTGCAGAGGTTGATGGGGCCAAGATTTTACGCATCCGCAACCATACACGTATTATATTTACAGTGTGAATGGGTGTAAATACTGTGTGTGAAAAGCAGAATCAAATCAACAGTGGCATGCATAGGAAAATCAATAAGCATTACAGCTGCATTAGATGTGACAGCTACAATTTCATACACCACTTCCTGTCTGCTCCCAGCAATTTCATAACAACACAAAGAAAAAGAGACATTTTTTTTTCAAAAGCATAGGAAAATTCATTTTGAAATTTGCTTTTAATAATTCATGCTGAGGCTTTCAGAGTTTTCAACCTGGAAAAAAGGTTTGAAATGAGAGACGAGGGGGAGAGAGTGAGGGAGGAAAGTACAGAGAAAGAGGAGAGGGAAAGAGTGTGTGTTTATAGTAAGTTGTATTTGTCAGGGGCTGTTTACTGAGTGAGCAATTCTGATGCCACTGAATTAGTGCACACACAGCAGGTTAACAGTGATAGTGCAACTGAAGACCTTCATGAAATAAACATCATGTCTAACCTGCAGGCACACATAAACTCGTGCCAGTACATTATAAGGTATACCACAATTACAAGCTGTATCACGTGGGACATATATGGTGAGCAACTGCAGTGCAGTGGGGACAGTAAGCATTGCTCTGATTGATCAAAATTGATTAAAGCATTTTACAATCTCTCTCATGCACACACACACACACACACACACACACACACACACATTGGTCTACCTATCATTATGATTTTTAATACTGTACAAACTATAGATTCTATCCCCTAAACCTAACACAACCCCTAAACCTAAACCTCACAGAAAACTTTCTGCATTTTTACATTTTCAATAAAACATTGTTTAATATGTTTTTCAAGCTATTTAAATTACGAGAACACTAGAAATGTCCCCATAAACCACATATATAGCATAATACCCTTGTAATTACATTTTTTCAGGTTTGTAACCTAAAAAATTGTCCTCGTAAACCACATAAACATGCCCACACACACAAACACACACACACACGCACACTCAGTTCCGACCTACGTCCGAAGTCTGATTAGTTAATTCCAGGGTACATGTTTTAGAAATGCTAATACAACCCACCTCCTAACATGACAAAAACATTTTTTAAATGTGTTGTCTGCTTCCAGAAATATTACTTTATACAGTATAGGTACAATTAACACTATATGAGGCAGTTGAGGTATAGTTTGTAGGCCTACTACAAGGACAGTAAACATTTAGCATGCACTGGAAGGACAGTATAAGTATAGTATGCACTGTACAGACAGTAGACGTATAGTAGGCACTCAGGGTATGACATTTTCTGCTCACCAGCCACTGTGCCTGGTGGTTTCCATGGTCACTAACCAAAATCTCCCGCCTAGCAAAAAGTGATAAAGGTAACTACACACTGTAACTGCATGTATTTGAACAAGATATTATTTGAACAAGAATGATATAAGTTTAGCAGGACACAGCCCTAATGTTTTAAGTCACCTTTAGAATATCTACACTATGTCATGGACAGTTAGACACTGGAGGAAATTCTGTCAATAATGTGTCCATAATTCATGGAAGTTTTAATACCTTCATTCTAAATTGTACTTGCCTATGTAAGATTTTCATTGTTCTACACTTGTTTAACAGTAACATTTGTAATGAAAAGGTCATTACCACAGGTAAGACCATGGATGGCTCTTCATTAATGTGGTTAGATTAATGTAGATAGAATTTCTAAAAATAAACTATAGTATTTGTTATTTAAAAAAAACACTAATAACCTAAACACATTTAGAAACCTTTAACTACAAATTGTTATAAAAATAAATTCTAATAGATTCACTCTAAAAGATTAAATATGAATCTATACAAGTGAACAGTTAGTGCAGCAAAAAAATAAATTGTAAAACATTACCAAATATCAAAATATTTTAGTAAGTATGATCATGTGTGTTATCTTTTTCCTCTTTACTTCATCAGTGCTGTTTATAATGAAGGGGGCAGTTTGAGAGGTTTGATTTCCTCAGTACAGAGCTTTATATTAGAATGTTCTTTGTTTAATTCAAATGGGTCACATAAGAATCATGGTCTCCACTGGCCACCCTATTGAGTAAAGCCCGTCTGAATTTAAAAAGTTTCTCTCTTTAGCATGCTGAATATCTGTTTCCTCTTATGTGTGTGTCCACTGATGTATGTGTCCACTGTTTTCAATTCATTTAATTGAGAATCCACCTCACGAGAGAGGCGGTCGGCACACCACGCACCAGTGGACACCCAGCATAATGTGCGCTGCAGCGGTTCATGTGAAAGCATGCTTCATTCGCTCCGCTCAGATGCACGTGTAAGTTATGGAGGCATAAATGTATACCGTTAAATTTGTGCAGTAGTGTTTCTAGCTTGTTTGGCGCCCTGGGCGAAACCCGCTTCAATTCATGCTGAGGCTTTCAGGTTTGAAAGGAGAGACGAGGGAGAGAGAGTGAGAGAGGAAAGTACAGGGAAAGTTGTTGACAGGGGGGCAGTGATTCTAAATGAGAACACCTCCAAAGTTGTTGGGGGGGTGCCGCCGCCCCCACGCAAGATGCCGCCCTGGGCAAATCACACGATGCTGTCTGTACTGGAAGCATTAGTAATGTCGTTGGTTACATAAATGCCCATTTTGCGCTACATGTGCTGGCGCTACTCCTGCCAACAAGACAAAATAAACTGTTAAGACGCATCCATGCAGTGAAGACAGTCTCAATCTGTTGTGGCTTGACGCGGCATAGCTCATGACAGGTGTAGGCAGGATGTTGAAATAGTTGTTATTCTCTGTCTTGAGTGCTCATTTAGGTAGTTTTAATGTTGGTTCTTATGGAACCAGAAAACAGCCCAGCTGCATCATAATCATCATGGCATCTACTAGCAGGACAGTAGAAGCTTTTAAATACCTTCTAAGAAAGAGTTCCAGGGTGATAGAACTCGTAGAACTTCTGTAAGTCGGTGGGTTTAGCTGGCCTCTCTCTAAATGCTCATGCAGCTGGAGGGCCCACCACCTACAGGAGAGAGAGCCTGTCAAATATCACCTGAAGAGAATGGCAGTCCAAACACATCCCAGGAAATGAAATGGTTTTAATGCTCTTTCATCCCTATGTAAATCTCCTCTGTCTGTGTCAGAGAAGGCATCTATCTGTTTTATAGTGACACACTATAAACCATCCATTATTCACAATCTCTGCCTCATATAATCCAATGTACCACATTGCAAGAAGTATGAGCTATATTTGAATTGACACATTCACCATAACATATGACACAGAGAATGTCTCACTAGCTGATGACATGCTAATGCAAATGAAATGAGACTTGTTTATTCCTGTACACACATAAACTAATGAAGGCCCCAATAGTGAGAATGTGGCAGCCTGGGGCTTTGCTGCAGGCCTTAGTGTTACACTCTGACTTCAGCTAAAGAAATCATTTAGTGACTCAAACACTGATGTTGTTTTTGTTAAACTTAATTGCCATGGTATTTCAAATGTAGATCAATGCATATAGCTAATGGGTAAGGCAACTATGTAAATTAGCTCATCTATGAAACGTGCTCGAGGCACATTAATACAAACAGTATTGAAACACAGTGCATAGCTTCTGAAAGACTGTTGCCATGGGCAGAAAAAGCTTTGGAGTGAATTATTTGTGAGAGTGTATATACTGAGAGATAATTTTGTTTGTGTATACAGAATAAAGAAGTGACGCCCATCTCATGATGGGTTACATCAGTGGGTCTCTATATTTTTCGTCATGCCCCCCTTTAAAATAAGCAAACCTTTTGTGCCTCCCTATCTCATAATCTGATCAAAACGTGGTCTAAAATGTTTTTATGTTTTCTTTTTTTTTTTAATTCTTTAATAAAATAATATTTAAAAAATGCCAAAAATTGGAATGTGTTCTTTCAGTTTTTGTGAAATAATGAAAAGTTAAACTTTTCTTTGAAAAACTAATTATCTGAAGTATTACCTATACTTGTAGAACATACAAAAATAGAATAATATGGCTTTTTCATCAGTGAAACACAAGAGTGAGGGATGAGAGGATTGTGAATGTGACTGTCAAACTCCAAAAGCACATAAAACTGTATAACCATAAAAGTCGTCCATATCACCCGTGCACTATATTTCCAGGTGATAGTGTTGTGTGAGGAACAGGCTGAAATTTAAGTGTTAATTCTATGCAACCAGTTTACATGCAGCACAGTGAGTGCACCTGTTGCCACACAAACTCTATAAATGCCTCAGACTGTTCAGAGAACATGCTGCCGTGTCAGGCAAAAGTTGAAACAAGGCTTGAGGAGAAAAGGCAGCAGAAAATAAATTGTGCACATTGGTTCTTGCATGTACTGTCACAATTTCTTTTAATGTGTGAAAGTGAATGAGATTTGAGAAAGGGGCAGTCTTCCACACCCCATACTTTGAGAACAACTGGTTTATATAGTGCTGACCAGGGGTTCAATTGGGATTTTGGAGGTGGGGAAACCGTTAAATCGGGTTGTGATACTAAAGACACATTTCAGTTCACATGTTAAAAGAATTTATTTAGAGGCCAGAGGAAAGTTATCAGATATGACATTCAGTCTGTGATGGACAGCCATGAAATAAATGAGCTTCACACAATGAGGTTCAGGTGAGCACTTCCACTGAGTGAAGGAAGATGATGACAGCACAGTCTATTCTGTCTGCAGTTGACCCCAGAACACACACACACACACACACACACACACACACACCTCAGCAAGGGAGTGATTGTGAGTCCTCAGCCATCTCTTTCTATGATAGCTGTGTTTCAATCACTGGAAACAGCGCTGCCTCAGAGAGAAAGAGGAGCTCATTAATCCTCAGGCTGACTTCGCATTGGAGATGTTGTAATTCCATTGGGGTGATCAATCAGCCACCCAAGCTGAGGCCACATCTCTCTTCTCTCTCTTTCAGTGTGTCTCTCTCACTCTCTCTGGGTTCCTAAACTGCGTCTGAGAGCCTCTGATGGATGCTTGGTCAAGGGCTGCGGCTCTCTGCTTCGGCGGGTGAAACCAGCATTAACATTTCCACTGCTCTCGCTCTCACTCTGCCTCTCTCACAGGACACATTCCCCTGACAATATCATTCAATTTCTGATAATATATGTTTGTGTGTGTGTATGTGTGTTCCTCTATGTGTGTATGGCTGGTGACTCACCAGGTTTAGCAGAAAAGACAGAAGCAGTCTGATAAGGTCAGACTGCACACAACCGCTGCAGGCAACTAAATTACTTCCCTTTATTCATGGAGCATTCACCTCCACACTCCACACACACACTCATATACTCATCCATCCACCCACCAAAACACACACAACCTAAAGGGAACCTCCCCAGTGAAAGGACAGTATTTAGAGTGCAGCTCTCCTCTTTTATGAAACCAAAATGAATGCATTTAGATTTTTAGCTCATTTCGGCAAGGCAACATAGTGCACAGTAGAGCATCTTCTAATCTAATCTAATTTCCTTAGCTCTGAATTGTTGTTGTCACTGCAAAAATTTTCACATTTTCAATTTTCAAGACAAGTATTTTTGTCTTGTTTTCCAGTAAAAATATCTAGACATTCTTAAAACGTGATTTATTTACATGACGAGCAAACTGGCATGATATTTTAAGTCTAGTTTTTAGAGAAATCTAATAAAATTTGTTGAGATTTATGCTTTAAACAAGAAAAAACTGTTTGCCAATGGAGTAAGAAAAACAAACTTATTTAAAGAGAAAACAAGTTTATTTTACTTACCCCATTGGCAGAATTTGTTTCTTGTTTTTAGTCTAAAGTTCACAAAATTTAGTCAGATTTATATAAAACAAGACTTTTGCTTGACATGTAAATAAATCACGTTGTAAGAATATTTAGATAATTTTACAGGAAAACAAGACAAAAAACTTGTCTTGAAAATATGTTTTGTTGTTTTTAATAACAATACAATCTCAAATACAGGGATGGTGAAAGAACCATTTGCATTTTTACTTTCCCAGTTAAACTGTCTTCAATAATCTTACAATCATATAAATACCACCTTCGCTCAGTACTTGGCACAAAAAGTTCTGTCTAATTTGAATAGGTATGAGAATGAAGAAGTTATTTCCATTTTAATAGTTTTCATTTGAACAAAAACCCTTCCATTCCACCAAACCAAGATGAGCCCATTTGGACATAGTTTTACTTGAGCCCATTTGGACATAGTTTTACTTTGCATTTTGGCTTCCCTTCTGCATGTTTTTGAAAACACATTCCAAAGGGAAGACTTTTCAAAATGCTGTTTTCCTTGATGTGTGTAGACAGGTGAAACAGAGAGTTCACGATTTCAGAAATATCTGTACATTTGTGAACAAGACCTGAAGAGGTTGTCGTCACACTAGACTTTGCACTCCATTCACTCCTATTCAAATGAATCATTTTGTGTCCAGCTATGGCCAAATATTCAAGCTTGGTGTATCTGTATGACGAGAGGACACATGACCATTAAAAGATAAAAACGTCACATGGAATCTCAGTACAATTATACATAAGAATACCTAAGGGGTGGTCACAAATTTGAATAGGTTTGAGCACGCAAGTTTTTTTCAGCAATGCAATGGACCATGATATGATGTCACAGGGGAGGGCTTCTGGTGTAAGTAAATAATACAACAAATAACAACAGCAAAAAAATTAATATTCAAAATGTTAAAATATATTGTCTAACTATTTTCCTGCAACAATAAATCACACAGCTTTGAAATATATATATTATTTTATTAAGCCAAGAGGTCAGCATGTGACGTTTCGATCTTCTATTGGTCATGCATCCTCTCGTTGTACAGATTCACAGGTAAGAGTTTATAAAATCTGAACTTTTGTCTGCAGCTGAATGCAAAATTTCTTTGCATTAGTTTACATTTCCAGTCTCCTGCGTATGAATGGGAGTGAATGGATTGCGAAGTGTAGTAAGACCGCCCCTTTAGTGAGAGCATTTTCTTCACATAAGCCATGTGCTTACCACACTGTATGTACAAAACAGTCAGATCCTAACCAGCATGAGGCAAAAAGTGCCCCCACCATGAATTTCTTCCTTTGTCTGTTATATGTTATTTTATAATATTCTATTCTAGATATTTTCTATTATATCTCTCTTAGGTACATGATGTGCCTGTCGAATTGGATATCTCCATTCACTGTGTTAAGAAGGGAAGTGGTAGCTCAGCGGTGAAGGCTCTGAGTTACTGAACGAAAGGTTGGGGGTTCAAGCCCCAGCACTGCCAAGATACCACTGTTGGGCCCTTGAGCAAGGGCCTTAACCCTATTTGGTCCAGGGGTGCTGATTCATGGCTGACCCCAGCTTAGTTGGGATATGTAAAAACAGCTGCATTTCATTGGTCATGTACAATGACAATAAAGTTGAATCTTAAGATACTGTATATTGTGCAATCTTTAAAGATATAATTTATATCATGATGATTTGATATTTTTTTTGTGTCACACGCACACACAGGGCCGGCGCTAGAAACAGGCAGACTAGGCAATTGCCTAGGGCCTCCAAATTGCCAGGGGCCCTCCAAAATACATGTGAACTTGGTAATTAGCCATGGCTATGGGCAATAAGTCTAATTTCTAGCACTTGAAAAATCCACAAATAACACCTATTATCAGCAAATAACCAACATGTATATAATAATAATAATAAAAATAAACATAAAAATTTCCAAAAAGGGGGAATAAATAGTGTCGGCCGCAATGCGTGCTGTCCTCCCCAGCATCGCATGTAATTTGTCCCGGGGGTCTGAGGAGCAGGTCCGGCGACACATCTAATTTGGCCAAACCCTCCCCACTTTGCTCCTGGGCCTGCGAGGATAGCAGTGTGTGCACACATGGGGAATAGAAACCGGCTACCCGAGAAGAGGTGCTCTGAGTTGATTTGTCAGCGGTGAGTCTCTCTTTGTGAGGTTAAATACAAACCAGGTGTGCCTCATTCCCTTGCTGCCCAAACATGGCCTATTAATTATGCGCCTCTTCTCTTCTCCTGCCCAAATCTTGTCGTGAGCCTGGCTAAAGGACGGCCCTCAGAGGCGGGGCGATGATGACGAGAGGGAGGGGTGGGTCGTTCTACCACAGTATTTAGATGATTTACTTATAGAGAACAAGCTTAAAGGTGGTAAGCTTTTGACTCATAAAGACTCAGCTTGTTTCTTATAAAAACACCATGTAATGTATTCCTCTAGTACACTATTCTTATATTAGCCATCGACAGAGGGTTTTCAGTGAATGTTGAATACATTTTATAAAAAAATTATGTTTAATTGTAATAGTGTTTATTACAAAGCAGGAAATAAAAAACGTATTTTCTTTGGTGTGCTGGGGATTTACAAATGGCTACAATTTATTGTAACCTGAATATTAACAGTAATTCAAATATGTTATTATTTCAAAAAGTGTATGGGATTGATTATTTTGCACACCCTTATGATGTAGTTGATGTTTTTGTTAAACACTAAAAAGCTTCTGACTGCATGTAAATGAAAAACCACAGACCATTCACAGCAAGAATGATGCATTGCTGCAAAAATGACAAGAATATTACTTTATTATTTGAATGAGCTACCACTTTCTTGCATGCCATAGTAATAAAAATAATAATAAAAAAATGAACCATTCGAAAACTTTTACACACAAAAAAAAATCTAACCAAAATGTATTGCTTCTAGTCAGGCACCGATCAGTCTGCGCAGTCCTGCAAAAATTCTAACACACCTATTGAAACATCAGTGAACTAGCCTACTCTGAAGTAAAACTGATGTTTGCATTATTGCTCTAACGTAATACATTCTTTTAGTTTCCAAATTCGAAATATGTTATGTGAGGGGAGGGGGGCCTCCAACATAAATTTTGACTAGGGCCTCTTAATGTCTATAAAGGTGCAGACTATTTGCTGAGCCAGCTGAATGAATCAAACACATTGATCAGTCTTGCCACACATTACGTTTCATGCCACGATCAGTTATCAGACTTGCATTTATTCAATCTTTTATCATTTGTCTTGTCATATCTTCAGCAGAAGCATGGTGCGAAAGTTTCGAGGCACGGTACAAGCACAAGGTGAAAGTGCTTGAGCAAGGCGATAGTCCGATCCACAACTGCTACTGCGCCCTTGAGTAACGTATAACGTGTGAGTAAGGGCTACCGGTAGAGTTTCTGCTGCCCACCTAAGGAGTTGGTACCCTATGCAAACTGCATAATACAAGTACATCAAATCCCTGCTTGATATTCCCACAAAAACATCTCTGCCTCTTCCACCACACCTGACACATTCCTTACCCTAAAACATGCCCACACACTCATTGGAGCATCACCCGAAAACTCTGCTGTGAATCAGAGCACATCAAAACATTCTTTGAAGAACCCAAAGTATGCAAAGGAGATTTGCATTTGTCATTTTGGTAAAACTGAGTACAACAAGACCTTTTTTCATATTCAGGCAGAAATATTCATATCAGATATCAAACCAGGACAATGACTTAATTACTAATTGACATTTAGCTCTTTGTCAGGTTTGAAAAGGCTACACATTTGTCACCATATTCTGATCATCAATCATTAGCAGAAAATATTATTTTTCTTTGGGCAATTGTTTCATATTATTTAAAAATAGCTAATACTCATGTTAATTAATTTATTCAGCTTTCTAAAAGCACTCTCGTTAATTTAATTGATCTACTGATCTGTGTTTTTTGCTTGAGTAATCACAACACTTAATTGCAGAGGACCAACATCTGAAAAGCCTAATCATCAAATCCACTGAATCTGCTATGTTGCACCACAGCCTTTGTGATTAATCTTGAGCCACTGCTGTTGATTGTGCCAATGTTACGGTCCGTAATTCCGTTTGAAAGTTTCTCTCCCTCTCTCTTTTCCTCTCGCTCGTTTTCTCTAGGTCTGCCTTTGTGCACCTGCAGCTCGTCTGCTCATCATATATATATATATTAGTTTTGTTTTTGTTACATGCTTAATTTCATATTTCTCACTTTGTTTAACGTTGTTTAGTTTGAAATTACCTTTGGTTTGCTACCAACCTTTGTTTGGGAGTCTCCGGTATTTCAGCTGTTCTGTTTAGTTTTAAAGATATTCTTGTTAGGTTTATTTTCTTTGTGTGTGTGTGTGTGTGTGTGTGTGTGTGTGTGTGTGTGTGTGTGTGTGTGTGTGTGTGTGTGTGTGTTCTTTCCTTTTGTCACTTATTTGTACATTCATCTTAATAAATGTTTATGATGCCTCATCCTTGTTTGTTGCCTTCTCCTTTTGTAAACACTTTTAATAGGGGTTTGTAACATGAATGGGGCTTGTCCGGGATTGATATATTATTGAGCATTGAATTCTGCAGATCGCAATAAATGGGTATGTTTTAAGCGATCTCTGTGTAGATTAATCCCACTGTGCCTAGTGCCACTCCTTCCTATGGGTTACTGATTGTTTTCTTTATTTTAGTTATGGTTTTTGGAGGTTCCCTGGGGGAGAGGATTGCCTCTCAATTGGTAACCCTTCAAAGACTAGAGAGTTTTCAGTTTTTGGTTGGGTAGTTAGATTTGCAGTAGCTTATATTTTAGTAGAGAGGAATAAAATCTCTTCTCATTTAGTGACCGTGGGGTTGGTGGTTATTGGTTATGGCAACTTTGAACAAGTTTATAAATCAAATGTTGAGACCCCTTACACCCTAAATGCATTTTGATGGATTTCTGCTAAAATTGCATACCCAAAAGTAAAAACTCCAAATAAATAGAGAACATAACTTGCAAGGTATAAATTTTTAGAAAACTAAGAAAATATACAATGCATTCAGGAAGTATTAAGACCCCTTAATTTTTTTACTTTTGGTTATGTTGTAGCCTTTTGTTAAAATGCTTTAAAAATCACATCAATCTATACTCCATCCCCCATAATAAAAGCAAAACAAATATTTTTGATAACTTTGCAAATGTATTAAAAAGAAAACTGATATCTCCTCTTGTCATAAGTATGTCATACTTACATATGTCAATAAGTATTCAGACCCTTAACTCAGTAAATAGTTGAAGCACGTTTGGTAGTGATTACAGCCTCAAGTATTTGGGGGTATGATGCGACAAGCTTTGCATAGCTAGATTTTGGTATTTTCTGCCAATCTTCTCTGCCGGTCCTCTCAAGCTGTGTCAGATCAGATGGAGACCGTTGGTGGACAGCCATTTTCAGGTCTCTCCAGAGATGTTCAATAGGGTTCCAGTCAATGCTCTGGCTGGGCCACTCAAGGACATTCACAGAGTAGTCTTTAAGTTGTTTTCCTGTTGGAAGGTGAACCTTCAGCCCAGTCTGAGGTCCTGAGTGCTCTGGACAAGGTTTTCACTAAGGATATCTCTGTATTTTGCTGTGTTCAGCTTTCCTTCAACCCTGACCAGTCCACCAGTCCCTGTTGCTAAAAAACACCCCCACAGCATGAGGCTACCTCCACCATGTTTCACCACTGGGATGGTAATGTGCAGGTGATGAGTGTTGCCTTGTTTCCTCCAGACATGATGCTTCGAATGGAGGCCAAACAGTTCAATCTTTGTTTCATAATCTTTGATAATCTTGTTTCTCACAGTCTGAGAGTCCTTAAGGTGCTTTTTTGTGTCTTACACTCAGGAGAGGCTTCCGTCTGGCCCCTCTGCCATAAAGCCCAGATCGGTGGAGTGTTGCAGTGATGTCTCCCTTCTCCACACATGACCTCTCTTTCCAAGGCTCTTCTCTTCTGATTGCTCAGTTTGACCAGGCAGTCAGCTCTAGGAAGAGACCTGGTTATTCCAAACTTCTTCCTTTTAAGAATTATGGAGTCCACTGTGCTCTTGGGAACCTTCAATGCAGCCAAAAAAAAAATTGTAGCCTTCTCCAGATCTGTGCCTTGACACACTCCTGTCTCTGAGCTCTGCAGGCAGATCCTTTGATCTCATGGCTTGGATTTTGCTCTGATATGCATTTTCAGCTGTGAGACCTTATATTGACATGTGTGTGCCTTTCCAAATCATGTCCAATCAATTGAATTTGTCACAGGAGGTCTTATTTTTAATGGAACAGTTCTAATTTATCAGCCAATTTTAAAGCAGTATTTTAGAATTGGTCAGACCAGCTATATTAATTGTAAAGATAAGAGTCTAGGCTTTAAAACACCTAATTTGTGCAGATCAAGCAAGTGGTTGTTGAATAATACCATAATATTCTTTTCCCATGATCAGAACCCTCTAAATGGCCTGGTAACGGGTCGCTCAGGGTTTAAGAGGCTAATAGGCAATTGTAGGAAGGATCATTTGTTCAGTATTGTTCTACATTATGAGATACCTGTCTCTAATGTGTTACTTAAGAAAGATTTAAAGGCTTGTGGCTGGTCTGAGTAATAAAGAAGTGGAGTTATCGGTAGCTGTCACAGATGAGGTGAAGCAATCTTCACTGCGGTCTCCTGTAGGTGAGCCTGTTACTCCACTTGCTGGGGTTCGAGCAGAGGTAGGACCACATCTTTCTATGAAACAGTTTAAGCCTTTGTCACTCTCAACATAAACGTCACTGGAGTCATAGGTAGATGTGCGTTTTAAAGTGCGGTTAGCTTGGTTATAGTTAGAGGCTCAGGACTGAGCTCAAGTGCAGAAAGATGAACTGCAGTATCCATTGCGGGTACAAAAATCTGTATGAAGCAGTTAGAGTTACCCATACTACCCATAGAGACAGGTAATGATTGGGATAATGGTGTCCCACTGGTGTTGTTTGCGATTCGCGAGGCAAGACAGGAGTCCCTTAGATTCAACCCGGCTGAATTGGTTTTCGAAAAAAACATGCGTGGACTTTTGAAAGGATCAATTTCATGCTACAGGTCCGTCTCCAAAAATAAATGTGCTTGACTTCGTCACTCTCTGCTGTGAGCGTGTGCGTACTGAGTGCGCTCTCGCGAAAGAAGCACTCTCTCTCTCAGGACAAAATTAAGTGATGTTTTGATAAACGTGCAATTGTACATAATTTTATGCAGGGAGAAAGGTTTTGGTGTTGCTTCCTTTACCTGGGGCTGCTCTTGCTGCCCTAAACCTTATTGGGGCCATATGTAGAAAAGAGCAAGTTGAGCGACACTAATTATATAATTTATACACCGGAACGAAAACAGAAGAGTCATTTATATCATACAATTATGCTTAAACCGTATCTATGCCTTACTGCTAAACCTGATGATGTAAGTAGACTCTCTGAATGTATTACCTTCTGAGACAGGAGTGGAGTAGATATCTTTGCTTTCCAACACGCTGATCGCCGATGATTGTGATGGGTTGGAAATATATAAATAAATGCTGAATGGTGGTGGTTTGAAAAATTCTGTGATATGTAAGTGCAGCGTAGTTCTAGCGGGAAGACTAGTAGCTGTACATCATCACACCATTAGCTGGGTAATTCCTAACCAATCACATGTAAGCCATTGCTTTATAAGTCTGCACACAATCTATCACATTGCTGTTTCAGTGTGCTAACACGATAACCTCCTACACGGGGTAGGCTCCTCCCCCCTGCCTCCTATCTCAGGCAGGATATGACGGTTCCGAGTACAACTTCTTCTGAACAGCCAGACAGGGCATACGCAGAAGAGAGACATTACTTTTCAGTTTTATATTCATCAAATAAATGTCATCTTAAATTTCACTCAAGTCTGCGAGTCTTCCTGATAGAACTTGGGTTCTTTACAGTCCGAGTAATCGTACCTGCCTGTTGACCAAAAACAGGGTGTCATTGATTTGGTAGAGAGCTACCCTAAATTGTTTAATGATATTCCTTCATGTACTACTGTAATCCAACATGACATTGATGTGGGTACAGCCGCACCTATAAAACAGAATGTGTACCGCTGTCCTGTAAGTAAGAGAATTCATGAAAAACGGAATGGTTTGCTCAGTATATCACCAAACAAGATCTTTTAAAAGGCTACTGGCAGGTGCCCTTGACATCCCGTGCCTCCAACTTCTCAGCATTCGTTACTCTCGATTGCTTCCTACAATATATGAGGATGTTGTGCAGTTTGTAAAATGCCCCAGCAACATTTCAACAGCTAATGTTGATGGTTCTAGGTGACGTTCCATGTTGTAATATTTATTTAGATGATGTGGTGGTTTATTCCAAAATATGAATTTGCAAAAGTAACTTACAAACTGTAACTTAACAGGGGAAGCAGGTTGGCAAAGGTCAATTACGTCCAGTAGATGCAAAGGAGGCAGCTATTCTGGCAATTTGAGTCCAGTGTCTTAAAGACCCTAATCAAGGTTTTACAGACAGATAAAAGTCTTTGTAGCAAAGAGCCTGTATCTAGAAGTATTTGATTATTAAAGTCACTCTGAGCTCAGCTTTCTTGGGTAACAGACCCTCCAGAAGAAAACCAAAAAGGTGATGAGACAAGACCTGAACACTCTCTTCTTGAACTGAGCATTCTCTAAACCCTAATGCTCAAATAAATATTTGTTTTAAGTAGGGTACATTTTAATTATACAAATGAGTTGAAATAAATTTACTTTGATGAGTATTTAGAAGTTTCTCTTACTTTTGAGTTCACGAAACTGACACCTTTTGTGTAACCTGGATTGTTTTATTGTTTTGAGTTGAACTTGTCTCTTTAAATTTACAGCAACTTAAATTGATCTGAAACTGGGCAGGGGATTTATATTTCCCAGCATGCTTTGCATGACACTCGACAAGGAGAGTAAATGTTAAAATGAAGTGTTACACCCTGACTACACCAGACGTGAACGTTGCGTCAAAAGCAATAGAACTCATTATAATCAATGATTCTGTTAGCATACATAAAAATCACTTATAAATATCACCACCAGTAGTACCCTCAGTCTTTGAAGGTATCCACCCACTTCTTCAGTGAAAAAGGGACCAAACAATTAAGTGAGTGTGCAATAGAACAGAAGTACACACAAAGACTCCACTTCAGAAGTGAAAGCCTTCACAGTTAATGTGTTCAAAGCATAAAAGATAAAACACACACTAAAAGATTAAAAGAACCGGAACATTAAGGGGAAGGTTATAAATCTAAAACATTCATTAGCAGAAAATATATTAAGTGACAGAAGTTCACAAAATAATTAGTTTGCTTTGTTCTTTTTATTGTTTCCTGGTAGATTTCATTGACGTTAAAAACAGTAAGTGTGCATGTGTGTGCGTCAATTGTTGCAGTCACTCGCAACAACAATCGCAAGAACATGTTGCATTCTCAGCGTGGCCACAAGGTTGCTTTAGCGGATAGAAATGTGTACTGTCTTTTTCTTTACCGTGAGTTTTTACTTTCAAGCCAAATACTGTCATAGCGGAGCAAATGTTTTTAGGGAATATTGCTGAGTAAGTAAAGTAAAGTCAATATATTTACAGCAATTTACAAGAACAATTAATGGCACCGGCTTTTGAAGGTAACTCTATTGTCCTATTGAGTACTGATGTTTGTTACTGACATAATAACACAAGTATGCATGTTAAGCATGTTCAACCGGACCGTGTGTCGGTAATGCATTGGCCAGGCGCTTACGTACGTGTACTCAAATATGTCAAGTATGCATCTGGCCTAACTCAATTTGTATAAAAGTGTCCGCCACGTGACTACTTGCTTATAACAGCTCTTATTCCTAACATATCTATGTTTACATGGTTCTGGGAAACAAAAAAGACTGAAATAATCTTATTCACATCATGAAGAGATAAAATGTAATCTGATTCTGACTATTGTGTGGGTCACACCCAACTCTCAGAAGCAGATATATATATGTTCTTTGCAGTGCCACTGAATGGATGTCAAAAAGATAAAAATGTGAATAAATGAATATAATATTTGGTATAAGATGCATCACTGTTCCATTATAAGTATTCTTTGTGAGTGAAATACTCTATCCTTTATTTACATGTAGGGTGTACACAAGCATACCATAGAGCAAAAACTTGCATAATATTAAGCGTAAAATATAAAGATTATGCATGGTGGCAATCTAGTAGCTTCTAGCCATTTTTTTTTTAATTATTACAACGATGCAGCCAGCGGCACCTTGTTTTTTTCTGCATTAGGCCCTGACTGAAAACGTTTGGACACCCCTGTCCTATGGCCATGACCCTGAACCAAGGGCACTATCTGTCGTTTGAAAACGATTTCACTGTCTGATAAATCCTCATGTATTCGTCTGAGTTGAAAGGCTTAGGTGAAAACATTTTTTACTCTGAATTCTCTTTTGCTCATTATCGGTGTTGCCAACTATTTTCAATGGAAAGTAGCTAAAGCCTGCTCGAAAAGTAGCTAAATGTCGCCAGATGACGTCATGCGTCATTAGCATATTAATGACGTCATCGCGTCGTATTTGCATTCTGCCTAATTTGTCGGTACTGTAGCCTACTTCAGTTTATAATAACGGTTATCTCCCCTAAACCGTGCTCATACTGTTTTTATATAAGTATATAGCCGAATGTCCAGTAAAACGGTTCTCAATTACATATTTTCTGTTAGACAACGGAACGGAACGGAACTTAGCTAACGTTACGTGTTTATGAGTTTGAAGAAGGTTTATTGTTGTGTTTGGATAAGTAAAATGTATAGAGTCTGTAAATATACGATCTGAAGTCGGAGAGTTCAGAAACCGAACCGGAATGAACTAAAACTCTGATTAGTAGTGAATATAAGCGCATGCCAAGAAAAAAAACGGTCATATTAAATGTTTTGAATTAAAACAAAGGAGAAGGCAGCTGCTATGTGATCACTGATTGGTTCCTGCTAACACAGCGTGCACATGCGCAGCTCATTCATGTCTATGTCCGCTGGCGTGCAGTCAACGGAATGTGCTGCTCCTCTCAGCCACTCACTGAACAGAGCAGACGCAGCAGGGAAGTAAGACCCTCTTGAAGAAAATGTGATATTGACATTCTCCCTTCCTGCCAAACATCTGTAAGTCATCTTCTCCAGAGTGGTTAGCATATGTTATGTATTGATTGTCTGTTGTCTGCCTTGTGCTAATCGCTATTGACAAACACATCTAATCATACTTTCCTAAGCCTGCTGTCCATGAAGACACAGTATCGAATTCCAATCATGGATCACAGATGCTATCTAACAGCTATATCTGAGTTGTGCTCTAACTCTCACCATTTCCTTTCTGTGCAGCTGTCACTCACTTTGGTCTCATCCTGGGCACCAACATCACTCTAAACACTAAATCTGTCAAAAACACTAATTCATCTCCTATTGTCATTTGACTCAGACAAAGCCTAATCTATTGCACATTTTTGGCCATGTTAGAAGGCCAATGCTGAATATTTTAGGAAGCACTAGCTCTTTCTGCTGTTGTTAACATTATAGAAAAAGACCACCTTTCCAAGTAGACTTGAGTGTGGTTTGCTGGTGTGCACCCAAGTTCACAAACTGCTTTGGGTCTGCCCCTCTGCTCTAGTGTGACAGCACCCATTGTTTGATTGATATTTCTGATTGATATAAAAAAAAATAATTCTATCATTATATGTTTTTAATATTGCCTACATGAAATTTGTACAGAGATTCCATGACAGGCATATGCTGACACAATTTACAGAAGTAATTGTGTCTTCCAGATTTCCATTTCCACTTTTTTTCTCAACGGCAAAGAAAAGGTCACAGAGAGCCCGTGAGTGACACACACAAACATTCTTCTCAGTTCTGCCCATTATCCATCTTTAAAGCAGCTTTTTCATAACCGGGAGCTTTTGGAGGTAAACTGTAAAGCATAGAGTAGGGAAAAATACACAGTTATCTCATTTTAAAGTAAAAAAATTATTTAGATGGTTGCGTGAATATGCAGCCTTTAAAGACCTCATCCACAGTTTCATGCGATGTTTGAAATTGTAACAATGTGAAAGAAGCAATCATATTACCAATCACTCTGTTTTCATTCAAAGATCTTCAGAACAGTGTGCGTGATTCATGTCATGATGTGCAGTGGTGTATTTAGGCATGGCGACATGGGCAGCTGACCAATTTACCTTTCAGATAAGAAGTATATTTAGCATGTGTAAAACCCTGAATGTGGGATGAATATAATTTAATAAACTCAACACCTGGACAGTTGATCTGAAAGTGCGGCTGAAGCCTGGTTTTCGGGTGAGCGTGGTTTGAGCCATCACAGTACCACTGGCATCCTGGTCTCATGAAATTTACATGAACATGACAACATTTTTGCAATTCAAAATTGACGTGCTTTATATCATGCTTGGTTGCAGGTTTTCAGTGAAATGTCCTGCTGTGGGTGCCAAAAGCAAGTAAAATGGTGTTGTATTCAGACAAGGTTTTAAGGTGAATTTTAGAAAATGTTTTTTTTGAGCATACCTCCCTAACCTAAAAGTTTTGCCTAAACCTTCCAACTGTGTTTTAAAATATAAAAAAAAAACATCCTTACCTTATCAATGCCTAAATCTAACTATTAATGTTTTAAAATGCAGAAGCTAAATGAAAAAGCAAATTTTCTGAAGCAACCACTTCATTTTGTGCCTCTTCTATGTCTCTGTTATGTCACGTGTCAGCTTGAGTGCACAGCTGGTTTTGAACCATGGTCTGGATATCATAGCGTGGATATCATAAAATAGCAAAGTCTGAGTAATAGAGAGAAAAATATGTATTTATAAAGTCATGATCAGCCATTTAAGTCATGATTTGAGTGAACGTGAATAAAACACACAGTTGTTGTAGTGCCTGTAGTGTTCATTTAATCTGAAAACTGCAGGGAATTGTACCTGGAGACACTTTTAGCAAGTTTTGCAAAAATGTATATACATAGAGTCACGTTTTTACTATGAGACCAGGTTGACCACTACCGTACATGAAGTGATCTGCCCTGGAGTTCCGGATTGTAAACATTTGGGGCTAGACCAAAATCATTCGGGGCTCAAGCCTCAAATGTTTTGGCCTAGCGATGCCTTTGTGGGTGTCTGGCATCTCTAGCTCAGGATACATCACAAACAAAAGGATTTTTCCTGAATGGATCGTAAGAACACCTGCCCCACCCCTGCACACTTTTATATTACCGTGTTTCTTTTTTTTTCCTTCTGTCCTCCTGAAATCCCTTTCATCCCTAACATCTTCACGATGCTTGCCTCCTGGCATAAAAAGGCTGATGTGTTTCTCCAGTCTAAAGGGAGGTGAGGACCTCTACAAGGAATATAAAACAGTCTTCCACTCTTCCTCCGTGGCAGGATAAATGGGAGAGAATAGGGCAATGCAAGGCCTTGTATTGATTCAGTTACTATGGCCACAAATACCTGGCAGCATAATAAGCCTGCATGCTTCAAGACTCCCGGCTTTTAAGGCATCAAATGGCCTTGCTGTTATCAGCAAATCATGCTGCTCACAACACCGTTCGGCTATACATCAGCAACCAAAGAGAAAGGACCAAAGAGAGAGAGATATTAACAGATTTAGAGGCAGATCTCAGGTCAGAGATGTGTGTTGGAGCAATGCTAAATGTCCAGGAGTGTAAGTAGCTAGGTTATGGAGGGCCCTTGATGGGGACGTTCTTTATGACCGACAAAAAGTGATGGAGTCAATAAATAGTTTCACTGGTCAAAAGTGAAAATGCGTATTAGAACAGACCAATGTAATGCAGCTGGGGAGGATTCATCTTAAAAGTAATGTTAAATACTTTCTCCTATCCCAGATTTTTTTCTTTTTCATATTTGAATATATTGTATTTTTTTAAATACAACTGTTAACAATAACTTAAACAGACTCATAACACAATTAGGATAGGAAATGGTACCATTTTAGTATCCATATCAATACACATCAATCCACATACTGTATACATACAGTATATAATCAATGCACTCATGTATATATCCATACATCAGCGTAGTAACTTGGATAGTATGGTCCCAGTGCAAAGAACCTGTCGGGCACACTCCTTGGGGAGCCTGGGTTTTTTATCATCACCCATCAGGCAGTCATATTTATGGTTCCGTTTGGTCGACTGCTGCAGGCCCCCTCTTACCCCGGGCCCCAGGCCGGCTGTCCACCCTGCCCTCCCTGTAGTTATGTCTTTGCAATACATGCATATACATACATACATACATACTGTATATATAAATACATATATATAGTGGCATACAGAATAACATATACCTATATATACTGTACATCATACATAAATATATTTTTAATTTCTAGTTTTTAATGTAAGGATATATAGCTCCAAATATCTCATGACCTTGGATTTGTCAGTTTATAGTTACTTATTTTCTGCCATCTTGCTTCAAACAAGTATTCTTGGTTTCTTATCCTATAAGCTATACATTTCATTCTTTATATTTCATCTATTGTTGTTTCCCAATCTATTACCTGTGGTGGCATTAAATTTGGCCCGTTTTGGGGATTTTGTTGAAGAGATGCGATTCTCAGATTTCTAAATAAATATCTTCCGTTTTCATTTCTTTTGCCATTTTACTCTTACTTAAAATAAAAATTATATTTTCCGGTCTCATGTTCAATGAATATCCCAAAATCCTTTCAATTCTATTATTAAGTATAGTCCAGTGTTATTTTAAAGCTGAGCATGAATATAATACATGAATACGTTTTGCTAGACTTTCTCCACAGTTAGGTTAACATTCAGCTGTACTATTAATGTCATATTTCGATTGAATCTCTCAGGTTTTCAAAAAGTGATGTTGTATTTTCCATGAAAATTCCTTCCAAGGGTAGTTTGATAGGGTAGTTTGAAAAGTATTTTTTGATACATCTTCCAAATCTTCATCTTCTATTATTATCTATAGACCTTTTTTCCATTTTAATATTGATGTGGCTTATTATTATTAAGTTTGTCCTTCAATATTTTATATACTTGTCCTATTACCCCATTTATTGTTTTACTATCTCCTATCCCAACTTAATATGCAGAGACAGATAACGTAAGCCATATTTAGGTTGAAACCCTCAAAAAGTGTTACACTGTAGCTCTGTTGTGCTATCAAAACTTTATTTTATTTTATTTCTTTATTATTAATATTATTATTTGAGCATTGTCATTCGGACTTGGAACAACATGGGATGATTAAATGAGACAAAATGTATATTTTTGTATGAAATATTTCTTTAAGTTTTGTAAATGTACAATATAACTCATGATTGTGTGAACAGGTAAAATGATGCACAAGTGGCATGTAGCTGTTGTAGCTGCCATGTCTGAGAATGTCAGAAAGTTCTAACCCAAGTGTGCTACATGACACGGTGAATGATTGTTTACTGATTGCGGTGTTATAACAGCGAAACATGCTTCTAAGCATGCATCCCAATTATCACTAGATCCAGTGAGGTACACTAGATTTATACAAACAAGATGTTTTCCACGTTGACTTTAGGGTGAAATATGCAGGATTCTGCGGAGTGGATTTAAACACTGTCAAATGTGTGGATAATACATCCAAAAAAAGACAATTCTGTCATCATTTTCATCATTGTTCAAATTTGTATGAGTTTCTTTCTGTGGAACACACCCTGTCTCCACCGGACATGAGCAGCGCATCGCTTGAAAAACAATAGAACTCATTATAATCAATGATGCTACACTAAAAGGGCCCATTAGCACTCTTAAAATAGGGTGTAAGTGTAAATTGCAACCAATGCGTCTTCTTTATGCTAAATGATTTTCACAAATAGTGGCAGATTCTATTTAAACCCCTAATTAAATACTAACATTCAATATAAGGTCATCACTGCAGCATGTTTATTATTTTGTTTAGAATCCCACAGACACTCTACACCAACCCCTACCCCTAAACCTCACCCAAATATTACAAAGCAACAATAGTATCACCATGATATTTTGTAGGAAAATCATAGTAAGCACAACGCTGAACATGATTACTATATTAACACCATATTACTCTAGTAACACCATGGTAAAGTGCATAAAAACAATAGCTTCTGACAAAAAAAAAACATGGTTTCTACAATATTAGTAAAACCATGAATCAAGAATTTCTCTCCACTCCCCGACCTTTACTATGACCAAATCACAGAATTTCACAAAATTTATATTACATTTGAAGTATTATTATAAATAATATTAAGAAAATATTAAGAGAGGAGACAGGAAACCGGATGTGAGAAAGTGGGACAAAAGGAACAACCCGGGACACCCACACGAGAAAAGCACATCCAGACTATCATTACACCCCACACCCCTGCAGCAACGCTAGGTGCGCAGTTTATCTTTTATTTTTGTGTTTCCACTGACTATTGGAGTGCAAATAGCTGTGCTGTGTGGCAGGTGCTATTTAAACCTAGTGCAAATAGTCACTCTGATACAAAAAATACACTCCTTTTCTAAACCCTGCCTTTCACGACAAGCAAAGTAAACACTTGGTGTGTCAGTCACTAATTTCACAGAGTGAGCACAAACGCAAAAATAAAGCAGAATACAGTATGACATGTGAAAATATTCCAGTCAGACACTCTGTGTCTTTCTTTCTGGTGCAATCACAAAGAGTAATGAAAGGCATCGTGTAATTGGAAGACAGAGCTGTGAGATGAACTGCGCATGAGTTTGACAGGAGACATCTTTGTCATTTTTAAAGAAAATCTCTGTGCACAGAAGAAGTACAAACGCTGCCAACTGGATGACATGCTTTGTTGTATAACGAACTTAGCGTTCATGTGCCTTGCCTTTCAAAGCAGACGGAGTGGTGTGGGAGATAATACATGTCTCCCAGTGATGAGCTTGCCATCAGAGTAGAGAAAGGATTTGTTTGAAAGTGGATGAATCAGCCTCAGACTTTTCTACTTCTAACCTCCTTTTCAATGCACACACACATAATGAGCAACATAACTCTAAATGTTTAATGCAGCCAGTAGGATATGTGGGCTGCTGTGTCAATATGCTGTAGATTAGCAGTTTTGAAAGCAGAATTGTGTCTATAGTGGAGTGATAATGTAAGATGAATCTCCAAACTACTACAGACAGCAAGTTATTTTTGCCATAATCGTACCTTCACCAGTGTTGGGGAGTAGCTTACTACATGTAGCGACCCTACTTCTTCTTTTGTAGTGGCAGATCACGAATAGAAATAGTGAATTACCGTCATCTACTGAGAGCTTATTACAGCTCACTTGGATAAGACGAGATCATCTGATGGTTAATAAAATTTATCTATTTTAATCATCTTTGTAACAAAGAATGTTCCAGACACTTTGTTCTTAATAGATCACACAACAGCATATTTATCTTTAATATTTTAAATAAAATAATTCCAAAAGTTATTATTGCCTTTTGAGGGATTTGTTTGTTTCTGTTCTGAACATGTTTATTTTGCGTCTCATCATCTGTGTGTTACTGGGAGCAGTGAGTGAATTATTATTATAAAATGTATAAATATACATTATATATTATTAAAATAATTACTATCATGCAGAACTATTTGATTTCTCAATTTCTTAGCATTTAATTAACTATTATTTTCATGTAAAATAAATAAAATGATTGTTAAAAAAATAATTTATGCTATGTATTATTATGCAACAACTTTCATTTTTTTCACTAAGGAGACAATTTTTCATTTTTGGTTGATGCATTTTTTTCAAAAGAGCCATACCTCAAACGAATAATTGACTATTTTCAAAAACAAAGTTTTTCAATAAAACTAAATGTTTATATTGCCGAAAAACTACTTAAAAAAACAAATATGCATAAATGAATAGGTAACATTCAGCCAAATGGAATTGAGTACATGCGTTTGTACGGGTCTCCATAAAATTTATTTTACAATTGTTCATGAAAAATGTAACTTTGTATTTGGGCTGAGTGATATGTAAAAATATTTTAATAATAATCACATTTAAAATATCATGATAGCCGATTATATGGTCAACCCCCAAGTTCGGTGAATATTTTTGCTTATATTTATATTTTCTCTTAACTATTTTTATATCTTATATTAATATTAAGAACTAAAAACAATTATAAATGTAAAGATAATTATAATAATCATCATAATAAATAATCCTAATAAATTCCCTTACCTAATATACTTTATGCTGCCTAAAGAAAAGAAAATAGAAAAATTTTTTTGCTTCAAGGTGAACGTGTTTTGTATTACTTTATGATTTAATCATTTTCATCTTTGTTTTTTAATACAAAGATACCTGTATATATTACTCAACCTTTAGAGTTGCGTTCATAGTGTGTAAGAGTGAACTGCTCTGTGGAAATAAAGCAAAATTCACGAGATGATCGGAGATTATTTGCAGTATTCTTATAGATTACCTTATTCTTCCAAACAGTTTTCAGTTTAATGAAATAGAGAAAAAAGAGTGATAACCCTGTACATGCGCTTGCACCATGAGACAGGGTCCCATTGCACGCCAAACACCAAAAGCAGACACAAGCACTGACTGCTTTTCTTAAAAATATAATAAAGTGTGTTTCTTCAAGCACGTCTTTTTGACTAACAGCATTTCTTGTCATGCGTCACTCGAGAGGTCTTACATGTCATCCAGTTGTTGCAGGTAGATGAGCAAAATTACTCATGCATGAAATACATTTGGAGGAGGAGCTTGTGGACTGTATTGAGCCTTGTCGCATTTTGCAGGTGCTATATCACATCCTGGGTGCACATAAAAAATAATGAACGTTCATAAAGCTCTTAGAAAATGCTCTTAACGGTGAAGATCAATAGTTATTGGGAAACGAGTCCCAGAACTCTATGAATGTGCTGTCTTTGAGAAGTGCTGTCATTGCACTCAAAGCTTACTGCGCCCACATATAAAATCAGCGCGCATCGGCAGCTTTGGCGGGTGTTCATTTAAATCCTTGAGTGTCATTGACTTCAAGCTTTGCAATCGCACCCACACTTTCTGCAGGAAAATAATCTCTAGAAAGTTTTAAACATTTATGGTTTGGTGAATGGTGAAACACCCGGTGAGCCACTTGATTTTATACAAAGAGTCACTTGTGGCTCATGACCCATAGGTTCCCGACCCCTGATCTAGGATGACCATCCATCTGCATTTTTGGGCCTGAACAAAGCGAACAAATATTTGTAGAGCAACCTCTGTATGTGACCTGTAAAGCTTGCACTTGTATGTCCACCCAGGTGAGTGGAAAAACAAGCCCTGAGTCTTTATTCACATATTATCCAGACTAAATATTATGTGACAAGTACAAAAAATGCCGGCCCGATGAGAGTTTGTCAGAAAAATTGGATCTTTAGGGAAGTAGGCTACACCTGGCTACAGCAGGACTGAAAAGTGTGAAGTGTAGTATACAAATGATTATTTTAATGGTGTCTGATCTTTTCTGTTTTTATTTTATACTGTTTTTTGTTTTTTTTATGGCCATTATTAAGTGTTTTAATGTTACTATTCATTGCATTTATTAAATAAATGTATTATATTTATTTAAACACATTAAATGTATTTAATTAATACATTAATAAATGTCATTAGTGTACATTTTGTTATTAATATTACTGCTTTGATAGTACATAAACAAATTGCTTCATTAAGTAGCGTTAATGTAGCTAACTACTTTTACAAAAGCTGTCGAACTACAGTTTCAAACTAGCTTCCGTAACACTGGCCCAAGCAGAGCTAGGAGATTATTGTGCTCCAATCAGACAAATTTTTCTTAAAAAAAATAAATAAATAAAAAATGTCAGTGTAAAGGCTTAAAATTAAAATCCTCCAAACCTGCATAACTTTCTTTCTTATGCAGAACACAAAAGGAGATTTGAATGAATATAGAGGCCTTCAATGCACTGGTAGTGGATAATGCCTCACTTTAAAGCTTAAAAAGGACCAAAAAGTATCATGAATGTAGTCCAAATGACTCCTGCATAATATTTCAAGTCTTCTGAAGCCATATGATAGGTTTTGATGAGAAATTTAATTTTGCAGTTTAAATCTTGACGTCTCAAGATTTAAGCAGCTTGTTCACAGTGGCTCACGGTTTCATCTTTTATCTTGAGTTATTTTTGCGTTATTTCAAGCAAGAACTTGTGTAGCTTGCGTAATTATTAGCACAAAAAAACAACAAAAGTTCTAACGTGAACACACATGCCACTGTGAGCGAGCTTCTCCCATAGTGTTCATGAATGCGCAATGAACATCAAGATTTTCATCAAGAAAAAAAAACATTTTATAGATATCACACTCACAATGAGCAATTTCAAAGTAATTAAATATTTTAGAACTGAGCACAACTGGAAAATTCTAGACTGACAAATTTCATGTCATTGCCCTGGAAAAGAGTGCATATAGACTACTTTTATGGTGCTTATGGTGCAGACACCAAGCTCATGCGGGGTGCCAGAATGTGACAAATTAGCCAACTCAGCATCCGTTTTAAAGAATTTTTGGCCTTTAAGCTGTCTCCATCTTCCAAAGGCAACTTCAGTATTTATCCTTGTTTTACTACACCTCTGGTCATGGTGGTTTTTAAACGAATGGTGAGGCTTTTTAGGTCGGGTGGAATCTGTTATCTCTGATCCAGTTTGTATGCTGGCTTCCATGACAGAAGCACGCAGTGTTGTTTGCCTGCAAAATTGTTCAAATCTGGCAACTTGACGGTGTCGAAATACTATTGGTGAGTGGGCAGTGGGTGGGATCACACAGGCCAAAACATAAACCGAAATTCCGTCCCGGAATGTAATCTTCAAAGAAGAATATAATGGCTGTAGCATTGTTATCGGAGAAGCCAGTATTTCAACTTAGCATGTTTCCTAGTTCTCTTATGACATATTATGGTCATTTTATGATTTAGTACAGTAAAAATATTACATATGGCACATTTAAAGGAATAGTTAACCCAAAAATGAATATTATCTCATCATTTACTCACCCTTATGCCATCCTAGATGTGTATGACCTTCTTTCATCTGCTGAACACAAATGAAGATCTCAGATCTTTTGGTCCATGCAATGCAAGTGAATGAGTGACAACATTTTAAAGCTCCAAAAATTACAGAAGTCAGCATAAAAGTAATCCATAAGATCCAGTGGTTAAACCAATATCTTCAGAAGCGATCTGATAGGTGTGGGTGAGAATGTCACTTTTACATTCTTCTTCTTGTGTTTTTGTTGATTAACATTCTTTATGCATACCAAACCCTAATCAGTAGGGAGAAGATTTTCAAGCAAAAAAAAAAAATAAAAACATTGATCTGTTTCTCTCCCACACCTATCATATCGCTTCTGAAAATGTGAATTTAAACACTGGATTACTTTTATGCTGCCTTTATGTGCTTTTTGGAGTGTCAAAGTTTGGCACCCGCTCACCTGTATTGCTCACCAAATCATAATTTGTGTTCTGCAAAAGAAAGAAAATCATACACATCTGAGTTAATGAGGAGATCATTTAAATCTTTGGGTGAACTATCCCTTTAAGACTATGCTCACAATAAATTTGTGTCCTTAAAAAAGTAGTTTGTGGAAAACTGCTTGGTCCAAACAGTTTTCACAATCTCTGAGCAGGTCAGTGAGCAAACAAACCAGCTGTTTGGCTAAAGGAAATACTTATAATGTAAACTAAGAGTGAACTGATTGTCACGCTTATGTTGAGTTGATGGTTATAATGAGGAACAGCCATAAATTAACAGACATGCCCTCAACAACAGTCAGCATCTCCTGTGAGGGACCACAGCCTAGATCACAACCTTAATTAGCACATGGAGGAAATTTAGGTCAGTTTAGCACATGAGCGAGGGTTTATTCTTGAGTTAAGGAGCGTAATTAATTAGTCACATGCAGATGCTTAACAGCCTCATTAGTGAAGTGACTGTGGGGTAAATGCCTTATGTGTGTGTGTGTGTGTGTGTGTGTGTGTGTGTGTGTGTGTGTGTGTGTGTGTGTGTGTGTGTGTGTGTGTGTGTGTGTGTTTCACCCCTAAATGACAATTCTATCATCCTTTACTCAACCTCATGATTCATCTGTTTACCATAGACTAGGAAAAAAAGCCCCAGTCTCCATTCACTTTAATTGTATGGAAAAAATAGCAGTCAAAATTCTTCAGTGACACTTATACAGTAACTCTTAACACATGCACTGCTCTTATACTTTAGTTTAGAATGACACAAACACAAGCGGGTGATACACACAGTGACGCATCCGAGTGCTGATGGTGTCAGACCATCAGTACTCATGGAACGTCTCTTGTACAATCAGATTCGAGGACCGGAACTAACTGTTGTATATAAATATATATTATGGCTGTCGATTTAACGTGTTAATTCAGTGCGTTTATTTTCATTAAAAATAATGTGTTCAAAACATTTATGCAATTAATCGCAATGTCCCCGGACCGTAATAAGGAAGATTCCTGAGAAATGCAAGTTTGTAGTACCCCCTGTTTACTCCAGTGGGCAGTAATTGAAATTTCAGCTGTGTGGCAATGCGCAGTTTATACAGTGAAGAAAACAACCATCCAGCAGACATGCATTACGTTCTTGCATTCAAAACCACTTGGAGTGTAAATTTGAACTAAGTGATCTCAAGATGTATTCAAAGTATTAAACTATATTTAACTTGACACAGTGACCTAAAAATTTTATGTTTATGATGCAATGCACCCGAGACGCTACACAAGCATGCCTGACGCAGGTGTACATTGATGGGTCCTTAAACAAGCCCTCATAATAAATCTCCAACTGATTGACAAATTCACTTGTGAAATGGATTGCTGTGAACTGTATGCCAATGATTGGCTTATGTTCAATAATATGGTAGTAAACAATACATTTTTTATATATATATTTAAAGATAACTATGTATAATTATTTCATCATTAATTCGATTAAAAATCTTTATTGATTGACAGCCCTAATATATATATATATGAATCTGATTGTACGAGAGATGTTCCATGAGCACTGAGATGCGTCACTGTGTGTGTATCCCTCCGCTTGTGTTCGTGCATAATAAAGACAGATGAATGTGGAAAAATAATCTTTCATGATGACTGAAAAGGGAATTTAAATGGAAATATATATATATATATATATACTGTATATATATATATATATATATATATATATATATATATATATATATATAAATGGTAACACTTTAAAATACGGGTGCATTAATATGCATTAATTCATGCTTAACTAATGCACAGATAATACTGAGTTAATGTATGAATCATGATTAACTAAGCCATTCATTAAAGATTGCCACATCAGCAACTAATAAAGGTTCTGTCAAATTAATATATTAAGTCACATATGAATTGCTATTAATTAAATGTTTAATCGTGGATTAATTCCCTAAAAATGTATTATATGAACTAATAGTGTTAATTCATGTGTTAATATCCACAATGAGCTGAAGCCATGTATTTGAACTTTCACCCAATACGGGTGCACTAATATGCATTAATACATGTTTAATTATTGCATTATTACTGCAAATTCATGTGTTATTTACAACAATTAAAAAAATGAGATATACAAAATATCACAAATATGTATTTATATGTGATATTTTGTATATCTCATTATTATCTCTACAGCCCACTGTTTTTTTTTTTTTCTTTAGTGATGCAGTGTTTTTGGAAACCAATGTTAAATAATCAGCTTTTATAAAGTGCAATGATGGTCATTAATGATAAATGAGTTCTCAAGTCATGACTTTTTAGGCAGTACTTTGGCTGTATAAGCATTTGTGTTAATGAATTATTAACTAATGGTTTGCAAAGATAGCATTATTTTACTTTACTTGTTGAGGCACATGACTGTAAACTCATCATTAAGTAATTGTTGTAATTAACACATTAATTACACTATTAGTTCATATAATAAATTGTTAGGGAATTAATCCATGATGACACATTTAATTAATAGCAATTCATATATGACTTAATATAATAATCAGACAGACTCTTTATTAGTTGCTGATGTGGCAATCATAAATTATATATATATATATATATATATATATATATATATATATATATATATATATATATATATATATTCCTTTCCATTTAAATGAGCTATAATCTATCAGATTATTTTTCCACATCCATCTATCTTTATAATGTATACTGGTACTCTAAATATTAAGGTGTAACCTTTGTTTGGAAATGCCCACTAAACTATGTCACAGATTCAACTGTATCTAAAATAAGAAATGCAGTTTCATTTCCAATAAGCCGATAAGAGCTGCCAGTTTAAACTGATGTGTTTTTATACTTGTTATGGGCATCTAATACATCTCCATCTCTGGCAAAATCGCAAATGCAATGAAGAGACAAGCCCATTTTAAGCAATTATACCCCAGACTGCACTGATGAGGGTGATGTTGTAGGCCATGAAAATGATGGGTAACTGTCAGCTCTGTAGTGAAAAATTGGTTTCACTTTGTGCTGAAATAAATGGGTATAGCAAGCAGACACTACAAAGAAAGAAGTTTGTTGTGTGTACTGTTATGGGTGAAACAAAGAAACAAATGCAGCGCCTGAGATCAAAAACTGATAATCCTAAAACAACAAGGTTAATTACGGTCAGATTTGAAGAGCAATAAAAACACATCCCTTTACACACACAGGAAAATTATAGTCTTCACAATGCAAAACATTTAAGACTTGTCCTCTTTGTGTTCTCCACTAAGACTATTGAGTACAAAAATAATCGCTTTGCACTTTTACTACACTGATGCAGAAAGCTATTCTTTCCTGTCTCCGTATGAAGCTAAGTGGGTGCAGGAGGCCTATAGGGGACTCACTTGCCCTGGCACAGACACTAGGATTGTGTCCGAAAGCTAAGGCAGCTGCCATGCTGCCTCACTGACCACTCAGTCAGTGACGTAACAGAAAACATATTAAGGTACATCCTAAGAAAAGATTTCAGACAGGCTTCCAATGCAACATAATGTCATGTCTATTGATTTAGAAAAATGTATGTGAGCTTTAGGCATAAGATAACACATATTTACCAACTACAATACTAATTTCTCTGTAAATATCATTAATTTAAATAAAGGCATATTAGTAGACAAAATGTAATGCAAACATTGAATTTGACATTCCTCAAAACCTTGCAATCTCCAATTTTAGTTGTATAAGCGGTCACTTAGGGCCCCCGAGCCAACAGGGGGCCCACAAAGTGAGGTTGTTTATATATATAACAAGCCTCACTTAGTGAGGTTCGTATATATATAAAACAACCTCACTTTGTGGGCCCCTGTTGGCTCAGGGGCCCTAAGTGACCGCTTATACAGCTGAAAACGGAGATTGCAAGGTTTTGAGGAATGTCAAATTCAATGTTTGTGTTACATTGTCATGTTACATTTGTGTGTGTGTATATATATATATATATATATGTGTGTATATATATATATATATATATATATATATATATATATATATATATATATATATATATATATATTAGGGCTGTCCAGCGATTAAAATTTTTAATCGAATTAATTACATGGTGTCCCGATTAATTAATCGCGATTAATCGCATATACAAATATTTGCTGAGAAAGCCCCTTATATAACAATAATTCAATATATAATGATTATACATATTTATATCTATGTATAATTATACATAGATATCTTTAAATATTTAAAATTATATATATATATATATATATATATATATATATATATATATAAATTAAAAATATTCAGATCATTAAAATGCATTACATTCTTGTGGCAGAAGATTTAATCATTGATAAGGCCATACAAAAAGCGGCTTTAGAATACAATGTATTATTTACTACATATTATTGATCATAAGTCAATCATTGGCATACAGTTCACAGCAATCCATTTCACAAGTGAATTTGTCAATCAGTTGGAGATTTATTATGAGGGCTTGTTTAAGGACCCATCAATTTACACCTGCGTCAGACATTTTATCAGTTTTTTTATTAATGCTTACAAAACTTTTACATCTAGAGCCAAGAGGTATATTAAAACAAACAACAACAAAAAGGAAAATAAATAAATAAACATTTTAATACAAATATAAAAGTGTTTACATTTCAATACACTTTACAGCTTTCTTGTTACTCAAATTGGAAATTGTTCTTAGGTATTGCTGAACCTCTGAATTAAAAATTCAAACTAATGGTTTATAACCACCATACTTACATTTATGAATACTAAACTTTGCCAACAAAAGCAGAACATTAATCAAATAATATTCCTTATGAAGAGACATGTCATAGCTAAAAAAAAACATTGAACATTGAACATTTTCAAAACAAAGTTGAAAGCTGGGAATGATATGATCTCTAAAAATCTTGCAGAAATCAGACCAAAAACAAGTCGAGTAGGGACAATTCCAAAATAATTGAAAAAATGTTCCCGCCTGCAGACCACAAAATGTACATAATATATCAACATCACAATTAAATATCTCTACAAGAAAATAAATAGTGAGGTAGTACTTATAAATAAGTTTGAAGGAAATTTATTTGATTTTATTCGTGATTAAATATTTATGGGTAACTTCCAAATTTTGGAAGTCCAGCCACACCCTGCGTCAGACATGCTTGTGTAGTGTCTCGGGTGCATTGCATCATAAACATAAAATGTTTAGGTAAAATTTTTTACTGCGTTATAATTGTAAAATTAATCGCACTGAATTAACACGTTAAATCGACAGCCCTAATATATATATATATATATATATATATATATATATATATATATATATATATATATATATATATATATATATGTACATACTAAAAGCTGCGAGCAAGACTTAGGCAGCTGTTATGGTTCAATTAGGCAAACCTTATTCACGCTAGTGCCATCTTTGATTTTTAATGGGAATGTCAACAAGGCTGTGAGGGATAGATTTACCAGCTGTTCAATGGCACAAACGGTATAAAGTCGGTAAAGCTCCTAGATCATTCTGATTTTGAGGAATTATCCAAAAACACTTTAAACTGATCTGCCTAATTGAGCCATAACAGCTGCCTAAGTCTTGCTCGATATATATATATATATATATATATATATATATATATATATATATATATATACACAATGTACACAATGACACAATGTAACACAAACATTGGATTTGACATTCCTCAAAACCTTGCAATCTTTGTTTTTATCTCTATAAGCTGGTCAGGGCTCAACAGGGGCCCACAAAGCAAATATATATATGAGGTTGTTATATATATATATATATATATATATATATATATATATATATATATATAAACAACCTTGCAAGAATCCGATGGAGTGCATACTCCGGGTAGGGAAGGAGGTATTGCCCCAAGTGAAGGAGTTCAAGTACCTCAGGGTCTTGTCACGAGTCACGAGTGAGGGGACAATGGAGCGGGAGGTTGGCCGGAGAATCGGAGCAGCGGGGGCGGTATTGCACTCGCTCTATCGCACCGTTGTCACAAAAAGAGAACTGAGCCGGAAGGCAAAGCTCTCGACCTTCCGGTCAATTTTCATTCCTACCCTCACCTATGGTCATGAAGGCTGGGTCATGACCAAAAGAACTAGGTTTAGAGTACAAGCAGCCGAAATGGGTTGCCTCAGAAGGGTGGCGGGCTTCTCCCTTAGAGATAGGGTGAGGAGCTCAGTCATTTGTGAGAAGCTCAGAGTAGAGCCGCAGCTCCTATGCGTCGAAAGGAGTCAGTTGAGGTGGTTAGGGCATCTGTAAGGATGCCCCCTGAGTGCCTCCCTAGGGAGTTGTTTCAGGCACGTCCAGCTGGGAGGAGGCCTCGGGGAAGACCCAGGACTAGGTGGAGAGATTACATCTCCACACTGGCCTGGGAATGCCTCGGGGTCCCCCAGTCAGAGCTGGTTAATGTGGCTCGGGATAGGGAAGTTTGGGGGCCCCTGCTGGAGCTGCTGCCCATGCGACCCGACTTCGGATAAGCGGTTGAAGATGGATGGATGGATGGATGGATGGATGGATGGATGGATGGATGGATGAAGGAAGGACGGATGGAAAACGACCTTGCTTTGTGGGCCCCCTGGTGGCTCGGGGGCCCTAAGCGACCGCTTATACAGATTAAAAACAGAGATTGCAAGGTTTGAGGAACGTCAAATCCAATGTTTAGCCTCCTTGTGGCCTGAGAGGGAAGGAAGAATCTAACAGCAAGGAGAGGTTTGTAGTTAGATGTGACAGGCACACGCACACTCAAAGGGTTTTTCGTCATCATGAAGTGTAATTACAGTACAAGTAGGAAGTGAAAAAATACAAAGGAAGCATAGGAGAAACGCAGCCAGACTACTGGTAAGAACTAATGTAAGCTAGCTACCTGGCTAGATGGTGTTTGTTCGTTGTCATACATTAAATTGCAACAATCGTTAGCTAACATTTTGCAGATGTGTACTGTTTTTTAAAGGTTCATGTTTTCATACATTTCTGCTAGCTGTATAACTATGGTGTTGACAATAGCCTAAATTAGAGCATAAATGTGGCAAGAACGTCGCAGTGGACTGGTGATAATAAGTCTCAATCACATTATTTTTGTTAATTTATTATAGATATTTATTTTAAGTTTGTTGTTCATTTTTTGTTAATTTATATTGTTGTTCTTGTTGATGACATTACCACATGCAAGCCTATTATTTAATTCAGGCACAAGCACATTAATACAGACATTAGAATATAAACACATACACTAACAAATTAATACAGGCACTAGGCCATTAACATACTAGCACATTAATGCACACAAAAACATAATTTTTACAAGGCACAGTCACATTAGCATACACAGACACCAGCACAATAACTCATTATACTCAATAACTCAGAAAATAGCTCCTTTAATTCACATGAAATAATAAAGAGTGACGGTTATATTTTATGTTTGTTGGAAATACTTCTGGCACATAATCGTCTACGTTAATTGTCTGAGCCTCACGTCTCCTTTTAGTGTTAGTTTTTAACCAGCAAACCACTTAATAGAACGCGTCATAACATGATTAATAAATTATCCGTGCACACACCACTGAATTCTTCATGGTGGATTTCACTGTAAACCCCTCCATTTTCAGCTCTCCTTTAGGCAAAGTTTCAAAGTTCTCATTTTCGGACACATCGCAAACTAAACTCAATTTCAGTTAAAATGTAGAATAAAAGTTAAAGGAACTAAAACTGTATGGAGACCAATTGATTGCTTAGCAACATCGCATTGGTCCGCTCTGTTTGGATTGCTAAGGACTCGCTTGAGGAGGCGCTTTGGTTAATATGGAGCATACAAAACCCAGAATGTTGCTATGGAAGCATCAAGAACTCCGTACACAGTCGTTTATCAAACGGCATTAAAAATGCAAGGAAGGGAAACGGGAAATTATAGTGTAGCAAAATCAATATCAATACTGGAAAGCATTATGTTGCAGTGATAAATGTGAGTGCATGAGGCATACATTTTCTCAGTGTGTTTACCTTTTATTCAGCTTGTTTTAAATTTTTCAATCATAAAAAAAAAATAAGGATTTTTGTTAAGGCTCACTTTTGTCATTTTAAAGATACACAAGTAAGAGGCCTTTCACAATTAAAGTGTCCTTGTGCTAAAAAAGCTAGGCGCAGTTTGTCGTATGTTTTTAGCAACTAATGTGACATTTTGAGAATTAAATGTGTAGAAATGGCTAGTTAAAAATAAAAACAGTGTGCCGATTACTTAACAGAGTCTTGGGGACCATATTTTTACATTGCCTGACCCTTGAAATGGTAGATGACAAAGCATTGGCCCAATGTTAATAATATCAACAACTGACAACTTTGAGTTGTTATGACAGCCAACAACTGCACAAGTTAAGCCAGAACTAATTTTTACTCCTGCTAACATTTAACATGTTTTTCCATCTGGATTGTTAATTTAGGTCATTTTTATATTGAACTTTACAGATCTTCTGTCTGATATTACATGCAAAAACAGATGACAAGCACACACATCTGAAACTCAGCTTCCACAGGTACTCCACTAAAACAACGGATCATTCAGTTTGAAATATTGTGTGTGTGCTAAGATTACATTTCAACTGCACCTGGAAGAAACTGCAGGCCAGTTTTGTTCGAACTTTTCTTGTCTTTTCTTACTTTTTCTCTGTTTATTATCATGTAGTAACACAATCACATAGTAAATTGTGTATGTTGTTATTAAATCAGAGACCCTTCCCTCGAAATCTGAACACAGTTGTCACAGGAGACGCATGGTAATACATGGTGTAAACAGTTGTGTGAAATCGGTAATATGTAAATCGGATCACCCAAGACGCATCTTAATACCAGGTGTAAGCAGGGTCATCGAGACTGGAACAAACTGGAACTTCTATTAAGGGGATCTTACAAGGTTAGTAAAGAAATGCATAACACAGCGGCCCCATAGACATTCTATGGGCAGTACAATGTTTGGGGGGGTTATTATTATTTATGGATGTCTATGTAGGAGATGCTTCAGTGTACTGAATAAACTGCTCTTGTGAGGAAACAAAATCCCATTTAATGAATCGACCACCTGTCCACTGATCTTCAACATTTTTTACACTAAACAATCCTCTTGTAATGAACTACATGTTTTTTTGTTTTATAAAAGAAGATATGGACCATTTTGTGACACTTTTGGTGTCAGTTTACGGCTCAATTCATTAATTGTATGTTATCCACAAATGGTGGCTTACTGTCATAGCACACTAGTTGATTGTTATGCTCTTATGATAAAAATCGCAGAGGTCTCGGTATAGAAGATCTCTGACCGAAACCAGAAATCAGTCCAGCTGCAGAAATCATAATGGCGCTGCCTAGTGGTTGGTGGTGAAAACTGTCTAAACACGGCACTCCTGTAAAAAAAAAAAACAGCAATTCAAAGATGTCTGTGTTGCACGTTTACATAGAAAACAACTGAAACCAGTCCAGATAGAATCAAAAACGTGTTCAGTGTGAACGTCCCCTCAGACTAGTAAAGCAGCCAGTAGCAATAGGCTAGCAGTGATGCTGTATCCTACAGGTTTACTTGCACATTGTCTGCAAAATCTTGAGAGAATTCCATGGCACTAAATCATTCCACTATAAGAGTTTGGCACTTTTAATCTCTGATGTGTCTTTGCCTCTGGACTCTTCGCTGCAGTAGGCAACAGTAATTAATCTTCAGTATGGTGTGCAAGCAGTTTCTCTGAAAACTTCTATTTGGTTTTTATGGCCCCACTGAGGAAGCCAATGGTGTGGGTGTATGTTTATGTGAGGGAGGATATTTATGGTGTTGTATTATTTGAGCCATTTGTGACTTGTGCATGTATCCTTCTTTAATGCAAGAAACATTTATTTTTTGACATTTTTTAAAGACAGTCAAGTTAACAGTCCCTAGTAGTCACCAAATAAATTATCTGTGGTGGTTATATATTGCCTGTTTATGTCTCGGCCTGCCTGTCTTGTTTCTTTCATCTAAAGGACACATACTAGACAGTGTGGTTCAGTAGTCTTTTATACATTCATTTACTTAGTTATTGTGATTTCTTTCCACATGGCATTGCCAAAAGAATTGCCCCTAGACACAACCATTAAATGCTGAGTGCGTGGGCCACATTATGCTATTCTCATGGCACTAATGATGTGTGCATGTGTGAGACCTGTTTTGATGTATGAAGGTTTCCATCCCACTCCTTCCACCACCAAACACACATGATTTGTGTGTAGTGAGTAAACAGCAGACCTTCATCTTCCTCATTATGGCCTCCACTCTGTGTTTGATGTGGGGCTCATTTAGTTGTTTCCCTCTGGGAAGATGCAGCATCCACTGACACAGTCAGCAATTAGACAGGGATCCTCAGAAAGATGGCTGCTGCAGGACCATTAACCAAGGAAAATATACGACTCAGACTAAAAGAAGCTGGAGCAAGGCTGGACACCTAACCGACAAGGCTCATCGGATATGCCAATCAGTATCCCCCAAATGGCCCATTAGGGCTACGGGTTCGAGATTTTCTGCAGGACAGCCTCAGATCCTACACATCAGCAACTCTGTCAGGGAGTGAAACTCTGTGACTGTAATGAAGAGGAAATGGGATGGTAAACAATGAATGGTAGAGTGTAAATTTGGCCCTAAGTAAATTTCAATCTATTCTATTTTATTCTATAGTCCAATAGCTGTTTAGTCAGTAGTGGTCTCAGGATTCAGGACAGCAGCGGAGTGACATCACTCTCCTAATGGATTTTTAACCATTTTTAACTGTTTGACGAATGTCTTAACCTGCTAAAATGCTCATGTGTTTACCTCTTGCGATGTGTTAATAAGTTTAGTCTTTTTTTTTCTGTCTAAGTTACTGTAACATTTTGACTACTATTCATGACATCTGAGTATTTTATAACATCGCTGCATTTTCAATGTTTCCTTAGTGTGTGTCTCTGTGTGTGTCGCTGTTTTCTAATTTCTTTTACCCCAGTAACAGAAATGCACAATTTGTCACTTTTCATTGCCCTTATAAGATATAGTCTGTTAAAACACAGTACAGTAGACAATTTCAAATTACATATAAAACCCACTATAGGGGCAAGATCCCCATTAAAGTATGCTCATCTCAAGTTGATAAAATGTAACAATTTCATAGCACAGTATGTATTATAATTTGTTTAGCATGTAATCTTTCTATTGTAACTTCCAAACAAATAATGTAATGTGTAATCTCATATTACACATTAATTGACATATTGTAATTGTTATATTTAATATTTTTGCATATTATTTTCATGTTCAATAAAGTATATTTCATCCCCATCATTACTGAATCCTCATTTTGTGTTTTTATAATACAGTCTTATTGTTTGCAGTGCATAGGCCTACTATTGTAGTATTTCAGTTCACTTTCATTGTCCACTGAGGCTGTAGATTGTAATATAAAAATATAGTGTCTTCCATTAAACTCATATCAGAAATTTCACAAGTTTCACCTCTTTAACTGATATTTGTAGTTCAAAGCAAACTTAAATAATCCCATTAAAATATTTAATTACGAGTGTTTTTTCCGGTTATATTTAAAAGATAACATAGCAACAATAGCACGTCACAACTCCGGCTCTGTAGGTGAATATTTCTGAGTGATCACAGGCAAAGCAGGTAGCCTCAAACCATGAGATTCATCGGCCAGAATAGCAGTGCAAATCACAGCACAACTGCAATTTTAGGTTTCAACCACTGTCAAGTCCTCCTCCAGTTCAACATCCAAAGGACACAAGGACAACTCAATTTTCCAACTCAATCACTTTTATTCTCATTTCTTTGTCAGTTGATTGGTCTGTTCAACATTTTAGGTTGTAATGTGATAGGTTGTAAACCTTCAAACCAGAGAACAAACATTACCATTCTAATTAAACATTTCGTGAAGCATTTTAGATTAATTTTAAATGAGTTAACCATTTAACTCCTTTTACATAAAGAAAAATGATTTCATGAATTCAAATTCATTTGTAAATTTTTAACATCTACTAGAAATGTAATATTTTACCATTTTTAACTTAATACATCCTTCACATCTTATACTTTTAATTTTCCCAATCACAAATTAAATATTTCTTAGCACAAACCCATTTAACACAAAATCAATGAAGTCAATACTGCAATGTGTTTCTTAAACCATCTACCAAGAAGTTAAACATAGCTTAAACATATTTAGCAGTATTTCAAACATCATAAAAATTAATTAAACATTTCACCAACCATTGGCGTCTTTGGACTGAACCTGTGAGTGAACTTGGAGTGTCTTCTCTGAAGTTTGCTTGTCTGAATGACTGTGAACCTTCATGCTTCAGCAGGTGCTCTTAATAAAGCACCTGGATCGCTACTGCTGGTGCACTCTGGGAAATGTAGTTCTTTGAGAATCGTTTTAAAGATTCAGCACAACACCTCCCACTTGAGCTCCTGGTTTTCCAAATCCAGAGAGGTCACACAATTACACATCACCTTCACACCTCTGCTTGTTCTTCAATGGGAAGTAGAATGACAAGTCGTCTGACATCCCTATGAAGAATTGTAGCTGGGATTTTTGTATGAAGTTTTTTGGTTCTTTCACTGCTTGTTCTTGAGATGTGAACAGGATAGCTGGGGAAAGTTTTCACAAACACATCTCTCACTATGCCTTTGCTGTCAGCATTTACACCGACCACTCTAGCCAGCTTGTACTGTCCTCTCAGGGCATTTTGATCAGCCACCCAGACCACATCTCCAACAGCAACATTACGCTCTTTGGTGTGCCATTTGCATCTTACTGAACAGATTAGGTCCAGCCAATTGGCTCCACTTCTTCCAGAAATTGCTTACCTCTGCTTGAATATGTGTAAGCCTTTTGTAAGGGTAGCCATCAAACTGGAAATCTCCAGGGTCTCCCTTTGGATTGGCACGTCCTAAAAGCAGAGAATTTGGGGTGATGTACTCTATGCAGTCCTCTCTGCTTTGAGTTCTTGCATCGATGGGTCTCTCATTTGCAAGGTTGGCTGCCATGAAGAGAAAAGTTTGGAATTCTCCCCATGTAAAAACACCATCTCCACCAATGTTGCTCAACGCCGCTTCACTACTTTGACAGCTGCCTCTGCTGCACCATTCCTATGGGGAGAGTCTGCAGGATGGATCTTCCACGACCATTCTGTACCATGCTTGGCAGCTGTGTCTTCAAGTTCAGATTTGTTTAGTTGGTTTAGGAATTTGTGAAGCTTCTCCAGTGCAGGTCTGGCTCCCACAAAGTTAGTGCCAGGGTCTGACCAGAGCTTCCTGGGGTGTCCTCTCAGTGAAGTGAATCTTTGATAGGCCAACAGGAATCCTTCCGATGACATGTCACTCACCACTTCAGTGTGTATGGCTCGGGAAGCCATGCAGCAGAAGACTATTCCCCATACTTTAAGTCGAGTTCTCTTCTTGACTTCATCTTTTACTTCATAAGGGCCGAACAGGTCCATGGTGGTGAACTCAAACGGTGCAGCTGGGCCGGTTCGCTCCAGAGGCAGGTCTGCCATGATTTGTTGACACTGTTTTGCCTTGTTTTTTCTGCAGACCACACAGCTATCAACCATTTTCTTGGCAAGTCTACGGCCTTTTATTACCCAGGCTTTCTTCCTCATCCGGAGAAGGGTTCCTGCCACTCCCTCATGGTTTACTTTGTGGGATTCTAGTGCCAGCAGTGTGGACACCCATGCTTCAAATGGTAAAACTGGCACTGCTGTCTTATCTCCGTTGAACATCTGAACTCTGCCTCCACAAACTAGCAGTCCAGAGTTCACATCTTTGTATACTGCCAATCTGCTCAGAGTTGTGTCTGAAAAAACTGTACCTACTTGAGCTGCGAGGAATAGGTCTTTGAGTGCATCTTCATGTTCTTTGACAGTCAGCACAGCTCGCTTGGGTGATTTTACCTCCCACTTTGACAGTATAGGGGCCCGACACTTCCTCTTCATCCACTGCTTGGCAGCTAGACAAACCCAGGCAATGACTCTCGCCAGTTTGAATAGGCTACTGAATCTTCTTACTTCCACAAGATCTTTAACCCAGCCAGAGGGCTTCCTTCCTAGAAGAAGAGTTGAGTTTTCCCCAGGTATTCCCTCTTGAGATCCACTCTTTGGACTTTCCTGAGTGCCTTGTAAGTCTTCTTTCTGCTGACTCCTTGCTTGAGCTCTTGTTAATGCACCTGAGAATGCCTTCCTCTGGAGCTTGTTTACACTCTCCCTGGCATGAACTGCAACCTCTTCAGCTGATTTTATAGGCCATCTCTCCACTGGCCACTTCAGGAACTCTGGTCCATTTTGCCATGTGGAATGTTCCTTCAAATCGTCAGGAGTGCCCCCTCTTGTTATGATGTCAGCTATGTTTAGATCTCCACGGATCCACCACCAGTCTTGCACTAGTCCAGCCTTCTGGATTTCACCCACTCTATTCGCAAAGAAGGTTTTGTACCCATAACTGACTCTTTGAATGGCTCCCAAAACCGTTTGACTATCAAGTAGATGGAACCATCTTTCGATCTTCATTCGAGCATGCTTTTCCACATACTTCCTGATCCTAGCTGCGAAAACAGCACCACAGATCTCAGCTTTTACAGCTTCTCCTTTTTGATCCAGGGGTGTCAGCTTGGCTTTAGATTCGACGAATCGAACTTCAGTGCCTTCACTTGTCTGCCATCTTAAGTACATCACAGCTCCATAGGCTTGGTCACTTCCATCAGAGAAGGTGATGCCCCAAGGTTTTCCTTCCCAGCCAGCTGGTGTGAGGCTCCTGTTGAATCTCACCTTTCCAAGCTGCACATATTCTTCAAAAAACCGTATGGCTTCTTCTCTAAGGCTTTCTGAGAGAGGCTGGTCCCAAGTTTCTTGGGTTAGTTTTCCACCCCTCCCTCTTGGAATGCTTTCCTAACAAGTATTGCTCCCTTCTGTTTGGCCGGTGTAACTAAGCCAATTGGGTCAGTACAGTCCAGCCACTTGGCTTAAGAGAGCCCTCCTAGTCAGTGGATTAGGTGTCTCAATTCTCACCTCCTCCGTGAGAAGATCTTTTCCAACTCTCATCTTCCTCTTCCTTTTGGAAAAGTTAACTGAGGTTAACATGTAGAGCTTGTCTTCATCCATTTGGTAGCCGATACCCAAGGCTTTGTTGTCTTCATCCTTCATTTGATTTGGAAGAATTAAGGTTTTACCTTGTGTTTCAGATAGAACATTTGTCTCCAATCCTTTCCTCCCACTTTGCCCTGACCGGACCCATGGTTTGAGGAAGAAGCCTCCAGCTTTCAAGATCTTTTCAACATTTGCTGTGATTTGTTCAAGTTTCTTTAGGTCATTTTGGGAGGTTAAAAGGTCATCTACATAGCTGTCCTCTTCAATGACTCTGCGCTCATCCTCCAAGGGAAGAAAGTTGGGAAGGCGTGCTGTTTCCCTCATAGCCAACTGAGCAATGCACCCAGCAGGCCTGTCCCCAATGTTGACTCTGGTAATTGCATATTCACTTATCTCTTCATCTGGGTTGTCCCTCCAGAGGAACCTATGGAGATGCATCTCACGCTCCTCCAGCCATACAGAGTTGTACATCTTTTGATGTCTCCCAGAGATGCATACCTCCCTTCTCTGAACCTCAGCAGGACAGCTCTGATAGGGTTGAGAACGTCTGGTCCCTTCAGAAGAAGATCGTTCATACTCACGCCTTTGTATTTCTGGCTACTATTCCATACAATACTGAACTGGTGTCGTCACCGAATGAGGGTTTGGCGCCACCAGGTGGCTTACATACCACACTGGTCCATTCCACTCGTCCATGATTTGGTTAGTGAGTTTTATGGCTGCTCCTCGTTCGACCATTTCATGGATCTGAGCAGCATATGCGACTTTCCAGTCTGGTTCTCTGCTAAGTTGCTTTTCCATCCTTAGGAAACAAGCCTGGACTGCACCTTTGTTGTTTGGGAGAGAGCCTGGATCTACTGTCCAAGGATACTTTGCATCCCAATGTGGAGTTGGTGTGTGCGTATCCCCTGCTTGTAGGTGAGGCCTCCTTTAATGATCTCCAGCTCCCTTTCCTCTGCCAGGGTCATTTCTTTTCCACCAGGTGGACAGTTTCCACATCTGCATCCTCCACATCTTGGCTCACATGCAGCTCCGATGCTGTCCCAGTGCCACCACTCAAGGAACTCACGGTTACTGGCAGCTGTAAATTTGGTCTGAGCCACATCCTCCTTCTGTAACCGGGCTGTGTCAGTTGTTGGACTTGTGATTTCTTGATATTTGACAGCTGCTGTCCTCATGGAGCGAGCAAAGTGTGTTTTGGACTCGTATGCTGCAACCTCCACTTCTTCAAATAAGTCGGGATGTGCTCCACCCACTGTCTTCCCCAATGGACCCTCCCACAAGACAAGGTCTCCGATGATTTTTACCCTCTGGGGAGCTTGAGCCTTCCCTCTCGGTGGCTAATGAGAAGTTCAACCTCTTCTGGCCTTTCCAATTCTTTGAGTTTGACTTCTGGGAAGAATTTTTCAACTTCTCAGGTTCAATTACTTGATGCACTCTGGCGATTTCGTTCAAACCGTAGCAGACCATTTCATGAGCTCTCTCTGTTCCTTTAATTGTCTTGACTCTGACCTTGAGGAGATACCTTTTCGTGTTTACCTTCATGGTCATACCTCCAACCCCATGCACAACTAAAGTTACCTTCTCCTCTCTTAATCTCAGTCTTTCAGCAGCCTTATGGGTAATGTAGTTAGTGTCTGAAGCAAGGTCAATTAAAGTCCCAATCTTCTGCCCTGCGTTTGCATAGACTTGCATCAACATCATGATGACAGGTAGCTCAGAGAGCCTATTTCTCTGCAGTAGCTCAGACTGGCCTGAAACATTTGGTTTCACTGTGGTTTCGTTGGTGTTGGTGAAAGCCTTTCTGCATCGATCTGCCATTTCTGGGGAGAGTTCAGACAATATCTCCTCTTGTTCCTCTGTTAGTTTGCTTTCACCTCTGACATCTCTTCCACTCTTTCTCTCTTCCCATCTTTTGACTTCTTTTGGGCAGAGGAAAAAATGGTGGTCTGGTGGTCTAGTACCACCTTCCCTTTTACAGTCTTTATTCCTACATAGGAAAGTGTCTCTGCAGTAACCATCTCCATCATGGCATCCGAGACATTTTCTGCATGCTCCCAGCTTTCTCAATACAGCGTTCTTTTCAGGTAGCTTAAGTCTTTTGAACTTTCTACAGAAGAAGATTTTGTTGTTGTGCCCACTATCACCACAGACACCACATACTTCATCAAACTCATCTTTCTTTGTGGTTTTTGTTGAGGCAATCTTTCTGTCATACCTCTTTTCTGAGCGATCTGTCTTCTCCACCTTCTCCACAGTTTTGAGCTGTTCGAGTCTCTCTAGTATTTCTTCTTGGCTTTTCAGGAACTTCAAGAGCATGATAAAGTGGTTGTCTGGTGTGACATCATTTCTGGGCTCAACCATGAACATCACCCAATCTCTTTTAATAAAGTCAGGCAACTTGCTTTCAATGGTTTTAATTACCAATGGGTTTTTATGGCTCCAGAGTTTCCTAACTCTGTGAGATCTGCTAGGGCCTTCTCTACTGACTGTATGAGGTCAATTACCTTTCTTGGCTGGTTCCCTTTCACATGTGGCAGTTTCTCAAGTTCTTCAAGGATTTCTACTATGATGGTTGACTTATTTCCATATCTGTTCTCCAGGACTCTGAACATGTCATTTGCGGTGGTGTAGGTAGAAAGTCTGAGGTCTTTTGAGATCTTGTCATCCACACTCTCCAAGAGTTGAATTTTCTTAACTTCAGTCGATCCGGATGGCTCTCCCTGCTTTTGCAGACTTTCCCAGTCTTTCCTCCATCTGTGATATTCTCTCTTGCTTCCATTGAAGATGGGTAGAGAGGTTGGCTTGATTCTCACTATTGGTGTGGATATTGCTGGTTGGGGTCGTCTCACTCCTGTTCCTTGCCCATCGATCGTCCGTGCAGTGGCAAATTCAGCCTTCCTTAACTCAAGCCTGTAGTAGGATGCTCTTACGTTCTTGACTCTTCCATCTAATTCATCCTTTAATTCTTCAGGGATCCATCTCTCCCATGTTGACATTGCTGAGACGGTCTCTTTTATTCTCTTCTCCAAGAGAGAGAGGCACACTTCATAGCCCTCTAAATTAGCACCTACCACAGGTACGTCAACCGATTCATCGTTGACTTTTTCTGCTTCCAGGATTGCCCCAAGAAGTTCACTCCTTCCATACCTCGACCATAGGTTTGTTTGAACAATGTCTCCTATCTCAGCCAACTTTGTTTCACCTTCATTTACAGCTCTCTCAATGTCGGCCTCTTGCTGTTCATCAAGACCTTTCATTCCTTCAGTCTTAACATCAGCCTCCAATCCAATCCTGTAATCATCACTGGCATCGAGCATCTTTCTGAAACAGTCTGAAAGCTTAGTAAATTCCTCGTTTAACTCCACCTGAAGCATGCTGCTTGCACCTCTTGAAATGAAGTTGGCTTGTCTGGTGAAGCTGCTTTTTGCAGTGGTCCTCTCCTTTTTGAGCTGCTGGACCGACTTCCCCAGAACATCTTCCGCCATCTTGACTTCCTTCACGTCAACAGCTTCTTTCTGGATCTGAAGCCGTTTATCCTCAGGGCCAGGCAGCTCAGCGTGGTTTACAACTGTCAAGTCCTCCTCCAGTTCAACATCCAAAGGACACAAGGACAACTCAATTTTCCAACTCAATCACTTTTATTCTCATTTCTTTGTCAGTTGATTGGTCTGTTCAACATTTTAGGTTGTAATGTGATAGGTTGTAAACCTTCAAACCAGAGAACAAACATTACCATTCTAATTAAACATTTCGTGAAGCATTTTAGATTAATTTTAAATGAGTTAACCATTTAACTCCTTTTACATAAAGAAAAATGATTTCATGAATTCAAATTCATTTGTAAATTTTTAACATCTACTAGAAATGTAATATTTTACCATTTTTAACTTTGTACATCCTTCAAATCTTATACTTTTAATTTTCCCAATCACAAATTAAATATTTCTTAGCACAAACCCATTTAACACAAAATCAATGAAGTCAATACTGCAATGTGTTTCTTAAACCATCTACCAAGAAGTTAAACATAGCTTAAACATATTTAGCAGTATTTCAAACATCATAAAAATTAATTAAACATTTCACCAACCATTGGCGTCTTTGGACTGAACCTGTGAGTGAACTTGGAGTGTCTTCTCTGAAGTTTGCTTGTCTGAATGACTGTGAACCTTCATGCTTCAGCAGGTGCTCTTAATAAAGCACCTGGATCGCTACTGCTGGTGCACTCTGGGAAATGTAGTTCTTTGAGAATCGTTTTAAAGATTCAGCACAACAACCACAGATGCTAGAGAGCCCAAAGTTCCTTAGAGCAGCTCAGTAATCTTTTCCTGATTAAAAAAGTTTCACTCCTAAAGAAATAACATTTTATTTAATAAAATGTATTTGTAAATTTGCAAACATTTGAGATGAGGACTCTAGTCATATCAGTAACCTTAAAAAATCTGTTTTAATCTACATGGAGAGGGTCGCCACATGGGGGCAGCCATGTTAGTATCACATGGCCAGCCAAATACTACTGGCTCAATCTCAGTAACCGCCCTCTTACTGGACACTTTCACTCTTGAGTTAAATTAATCATGGCTGAATGTATATTGTGAATTTCTACCATGGCATTGGTAACTGAAAACTATTGCGTATGAATGATGCTACATTCACGCCTCTAGGTATCAGTGTAAAGTCCAAGATGACATAAACAAAAACTTACTGAGGGCACCTTTAAGTATATTTTTAAACTGTAAATGTGCATTATACTAAGTTACAATCGTTTCAAGAATTTGATTAGAGGAAGATCAAATTAGTCTGGTTTACCATGCATATGTATGCATTTCATTAAAGTAGAACGAACATGATTAGATGTGGTTGAATTTACCAGAAATAATGCAATGTTTACTGTGGGTGTGTGAGATGCATGTTTCTTTAAAGAACATTAATCAGAGTTAACAACATAAGAGTTTACTTCAAATTCACAGTGCACATAGCAATTCTTTCTCTCGTGTTTAGTTTCATTGTTTGTTTGAGTGCTTGTCTTCTCCCTTCTGCCTGCTTGTATTGCTGTGTTTTGTGAGTGTACAGGTATGCTAATGATCCTGCAGCTCAAAAGCCGTAGTTGCAGCCACCTTACACATCAGGTTTGGAGAATACCTGCACTGGCACAACATCAAAGGCCACAGAGTTGAGGTTGACTTCCCTCAAGAAACAAATTCAAAGGAATTAGAGTCACTGAGTGAAGATAATCCTTCTCGGATGGATGTATCTGAATTTACTTTCCACTCTTGCCCTAAAACGATTGTATAAAAAGGTCCCTTTATGCAGCTCTTGTACACATCCAGTATGTCTACTGATTAAATGTTTCCAGCACTTAGGTGAGGACCTTGGCTGCAATGCAGAATGAAAACTGTATTTAATTTGTATTTCTTATTTGAAAGTTGTTGTTCCAATTTCATTTAGTTTTGGTTAGTTCCCTATCTGTCACTCACTCGACGTTGTGTCGATGAGTTGACACTAGGGGTCGCTTCTGTGGAGCCCAGACATCTCTGATCTTGAGAAAAGTCCAATGGAAATTGGCATGTGGAATTTGCATGCCACTCCCCCGGACATACGGGTATAAAAGGAGTATCACACATCAGAAATCTTCTTCGGAGCCGAGCGAGCAAGTCACAGAGCTGAACTCCTCTGCCACCTTCATTCATCTCTATACGCTGTTGGATCTATGGCGCTTTCTAGCGGTTCTCCCCCTCGCACACTACGTTGTGCTGAGCATACACCCCTGGGCGCTTCAGCAGCAGAAAATGTTCTGAATTACTTTGTTTACATATATATATTTATATAGGTAGGGCGGAGGGCGGGGCCAGGTCGTGATTCTACACACCCGGTCCCTTATCAGGCTAATCAAGCATCCGAGAGGGTTAAAGGCCTACTGCGGAGGATTGTGCCAATTTCCATTGGCCTTTTCTCAAGATCAGAGATGTCTAGGCTCTGCAGGAGCGACCCCTAGTGTCAACTCATCGACACAATCTATGATTGTTCGTTTTTTCAGCTTTTTCTAATTTCAATTAAGTAGTTTGTTATAGTATGTAGTTTTTCTATTAGCTGTATGGTTCTAATATTTTCAGTGGGTGGGGGGTGTCTAAGTTGATGTGTTAACTGACATAATTGAAAATACAGTATGTTTAGTGCTATTTAATTTTACTCACATTTATATAATTTTATTTATGTATCAAAAACAGAAACTAAAAATACTTAACCATCATTTTTGTTGTATTATAATTATGAGCCATGAAATTTATACTTTTTTGTATCCAGTTCTAATCAGTTTTAATTTTTATTTCAGTTAATGTTTTAGTTTGCATTTTGGTTTTATGATAATAATGTTGCTGCATTCGGCTGTCTGTGGTTTTCTTATGGGTGTTATCTGCTTTTACATAAGACATGTGTCTCAGTAACCAATCACTCTTAATGTATTGAAATAAGATGCAATAAAATAATTTTCAACTATCCCATTAAAATAATCTTTATAGCATATTATTCATCTTCATGAATTATAAAAGCCACTTTATGTCTAGCTGCAGTGAAAAACAACAAATGCTTAGATAATGTTCCAGAGATCAGACTCATACAGTAATCAATACCCTCCAGGGGCATATTGATGCTTTGTAATTTGTTTTGTTTTCTGTTGTTGTCATCCACGGTTGGCCTGTTTTAATCTTTCCTGGTGATTATTTAATCATTCTCTCCAAATCTAGTCTCTGATCCGGATGACTTTTCTCATTTGCCCAAGAGTTATTAACTGAGCTTCATCTATAGGCCGTAGAATAAAGCTCTCATTTATACAGGATGTTTATTTATTTATTTTATCAGATGGGGCTACTTTTTTAATCAGTGAATCAGACTTAGATCATTACCTTATGTTACATGTCCTGAGCTTAGATCAGTGGTTAAGGGTCAAATATTACCTTCTGAATCTCAGTCAACAACATTTTGAGGCATGACACTCCACACATATATTTTCAACATAGAGACACCCTAAAAGGTCAAAAGAAGCAGATGCTATCATACATTTAAGGAAAATTAGAAATTACTGTTTTTTTTGTTGTTGTTGTTGTTTTTTTCTCTCTTGTATTTTTATTACAGTGAAGACAAAAGTGTGTGTCAGTCTCGACCTCACCAGTTTCACAGTGAGCACAGTCTTTTTCTGTCTTCTCTCTCAGTATAGTCTGAGCAGATGGCTTTTAAGTAAAATATTATCTAAGTAAAAAAATTATTTTAAGTAAAATATATCTGTAATAACACACACACACACACACACACACACTGAGCCCAGCGCACAGGTGAGAATGATTAACATAATAGAATCAAAGACTTTACACAAACTGGGGATGCTCTTACCAGCTTTCCAGCCCTATCATACATTTGCACACACCAGAGTTGCAGTACAACTGTTAAGCCTAGGGTTTTATAACATGTCTTTATTCTATATTTTTCTTTGCAGATGCACACATACTGTATGTGTAATCACATACATACAGCTCTCTCAAGATTAATTTTCATTCAAGATTTCTGCTGTATATGGGTACATTGGCATCCGATCCATGCTGTCTCCGCTTATAGCCTGACAGGTGAAGACAGGCCCATCTCTGACAGGAACACAGTTCTTATCTGATCTGTAGATTGAGTACATTTTCATACAAGCTGGGGGAATGGCTTTGCAGTGTATTGGAGATTATAACAGTAAATCTCATGGAGACATGCACTGAACCAGAACATGTCTTACTACAAATAACAAAGCTAATAACTTAATTACATCACTCAGTAGCGAGGCTTGACTTGTTTTTAAATCAACTAGCTTTTCAGTAGCAAAGCTACTAGTGGTGTAGCATTCTATAAGGCCTGAGTATACTTTGGTTGTCCGTGATGCTGATTGCTCTGCACACAGTATGCGTGACATACATTTCATCATAAGCAGTCTACACGACCTGACCAGATTTTCTGAACTCATGGATACGGTCATTGTCTGTATGCATTGTCGGCACATACGCCGGCCATTGACTCCACTAAAAGAGTATCGTAATCTGAGAAGCGAAGTTAAGTGGAGATTTATAGTAAAAAATTACTTAAATAGCATTCTGTTTATCACACTATTATATTTTTTCTGAAGATATGGATTTAAACACTGGGGTCATATGGATTACTTTTAGGTTTCCTTTATGTGGTTTTTGGAGCAATAAATGTCTGATAATCATTCACTTGCATTGTATGGACCTACAGAGCGGAGATATTTTTTTTTTATAAATCTTTGTTTGTGTTCTGCTGAAGAAAGAAAAGTCAAACACATATGGGATGGCATGACAGTGAGTAAATGATGAGAGAATTTAAATTTTTAGGTGAACTATCCCTTTAAAACATGGACAACAATGATAACTCTGGTTGTAGTGTATATTTATCTAAAATTAGTAAAGCCAAACTTGCAAATGTGTCCTGTCATTTGCCAGTGATGAAAAAGGTCTTTATTAAGATTAGTAAGCTTGTGCAGCCTGTGAACGATTACTGAACGTAATGACATTTTCCAAACAAAAGATTATCAAAACACTTAGTAACCTAGCCTACACGAAAAAAGAAAGCATAAAAAGTTCAATGACATTGCCATGTATTTTGAATCTGGGAGCAACTTGTTAATATAATATCATATGAATATGGCAACCATATATCAAAATACAATGGTAGTACCATGGTATTCTTTGAAGCACCTTGTAAATACAATTGAATGTGGATGTGTTAATCATATATAGTAGTACCACGGTATTCTTTGAATGCCTGTGAATACAGAATAGTATATAAATATGATATTTATCAATGAAAATGTAATCACAGTCTTACTGCCAAGGTGTGCTCACACACACACACACACACACACACACACACATACAAGGAATTTGGTCTATGAACAGAAGCTTCCAGTACATACAGAAATACTACAGCTAGACACAAAATAAGATGAAAAGTATATGTAGAGTTGTTATACAGCAATGTGCTAAGGAAATTATGTTCAAATATGTATGGGTTTAAAAAGGTAGTAGTAGAAATATGAAAAATAGTAGCCCAAAGATACACCTACTGTACCTTCTTTAAATCTTCAGGTACTAATATGTACCTTTTAGGGACCAATAAGGTGCAAATACATTCTGATTGGCATGTAAAGGGTACAGTGGAAATACCTTTAAGGGTACTGTCAGGTACAAGGTGTTGTAGCCCTACATTTGCAAAGTGTGCAGCATTAAAAATGTAAGTTTAAAACAAAAGTCACTGTAACACAATCAATGGAAAGGAGGAGGCGAGAACCGGCTTTTCAATATAAATAATGGTTTGATGGTAAACTTAAAAGAAGACACAAACACACATGATGGACATGTCCGCTAACGATCTCTCTCTCCCGCACGACACCCTGCAGTCGACCTTTATACCTCGGAGGCTTGATTAGCCTAATACGGGACCGGGTGTGCATGATCACGACCCGGCCCCGCCCTCCGCCCCGCCACATTCCTCCCTCGTTCTCTCAGGCTGGGGAGCCCCCGGCCTGACTTACACCCCCCCTCTCTTTCCCTGGGGGAGGGCGTGGCTTCTACGCTGTCTGCCAGCAGGTCATCCCCATCTACCTGGATGCGGGAGGGGACAAGGGGAGGGAAACAGAAATAATTCAAATGGGGGGTACTTCCTGTAACAGTGTAGTACCCCCCCCCAAAACACTGTAAAATTTAAAAGAGGGTAAAGGCCAACGCAGAGCGACAGTGAGAGAGAGAGAGGAGAGAAAAAAAAACCTCGCCAGTTCTCCGATACGGGCGGATCAGAGGCAGTCCTCCAGCCCCGGCGGACGGAACGCCCTGCCGCGTTCTCGGGGAACCGAAGGGGTCTCCCCCGCCCCTGGCAGCGGTTCTCTCGCTCCAGGCGGTCGGCAGTGAGCCCCTCCCCGCTCGCAGTCCTCGCCGCGTTTCAGTGACTGGTAGGGAACTCCTCTGCCCCTGGCAGCGGCCCTGACCGCTCCAGGCGGTCGGCTAGGAGCCCCTTCTCCCGTCGCGGTCGGCGGCCATCGTCCTCGTTCAGGCGGCTGGGCTCCTCATCCCCCGGCAGATGGCCACGGCTGCTCTGTTGGGGTGGACGGTAGTGGCGAGAACTCTACTACAGTGTATCCCTCCGCCTTCCCGGTCTTCGGCACCAGTGTAACACAATCAATGGAAAGGAGGAGGCGAGAACCGGCTTTTAAATATAAATAATGGTTTAATGGTAAACTTAAAAGAAGACACAAACACACATGACGGACATGTCCGCTAACGATCTCTCTCTCCCGCACGACACCCTGCAGTCGACCTTTATACCTCGGAGGCTTGATTAGCCTAATACGGGACCGGGTGTGCATTGTGTCTTCACGACCCAGCCCCGCCCTCCGCCCCGCCACAGTCACTATTTCAAAATCCACTGTCTTCACTAAAACATGCATTATTTCAAGCATAACAAAATTATTTACATGTTAAATAAGGTAGGCCAGGCTTGAATAGTATAAATGCTGATTTTCATTCATAATCTAGGCCTATAACCCATGGTTACCTTATTGTCACTGACACACTATTTCACCTGTAAATTAATGGAACGTTCCAGGTTCAATACAATTTAAGCTCAATCAACAGCATTTGTGGCATAATGTTGATAACCACAAAAATTCTTAAAAAACAAAAAAGACGCAAAAATCTGGGCTACAGTGTGGCACTTACAATGGAAGAGAATGGGTACAATGAAAATGAATGTGGCCAATTTTTGGAGGGTTTAAATACAGAAATTCGAAGCCTATTTGGACTCCTATCCTGAGGTCACCAGAACCGGCTCCGGCTGGATCCAGCTCCATTCCTGCCTCGAGTCAGACTCAACTGCTACATGTCGCTGTGTGATGACTAAATGCAGCCAGTGCCAGCCAAACATCACATCAGTCTATTATGATGGACTTCAGAGGATGAACTGATGCCAACTCCAACCTTAAGACATGGGATACTTCACATACCATTGTCTGAACCTTGGATTTAGGATGGACCACACCGAAATTACTGCGATGCACCTCACTGATCTCTGCCTGCATCACCTCGGTCTATTGATGGACTACGATCTTGAAATGGAATACATAGACTATCAATTACCAACAAAACCCTTCATCAGTCAATTAACAATGACAATTGCGTCTATGTGAACTTCTGCAGTTAATCCAGGATGGACTTCAAAGACATTAGTCATTAATCTTACAGTTCCTACAAAATCTATGTTTAAACATTTTATTTTAATGCTTACTTTGTTTAATAATTTTAAACCATGACTTTCACTATACGTAAGTAAATGGTCTGCACTTATATAGCACCTTTTTAACCTTAACGGTATTCAAAGCGCTTTACACTGTGACTCATTCACACACACATTTGTACACAAAGGTGCTAGCCTGCCATTGGAAGCAACTTGGGGTTTAGTGTCTTGCCCAAGCACACTTCAGCATGTGGAGTTGTGTGGGCCGGGAATCGAACTACCTACCCTGCAATTAGTGGCCGACCCGCTCTACCACCTGAGCCACAGCCACCACTAATAATGGTAATAAGTAATATTGGCATTATATTCATGATGTTAGCCAGAGGGGAACTGGCCCCCACAGTGAGTCTGGTTTCTCCCAAGGTTATTTTTCTCCCATTAACCAACATGTTATGGAGTTTTGTGTTCCTTGCCACAGTCGCCTTCAGCTTGCTCACTGGGGTTATTAATACAATTATTATTTAATTGCTTATTTTTAAAAACAATTCACGATCGTATTTTAACTAATTACACAATGACGACTTATCGACATTGTAGACATTACAGTTTTATCTTCTGTTAATGCCTATTATTCTGTAAAGCTGCTTTGAAATGATGTGTGTTGTGAAAGGCGCTATACAAATAAAAATGACTCAACTTGGCCTATAATTAAAAAAAGCACTTGCATTAATTCTTCTGTTAAATATTGTGTATTATTTGAGCTGTAACTTAAATTTTTATTTTTACAGACTGTTTTTAGGGTTTGTTTACATTACATCGTCATGGTAAAGAAATATAACTATACACAGAAAAGCTATAACTGGCTATAACTTTATACAGAAAAGGTTAGTGTGACAGTAACCTAGACTCGAAGATGGAGGTGAACCCAAATGTAGGTATTTATTGGAACAAACACAAACACAGACAGCAATTAGCAGGTGAGTGAAGAATGAGCAAATCGATTCAGGAACAGACAACAGTACTTGATGGTGGTTATTGTATTTACAGGTTGAAGTATTACTTGGGCTGGAGAATCACACTAAGGGAAGTAGACGCAAGAGAGGAGACTTGGAATAAACTTCAGAATATCGCTAGAGAGGAATCGTCGAGGGATCACGCTGAAATGGCGTCTGAAGAGTCAGGTAAGTACAAGGTGAGTCTGCAAACTGTAATGATATCAGACAGGAATTAAGGGAGTTTGGAGAGTTAAATAGAGGCGCTGATTGACACGGTGTTTGGAGGCAGGTGAGGGTGATTAGTATTCGAGGGAGTGGGAAGTTTGAGTGTTTGTGGCGGGAAGGTTAGGTTGATCCATGTGGATCCATACTTATGAAAAAGTGAGCATTTAAACATAAAGAAATTGGCCAAATTCACTTCTATTATAAGTATCTCACTGTAACCTTGATTTTTGCTTTTTTTTTTTAAGAAAAGGAGGGACAAGTCAAAATGTATTTTTGTGGTAATCAGCATTATGCTACAAATGCTGTCGATTGATCTTAACTTGTTTTAACCCGGAACATTCCTTTAATATACCGCAGAACAAAAAATCAACCTGCGGCAACAGTTTATAAGTAGCCTCCTTGTGTTGGAAATCTGCCGACTTAGCAACCTTTATATGGGATGCTTTTGATAAACAGAACCTTCAGGTGACTTTTGTAAAATTCTGCTCTTCTTTCTAGAAAGATGAAAGCCTTTTCCCAATGTTACAGCTGTTTTGGATACAGATCCAGACACATCACAGCATGAGGTGAAACGTTCCACACTTGACCTCAGCTCAGGGGTTTATAGCCAGCCTAAATTCTAGGAAAGCAGGATTTGTTTCTTTCTGTCACAGCAGTTCTCCAGCAATTTATACTGCAGAATCTTTCAAATAGAGGCTTTTACCTCAAAATACATTTACAAAATGCTTTGCATTGACATGCAGATTCACATTTATTCATTTGGCAGATACTTTTCTCCAAAGTGACTTACAAATGAGAATAACATAAGTAAAAGCTATTAAAAAGGGAGAACACAATAGGCTACATGTAGCACTAATATACCACATTTCTGTAAGTAGGAGAGTAGTACAATGCTAGAACAGAAGTGTACATGCAGATTGATTGATTGATTGATTGATTGTGGTGATAAAAAGGCTAGTTACAGTAGTTACAGTATTGGTCAATCCAGTGGAATGCAACCATTGTGCAACCATTTTCAGATGAACAGAGTGAAGAAAGAGAGCTACTCAGAAAAAGAGGGCGAAGAAACAGATAGATGCAGCTGTAAGACAGATGAGCATGAAGGGAGGAGGAGGAACTAACAGGTCATGATACATTCTGAGCCAATATTTTAGAGTGTCAGTATAGAGAGGTGAAAGATCCTCATGCAGAGAACGAAAGAAGCTTTAATATAAATAGAACAAAGCAATTCTCTTCACATACAAATGTAAGAAATGTTTGTGCTCCCACTATTCTGACTTTTGACCTCTTATTTCTGCAGGACAAAATAGGCATTTAACCTTCTTCACCACTTCAAATGAACACAGACACAGGCCCACACCAACAAAAAGACATGTGTGACCTCTACTGTCTCCATAACCTCTGTATTATTATATCTCAGAAGACACAAACAAGCGAGAAATTGGATCAGGGAAAATCAAGGCATGACCTTGGTAGTCATGCTAAATGTACACACACAAAACACACACCACACAGATACACATAGGGCATTAAGAGGCTGAATATGGGAGCTAAATGAAACAGATCAATGGGTCATGAAATAAAAGAGTGCAAATGCAGATGTACACAAGCCCCCAGGGAATCGGTCTCTATTGAAAGGCAGACTGAAGTTTGTTTTAGTCATTTACATGACAAAAGCTCAGAGCTAGAGCCAGATTCTGCAAAGGGTGATTCAATTCCAGGCAAGAGAAAGAGAGGAAGAAAGTCTGAAAGTTCGGGTGAAGCATCAGCTTTCCTAGCATGTACAGTGTTAAGAGGGGAATCAGTGTTGCCCTGGAAACAACAAGGGAAAATATTTTTCTTTGGATTTGTTCATTGCGTCTGCTGTAGCGACAGAGAAAGGTCTCAATCTTTAGATTAAAAATTTGTGTTTATTTCCTGTTTGTCCTTTTTTGAAGAGAGGTCACAGGGTGAAATTAATAATGTACTTATATAAGTCACTATAGCACATTAACACATGTGTGTAGAGAGGAATGCTGAGTAAAGTGGAAATATCACAACTATGCATGTCTGGATGTTTTTGTATGTGTATGTTGGGCCGTTATGTGTTTTTGAGTGGGCTCTCTATATGTAAGGACACAAAGCCGTTTAGCCCAAGACGGAGCATTTGTATTAACATTTATGAAAGTAATTGGAATACCTAATATGGTGGATGTAGAAAAGGTCTGCCTTACATTAGCTGGACCAGCCTGAAAAATAGTGTTTTTTAGAGTGAACTGAGCTAAAGAAGCACAAATTGTAATGCCATTGTCATCAGATTTAACTACTGATTTGAAATATGTTTATGATCATAATCTTGACCAACCATTTTGGACTTTCCCCATTTAAGTACATAGGAGCTGTACTTTTATGCTGCTTGTACAATAGAAAATAGCTGCCTGGGAGTGATCAAAAGATGACTGCTGGGTGGGCTGACTTACCTTCAGAGGGACTTTGGAATGGGTCAGGTTTTGCTTACATCGTGGGGATGAAATCAGCTACATACAGTAAGCATATTAGATAATGTCTCAATGAAAATCTAACAATAAATGCAGAAAGGCTTGTGTAAGGGTTAGGTTTAGGTGTAGGGACTCCAAAATATCATTAGGTCACAATGATAGAAAAGTGTGTGCGTGCGTGCGTGACTGACTGACTGACTGACTGAGAGCTCTCCTGGCTCAATCTTATTTCCAGGAGATTCTCTCTCTCTCTCTCTCTCTCTCTCTCTCTCTCTCTCTCTCTCTCCCTCTTGGCAGGATGGCAACTTGCTCACATAGACCTATATCTAGAGTTATTTGTGCACAGTTACATGTACACAAGTGATGTTGGTATGTGAGATATACAGTAATTATATCAGTCGTAATAAATATTTATTAAACCTTTTGTCATACCTGCCGATGGTGAGCAAATTGAGAAGAATTCATGACCAAGAAACTGTATGTACTGAATATTGCATTACTTCTACTTGAAAAATATTATTTTAATGGGATCTTTTAGCTGTTTTATTCCTTGCAAGTTTGTAACAAATACTGCTGGTCACTGTGTCTTTTGCAGCCCCTTTTGGTATAGTTAGAGGATCAGAAATTGCAAACACATAACCTTTAAACTCAATTACCCATTAACTATGTTCTGAAATTGAGTATGATGAATAAATAAATTATTACACTATAGTTTTTCCTGTATGACAATTCGTCTGTAATAGTAACTAAACAACTGATGTCAATATCTCGCTGACAGACTGGATCAGGGCGCCGAGTCCAAGTAATGGATCATGACAGGATTAGCTCCAGGAAACTGCTTGACTATAAGAAGATAGAGAAAGAGAAAAAGAGACCTCGTAGATACTGAGTGTAACGTTAGTGTGGGAAGCAGGAGCAGGCAGATCCAAACGCAGTTTATTAAGGGAATAACTAAATAAACAAACACAGGAGCAAATCAAAGGTCCACAATGGGAAAAAGCTAACTAAGGTGGAGGAACATGAACAAAGGCGAGGGTAAGCAAACCAAGGTGGAGAAACAAGAACAGAGAACGAAGGCGAAGGTAACCAGCACAGACATGGGCGACGAACAGAGAACGTCAACGCACGACAACGGGAAGGGAAAACAGCGGGGTTTAAATAAAGAGACACGGTAATGACAAAATGACAGACAGGTGCGGACAATAACACGCAGACAGGGCCGGAAACGACGGGAAGAAGGGAAGTGTAGTTTTCACAGAGACAGTGAAACACAGGCGGACAACAAGGAAGACATGACAGGGAGCGTGAGCGGACAACAAGGGAGCGTGACATGGAAAGTGACTAGTGATGGGTGAAACGGAAAACACAGGGCGGACAACAAGAGACACGGTGCAGACGACACGGGACATGGTGCAGATGATGCGAAACACGGTGCAGATGACGCGAAACATGGTGCGGGTGACACGAAACCGTGACATAATCCCCCCTCAAAAAGACCGGATTCCAGACGGTCTTAAGATGGACAAAAGAAACAATAAAAAGGAGTGAAGAACCCAGGAGAGAGGGGGTAGACTGGGGGGAAAACAGACAGACCAGGGGACAAACAAGGGGCACAAAGACAGTTCAGGGGGTGCAAGGGGTGCTGAGACAGGCCAAGGGGCAATTAGGCAGTCCACGGGAGGCAGGCAGACCAGGGAGCTCGAGAGGGCAGGCAAGCAGTCTATGGGGGTGTGCGAAGGGGACCGGGTCCGGCGGCCTGGGGGGCGTCAACCGGGCAGGTTCAGGAGGTCTGGAAGGCAGCCACAATGTGGGGATAGGCCGAGGGGGCACGGGAGCTGGCCACGAGGTGAGTACCAGATTTGGATTAGGAGGTCTGGGAGCGGGCCATGGGGCAGGAGCTGGTTTGAGTGGCCTGGGAGCTGGTCTCTGGGCAGGGGCCGGTACTGGAGACCTGGGAGGTGGCCGCAGGACAGAGGCTGGCAGAGCCGTGTGAGGCGGAGCCAAGGAGGACTTCGGAGGCGGAGCCGTAGAAGACTTGGGAGGCGGCGCCAAAGGAGGCTTAGGCAGGGCCGTGGCAGACTCAGGCGGTAAGGCCTTGGGCAGGTCAGGAGGCGGAACAGTGTTGGGCGGAGCCAAGGGAGGCGATGGTGTAGAAGGCTCAGAAGGCGGAGCCACTGGAGGTGGAGCCGAAGGTGGCGAGGGCGAAGAAGGCTCTGAAGACGGAGCCAATGGAGGCTTCGGAGGCGGAGCCGGGAGAGGCTCGGGAGGCTCCGGAGGTGGAATTGAAGGAGGTTCAGGAGGCGGAGCCGAAGGAGGCGAGGGCGATGAAGGCTCTGAAGGCGGGGCTGAGGGAGGCTCAGGAGGTGGAGCTGAAGGAGGTTCAGGAGGCGGAGCCGAGGTAGGCGGCACCGTGGGAGGCTTTAGGAGCGGAGACCAGGAAGACTCTGGAGGCTCTGGGGGCAGAGACGTAGGAGGCTCTGAGGGTGAAGCCGTCGAAGGCTTGAGTGGCTCGAGAGGTGGGGCCGGAGGAGGCTCGGGAGGCTCTGAGGGCGGAGCCGTCGAAGGCTTGAGTGGCTCGAGCGGCGGAGCCGTAGGAGGCTCGGGAGGCTCGGCAGGCGGTGCCGTCGAAGGCTTGATTGGATCGGGTGGCGGAGCCGTAGGAGGCTCTGGGGGCGGAGCCGTAGGAGACTCAAGAGGCTCTGGGGACGGAGCCCTGGAAGGCTCGAGAGGAGGAGCCCTGGAAGGCTCGAGAGGTTCGAGAGGCGGAGCCCTGGGAGGCTCGAGAGGCTTGAGAGACGGAGCCCTGGGAGACTCGAGAGACTTGAGAGGCGGAGCCCTGGGAGGCTCGAGAGGCTTGAGGGGCGGAGCCCTGGCAGGCTCGGAGGGCGGAGCTCTGGAAAGCTTGGGAGGCTTGAGAGGCGGAGCCCTGGAAGACTCGAGAGACTTGAGAGGCGGAGCCCTGGAAGGCTCGAGGGGCTTGAGGGGCGGAGCCCTGGTAGGCTCGAGAGGCTTGGGAGGCAGAGCCCTAGAAGGCTCGAGAGGCTTGAGAGGTGGAGCTCTGGGAAGCTCGGAGGGCGGAGCTCTGGAAAGCTTGGGAAATTCGGACGGCGGAGCTCTGGAAGGCTCGGGAAACTCGGATGGCGGAGCTCTGGAAAGCTTGGGAAACTCGGAAGGCGGAGCTCTGGAAAGCTCGGAAACTTCGGATGGCGGAGCTCTGGAAAGCTCAGGAAACTTCGGATGGCGGAGCTCTGGAAAGCTCGGAAACTCGGATGGCGGAGCTCTGGAAAGCTCGGAAACTTCGGATGGCGGAGCTCTGGAAAGCTCGGGAAACTCGGATGGCGGAGCTCTGGAAAGCTCGGGAGGAGGAGCCCTGGAAGACTCGAGAGACTTGAGAGACTTGGGAGGCGGAGCCCTGGTAGGCTCGAGAGGAGGAGCCCTGGAAGGCTCGGGAGGTGCTGGCTCTAGGATGGGCACGACCACTGGCGCTGGCTCTTGGACGGTCATGGCTACTGGCACTGGCTCTTGGACGGTCATGGCTTCAGGCTCTGGCTCTTGGACGATCGAGGCTTCTGGTACTGCTCTTGGACGGTCACGGCTACTGGCACTGGCTCTTGGACGGTCATGGCTACTGGCACTGGCTCTTGGACGGTCATGGCTTTAGGCACTGGCTCTTGGACGGTCGAGGCCGCAGGCGCTGGCTCAGGGACGGTCGAGGCTACAGGCGCTGGCTCAGGGACGGTCGAGGCTACAGGCGCTGGCTCAGGGACGGTCGAGGCTACAGGCACTGGCTCAGGGACATCTGAGGCTACAGGCACTGGCTCATTGACGTTTGAGGCGTCAGGCTCTGGCTCACTGACCTCTGGGGCGACAGGCACTGAATGGTTGACCGTGGTATGCGCTGGTTTGGGTTCGCGGGGCTCTGAGGGAAGAGCCACGGGGGGTTTAGGCCACGGGGCTACGGCAGGTGGAGGCTGGAGAGCAGAGGCCTTTCCCCTTCTCCTCTTCCTCCGAGCTGATGCGACTGGCGACGCTGGAACGCTGTTCGGCGTGGCTTCAGGCTCGCTGGCCGTGGCTGGCTCAGGCTCAGGCTCGCTGACCGTGGCTGACGAGGGCTCAGGCTCGCTGACCTTGGCTGGCGTGGGCTCAGGCTCACAGACCGGGGCCGGCGTGGGTTCTGGCTCGCAGACTGGTGGGGCTGACGTGGCAGGGAGCGCCAGGGACGACTGGTGAGTCTCAGCTGTGGGTGGTGAGGTAGGGTCCTCCTTGGAAACGGCCACAGTTAACGGAGAGCCGCACAACAGTAGGGTCGCCTCCAGGAGGTTGCGGAGGGTCCAGCCGCGCGTCGTCTGAGGCAACCGCTCCTTCAGCGAAGGGTTCAGGTTATCTCGGAAGAAAACCACCAAGGCAGAGTCCGGAAAGTCGGAGAGGCTTGCCAGAACAAGGAAGTCTTGAATGTGGTCTTCCAGGGGACGGTCCCCCTGTCGCAAACAGAGCAGCCGGTAGTTTGCCCGCAAAACTGCTGGATCCATTGTGGGTCGTGCGTTCTGTAACGTTAGTGTGGGAAGCAGGAGCAGGCAGACAGGTGGATCAGATCCAAATGCAGTTTATTAAGGGAATAACTAAATAAACAAACACAGGAGCAAATCAAAGGTCCACAATGGGAAAAAGCTAACTAAGGTGGAGGAACATGAACAAAGGCGAGGGTAAGCAAACCAAGGTGGAGAAACAAGAACAGAGAACGAAGGCGAAGGTAACCAGCACAGACATGGGCGACGAACAGAGAACGTCAACGCACGACAACGGGAAGGGAAAACAGCGGGGTTTAAATAAAGAGACACGGTAATGACAAAATAACAGACAGGTGCGGACAATAACACGCAGACAGGGCCGGAAACGACGGGAAGAAGGGAAGTGTAGTTTTCACAGAGACAGTGAAACACGGGCGGACAACAAGGAAGACATGACAGGGAGCGTGAGCGGACAACAAGGGAGCGTGACATGGAAAGTGACTAGTGATGGGTGAAACGGAAAACACGGGGCGGACAACAAGAGACACGGTGCAGACGACACGGGACATGATGCAGATGATGCGAAACACGGTGCAGATGACGCGAAACATGGTGCGGGTGACACGAAACCGTGACACTGAGCTGGGTACGGCAGAGTAGATTTGTCTGACTTTCATGTTCTAGAGGGGGGCCAGGAGTGGGTTTCTACAACAATTAAAAGTCAACATGAATTGCCATTCACAACCTATTTTTCTTTCGTTATGTGGCATATTTTCAAGTAAAACTTCTCGAGTTACTTAACTGTAACCCCTGTTCACTGAAAAAGCGTAATGAGATGCTGCAGTAATTTAGTGCTTTGGGAACATCTTTAGGAGTGACCAGCTGTGAATATGTGTGCAACACATCAATGAAATTGACTAAAATGTATAGCCTCTGCCGGTGACATCATCAGGATGCGCTGGTACCAGGGGCTATAAATAGATGTGCCACAGGTGCATCGTCAGGTATTTTGTCTTAAGAGCAGTCCTGGGGCATCCTCAGTGCGGCAATGAAGCGCAGCATCTCGTTCAGCTTTTTCAGGGAACAGGGGTTTCAGTTAAGTAACCCGAGACTTTCCCTATTAAAAGCTACACTTTGATGCTGCGCTTGTGTAGCGCTTTGGGAGCGAGAATACCCATGCCGCCGCACTGCGGATGTCTGGACCCCTTATGGTTGTGTAGTTGTGCTCACAAGAGCACGAGAGGTCTCAGACATGAGCTTGTGATGTTGACTCAAGGATTTAAGAGCCCAGAGTGGCATGAACATCCAAACTATAAAATCTTATGAATGTGTGGAGAGGACCAGCCTGCCACATTACAAACATGCTTCAGAGGGACACCTCTAGCCAAAGCTTTAGAGGCAACCCTCCTGGTAGAGTGAGCCCTGATAGCTACTGGCGAAGCTTGACCGCACGCCTCGTAGGCCAGGGTAATAGCACCCCTCACCCAATGTGACATTGTTTGCATGGTGGCAGCCGCCCCCTTGTTACAGCCCCCATGACAAATGAATAGTTGCCCTGACTTATGCCACTGGCAAGTGCAGTGGACGTAAGCCTAAAAGGCACGGACTGGACACAGTCTGTGAAGACTCTCCTGATCCGGTGTTTTAAATGCAGGGGAACAGAAGGCTTCAAGAGTGACTGGATGTATGGCCAAGAAAGGAACCTTAGGCAGGTAGTCAGGATGAGGGTGCAATATTGCTTTAGTCATTCCTGGGGCAAAATCTAAGCAGGATGGCAAGACAGACAGAGCCTGCAAATCTCCAATTCTTTTTAGAGAAGTAATCTCCATAAGAAAAACCATCTTGAGAGTTAGAAGTTTATCAGACGCCGACTCTAGAGGTTCAAAGGGGGTCTCAACCAGACCCTCAAGGACTATTGCTAAGTCCCATGTAGGGATCCTGGTCCTAGCAGGTGGTCTCAATCGCATGGCTCCACGAACGAAGCGAGCGAGCAAAGTATGTTTCCCCAATGGCATCCCATCAATCAAGGTGTGGCAAGCCGATAGAGTGGCCACATAAACCCTGAGAGTGGCGGGGCATATGCCTGCTGATAATTTTTCTGCAGAAAGCCTAGAACTGAAGCAATCTGGCAGTTAACTGGATCTGCATTATGTGCAGTGCACCATCTTTCAAAGACAGCCCATTTATTTGCATAACTTCTTCTAGTAGAGGGAGCCCTAGTGCTCAGAATTGTCTCGATGACTTCAGGTGAAAGCCCGGAGTCCCTCTGTTGGTACCCTTCAGGGGCCAAACATGAAGGTTCCACAGTTCAGGCCGGGGATGAAATATCGTCCCCTGCACCTGAGACAGAAGGTCCCTCCTGTCCGGAATCGCCCAAGGTGAGCCATCGAGGAGAGACATTAGTCTCCAAGAACCATACCCTGTTCTGCCAATTTGGCACGTCAGTAAGAGGCAGGACCCTTGCTGACGAACTCTGGTCAGGACTCCCGGGAGCAGAGAAACCAGAGGAAATGCATACAGGCACATTCTGAGCCATGTATGCGCCATCGCGTCCAGACCCAGGGGAGCTGGGTGAATCAGAGAGAAGTAGAGGGGACATTGCGCTGTCTGTTGGAAGGCGAAGAGGTCCATTTCTGTAAAATATCAACCAGATTTATTCCGCTACCTTGAGGTGGAGTTTCCAGTTCATTGTCAATATTTTCTGTCTGGACAGTAAATTTGCTCCCACATTCAGGCATCAAGGGATATAAACTGCTCTAATTGACAGGAGCTTGCTCTGGGCCCAAAGGAGAATCTGCCATGCCAGTCTGTTCAGCTGGCGTGACCGTAGATCTCCTTAATGGTTAATGTAAGAGACTACTGCTGTGTTGTCCACCCATGGCAGCCTCTCATGACATGGAAGCCTCTCAGATACTGGAGGAAGAACTTCAGGGCCAGAAATACAGCTATCAACTCGAGACAGTTGATGTGCCAATCGAGCTGATGACCCTCCCATTCCCCTTGAGCTTGACAACCACTTAAGATCGTGCCCCAGCCCCTCAGGGAGGCATCTGTCGTTAGCAGCTTGCGACGGCAAGACACACCTAGAGTGGGACCCAAGGTGAGGAACCGGGGTCTGAACCACATAGAAATGGTACATAGCGCGCGGCACGTAACCCTTATCTGCCTTAGGGGACTGCCCTTTGGATGAAATCCCCTGGCTTTGAGCCACAACTGAAAAGGTCTCATGTACAAAAGGCCCAAAGGTATCACCGAGGACGCAGATGCCATGAGACCTAGTATTCGTTGATACTGACAAACAGTGCAACCTTGGCCTAGCCTGACTTTGCTCAGGGTGTTCTGAATGGTCTCAATTCGAGCGGGAGACAATTGTGCCCTCATCATGATCGAATTCCATATGATCCCCAGATAGGTCGTTTTCTGAGTGGGAGAGAGAACGCTTTACTTGACGTTGAGTCTCAAACCCAGAGAAGCCAGATGAGCTAAGACGATATCCCTGTGCTGTAATGCCAGTTCTTGTGACTGTGCTAGTATCAGCCAGTCATCTATATAATTCTGAATGCGGATGCCCCAGAGTCGCAAAGGAGCCAGTGCTGCATCCATGCACTTCGTGAATGTGAGGGTTGATAAGGCTAGGCCGAATGGAAGAACCCAATATTGGAAAGCTTCGCCCCCGAAAGCGAACCTCAGGAACTTCCTGTGTTGTGGCAGAATTTCTATATGAAATTATGCGTCCATGAGATCAATCGTGACCAACCAATCATGATGTTGGATTTGAGACACGACCGTCTTGATGGTTAGCATCTTGAACTTGAACGCCCTGACTGAGTGATTCAAGCCTCAGCAACGGAAGACCCATTTCGCTGGAAACTGCTAACTCCCGAAACACCAGAGGCAGCAGGAATGGAGAGGTTTTGTGGGGGTATCGGGAAGGTACAGATGGATGTTTCATGCACCCCGTCCCGAGGGGGGCTACCCCCACAAGGCTGGGCGCAAAACCATCAGGGCTTTCTCTTGGAGATAACGGTCCTGAGGTCTTGCTTTGGGGGCTGCTGAAGGTGATGAGCCGGTCCCCAGTCTCTACGAGGGGAGCGCGATTCACCATGCTCTGTTTTTGAGCCTCCCTTCTAGAATGACCGGAGGAGGGGCTGGGTGGCCTTCGGCCCCTCTCCCTGAGTTCGAGGAAGGAATTGCCAAAGGCTTCCTCATGACTCTTTGCCTCCTGGAACCTGGTGATGACCGTGTTCATAGAGTCACCGAACAAGCCAGAAGGTGAAATCAGGGCATCAAGAAGGAATACTTTGTCCTTGTTTCTGATGCTCGAAAGATTCAGCCATAAGTGTCTCTCCGTGCTGACCAAAGCAGCCATAGACCGGTCAATGGCGCAAGCTGTCTGTTTAGTCGCACGAAGAGACAAATCCGCGGCTCGATGAAGCTCTGGGAAAGCCTCTTCGTCAACCATACTGCCCGCACTCAGGTCCTTCAACAGGTCTGCCTGGTACGCCTGCAACACTGCCGTAGTGTGCAGGGCAGCACCAGCCTGACCTGCTGCCTGATAAGCTTTCCCCACAAGCGTAGAGGTGGTCCTGCACAGCTTTATGTGGGGAGTAGGTCTCTTTAGAGACTACGCTGACCCAGACGAGAGATAACCGCAAGTGTCTCTTCTACCTGCGGCATCATGGAAAACCCCTGTGCCTCAGCATCCACGATAGTCAATATGTCGACGTCGAAGGCACGGCGACACGGGAAGTATAAGGTTTCCGCCATGAATGAAAAACCTCATCATAGAGGTCATCAAAGAAAGGAAGAGACTGATGTAGTGTTCCCTTCCCTTGGCCACCAGACCGAAATCTGTCCTCCAGCGTGGAACGTTTGGGGGTCTCTTGTTCACGTGGCCAGTCGAACTGTAGTCTGGCCACCGCCCGAGTAACCACCTTGAGTAATTCCTCAGCCGCTTTATTATTGTGCGAAGAATGTCCGCAGACTCAAGAGATTCAGCATCCCCCTCATGAACCGAAGAGGCACCGGAGCTCTTCGAGATCATGAGAAGGATCAGCTGGATCTGTGGAGAGAGCGAGCGATAGGAACGATCCGTACGAGAGCCCACAATCGAAGGGTGAGCACTGGTCTCGGAAGTAAGCGAGACGAGTACGAAGCATTTTGACTGAAAACAGATTGCAATGCTCGCACCTGTCCCACCTAACGCAAGAGCAGCATGCTCTTCCCCAAACACACAAAACAAAACTGGTGTGTGTCCGCTTCAGCCATATAGCGTAAACACGGGAACACACACTGCTTGCTTTGTTTATTATCCATTGTTTTGAAAGAGAAAGGTTTTCTGCGCACTGCCTAACAAATTCTAACTCCTAACAGAGGAAAGTAGAAAGTTTTGACAGGATTGAGAAGCACAACACACACAGAATGGTCTGAAGACAAAAGACCTGACGATGCACCTGTGGCACATCTATTTATAGCCCCTGGTACCAGTAAATCCTGATGATGTCACCGGCAGAGGCTATAAATTCTAGTCAATTTCATTGACGTGTTGCACACGTATTCACAGCTGGTCACTCCTAAAGACGTTCCCAAAGCGCTAAATCAGCGCAGCATCAAAGTGTAGTTTTGGATAGGGAACAGGATATTCAATGAGAAAAATTGGGCAGGACTTGTTTTTATCCATCGGGAATTGATTAGATCATGAAAAGTGGAGCCAGTCCTGAATGCAAGTTTGCTAAAACAATGGCTAAAATAAGCTATATAGCTTTTGTTTAATATTATGCAGATGTCCGCATCACAAGTGACATCAGCTAAAAGGGAGCATTGTTTTAAAGGAAGAGCGAGTTATTACATTCTGATGCAGAGATTTATTGTTTACAATATTACCAAGAACATACATGAAGAGAGTAAATAGGTTCAATTTTAATTTCATGTGGACTTTAAATAGTATAGTCACACATTCTGTAAAGAATTCAACTAACAACTTTGTATCGATGATTGGATTGATATGTGAATCAATAATGTGATGTCACTGAGTCAATAAAACAATATACTACAGTAACTGAACTGTAAACTAAATATGAGTGTATTTAATAAATATATAGATGAACTAAAATGCATAAATAAATTTTTACATGACAAAAAAAATGTTTTTGCTAGTTTTATACATATTGGCTTTGAATGCCAAGTCTTTTATTTGGAAAGCTACACAATACAGTGACTTATGCTAATTCATTTGTATTGTTCCTTTGTCAACTTAATATAATGATGTTCCTAAGTCATCACATCATAGATAGAGAAAATTGTCGCAAGCACGTATACTAGCAATTGGAAGCAAGCAAAGTACAGGATCCACATAATCACTACTTTAATTTCATGAAGATGTTAATTACACAAACTAATGAAGAATTCCCATTTATTGACAATAAAATTAAAATGCTAGCATTAGGCAACTCAGCTAGCTGATTATCTGCAGCTGACTTTTGCCTGATTGTTTTAGTTAGCAAGTTAGCTAATATTTAGCTTAATATCTCTTTACGGTGCAAACAAGTTCTGCAGAGGCACAACGAAGACACAATTAGAAAGGTCCTTACCTCCACCAAGTAAAGGATTCCAGATGCGTTGTCTGTTAAAGGTAGTCAGCTCTGTGACTGGTTCAACAATTTTACTCTAAGCACAGCCCTTGTTGACCCAGGAATGTGTCTCACTCGTGTAACATGGCAACCCAAAAATCTAAACCTTGTTCTAATAAAATCCTTCAAATATGGTTAATATATGGAATAGATTTATGCTCTCTATTGAGCTCATCCTTATTTTAGTAGTTTGCTCAGCACATCTACAGATATGCAAACTCATCTGCTCTACCTCATAACCTCTCTGTGTTTCCATATTAAAAACTAATGTGCTTATATCCTCACATTATCCTTTCTGTCCCCTCTATTACAGAGGGCAAAGATCGAACCTTTGCGACACCCAATGGACGAGCACTTTTATTGTGTTTTCCTTATAAAACGAAATTGCTGACAGGCATTAAAAAAACAACCCTTATTGTTCTCGCTCGAGAAGCGCCAGAAAGCCACGCAGAGATGCACAGCTCTAATGTTTGTCCTCCAGCAGTTTTTAGAGGCTGCAGAGTAAACTTAATAATATTTCTTCTCTTTAAATAAGAAGAATGCCAACATGCAACTAACGGCAAAGTTACGGCAAGGTCAGTATGACTTTCTGAACATAATGAAACTTCACTATTTTCAGTCTTCATTTAGATAAGGAAATTAGGTTTGTTTTTATTTTTGAGACTTTGGACTGTTTCAGGAATTTTGGAATTGTTTCAGCGTGGACTCCAATGCTACAGCTAAAAACTCACTCAATCAAGTCAGATATGTTACTACAGACTTCAGTGAAGTCTCTCACAGCAGACATGGTCTTAGTGCTCTGCAGGCAGTTTCAGAATATCTGGGAATGTTGTTTATGGTGCTGGCCTAACAATCCTGGGTTTGCTGACCATAATTTCACCTGTGGGAGCCAAAAAACAATCTAAGAAACGTATTGGGTATGTAACAGCATTGTTCACCCAGACAGAGAGAATGCGTCTTTGATTCTTTACACTCAAAACATCCCTTCTGCCAGAGCCATTATAATGTAGACTCTATCTCATTTAAGCTCAACTGAACCCTCATAAGAGCAGTTTCATGTTTTCATTCACCAATTTCACAGTAAATAGCATTTCAATATATCTTGCAGAGATCAACTGCTATGAAAAGTCGTCTAGGTCATCTAGAGGACAAATTGTCTGTGAGCACCACTGAGCTCTTATTCAGTCAAAGTCAAAGCAGGAGAACTCACAATGAGCGATTTGTTTTTCAGCACTGCCTGTGGAGTCATTATCTCTGTCAAAGATGATTTCTCTCTAATAATAGGGCACACAATGTTTTTTTCAACATTTACAGAAATGTCAGACCTCAATAATTGCTTAAGGTTTGATTTAAATGAGATGGAACCATCTACAAGTCCACTGTTTAAAATCATCTTCATTACTTAATGGACAGTTCACTCAAAAATAACAATTCTGTCATCATTTACTCACCTTCATGTTGTTCCACCCCATATGACTTACTTTATTTAATAAAACACAAAAGAAGATGTTAGGCAGGAAGTTTGCATTATTTACCAATATTTTTTTTTATAAATAAAAGTGTTTGTTTTATGTTTTATGAGACAACCATTCTGCATAACATTCTGTTTTGTGTTCCACAGAAGAAAGGAAGCCGTGTGTGTTTGGAATGACATGAGGGTGAAAAAATTGTAACAGAAATTTGGGGTAAACTATCACTTAAATTAACATAATGTACAGATTAAACATAATTGTATATGCAGAAACCATAATCAACAATGTGGTTCTAAAAACAGACTTTGAATTGGATGCTGCAGGTAGGCTGGTATTTTTAACCTCTCTCCACTCTTTTTCTCTCTATGCCTTTGGCGAGGAAGTCAATAAATACTATGTTTATGGGAAAAATTACTTTGAGGCAAACCTTGGATGTCAAACAATTTCACTATGGGTACTCAATAGAAACAAGCCAAAGACCTCAATAAAAATTATTCTTGTCAGAGGTGCTCTCATGGCATATAAAATATTTATATTATTTACAATGAGACACTTTAAGCTTCTGGCAATATATTCATTGTAGCTGTTCACCAGGGAATGTGTCTGTCAACCCTTTTGACAAAAAGCATTTCAATATCTGCAATGTTTTCATGTTGAGACAGAATTTCATACTGTAGTTCATAACCTGACATCAGTGATTTAATTTAACATTTCAGTTTTAATGCACTGTAGATCCTGCAGACATTTTTTTCTAATTTGTCCTAATAGGTTTTTATATACAGTAGCTAAATGTATATAACTGAATATGGTATGGATTTTAAAGATGATATTAATATATATTTCTCACAGAAAGTGAAAGATTCATTTAAAAGAGGCTTCTTTTCCTTAGGTGTGCATGCTTTGGCCACCCAAGGCACTTATCCACTGAAGCAAAGCCACGGCTCTGAGTGAGCACACTTCATATTGAAAATGATCATTAAAAACTTTAAAGAGTTACACTCAGTTGGCTGTATTTCAAAATTAAAGAACCAAACCCGGCAGCTGTTCTTTGAAATAGGAAGGTTAATTGTTCCCTTTGGAGCTCTTTTCTTAAAGAGATTTGTTAAATTTGTCCATTTGTTGGAGCATTGAACAAACCCCATTTGCGTCTTCACTGCTTCACTCAGTAAACACACTTCACGAGCGATTACACAGATAAAAGGACTCAAGTTAATAAACATTCATATCATTCGTCCTCCTTTCGTTGCCTTGGCATGAACTCAACTCTGCATTTCCTGTGTTCTCGCTTTCTCTTTCAATTCCTGCCAAACGCAATCCCAGAATGCTCCTGCTTAGGCTTCCTCTGTTTTTTTTTATTTATTTTGCACTCTGCATCGAGAAGCTTTTTAAATATTAATTATCATTTCCACAGAAGCCCTCTGGGAGGCTGGAATTTATTCTATCATAATAGCTTATTTGTTGAGATGAAACCTCTTGTGTCTAGATGCATAAAATGGAGAAATTATTTGCACTTTGAGAAGAATAAGAAGCATTATGGTTTGTCTTGATTTTTATGTGTTGGAAGTACAATCATAAAAATACAAGAAATTGCTTTATAACAATAATGTAACATATTGCCCTGCAAAGCATCTCAAGGACAAACTGACCATTGAACTATTATTATCCTTTTTACACCCAGTCTCAGTTGTTATTGTTTTTTCTTTATTTGTTTGATTATGTATTATTACTGTAATTCTTTTGTTATTTTAACTGCAGTGAATTTCTCTGAGAAATGGAACAATCCCAGCACACAGTTCCAGTATGGAAATTCATGCTGGTCTACCCAATACAGGGTAATCAGACAATAACTTTTTAGACTTGAAAGTTAATGACACATTGCACTGGAGATGGCCGCTTTTGCTGTTGGGTACCGCATAATCCTCAAGAAGAGCAAGGACTGGCAGTACACTTATTTGGGAACCATGAGATTTCTTAGCCCCAGTGAAAGGTTGTAGCTGCACCTGTTTAATTCAGAACATCTGTTCATTTATACTCATTCAGACCTCAGGCTTACTCCATTCTGTTAGCTCCATAGATACTGCTAATGGGTCACAGCCATTTTTAGACTTGTTAGAACTGCTGGATTGGATTACTATTCCAATTGTATAAGCTTTTATCCTGTAACTTTCTTTTGTTTTTCTTTGTTACTCATTTAAGTTGCTGGATCTATCCACAAGACACCATTTTAAAAGATCATTCTGCCATTGGTTAACATTTCACTGCAGCAAAATGTTTAATTGTTCACTTTAATTGATACTTTCGATTGCACAGATTAATATTGTGGATTTGTAGTAATGTGCATCAAAGCAGTTTTATTTGCTTTTGTTGCTTCTGTTAAAATACTTAATCTAAACATATTTTTCCTTTAGAAACTGCAATAGCTTTTCAACATCAACCACATAAAAGAGTGGCCCAAAAGTAATTTTAGGATCTTTTGATGGGATTTTCATTGCAGATTTTACCAAAGGCCAAAGTTTTGGTTTTGCAAAGTTGTTTAGCGTCTGAAGATCTCACAGCCTTTGCACATTCAAATGTATTTTGAAAAATGTATTTGGATACCTATGCCACACATAAAAATATATGAATGCCTTTGCATTATGTAACAAAAAATCAAACCAAGTGTCATGTTCACTGTTGTCTTTTGTTTTTGTGCTTTTATGTTGAAGTTTAGTTTAGTTCCTGTTTCCTGTTTGGTTTTTGTAGTCCTTTGTAGTTTCTTTTTATGATTGGTTCTCCCCTGATTATTTCTCATTACCTAATTGTTTCCCCAGGTGTTCCTCATTCCCTTGTTTGTTCCTTTTGTGTATTTAAGCCCTTAGTTTTCTTGTTTGCTTTGTTAGTTCATGCATGTGTTATTATGCTCTGTGCCAGGTTTACGTTGTGTTGCTTTGTACGGAGTTTTCCTGTTTTGATTAATAAAAGCTGCACTTAGCGTTCTCTGCCTGCCTTAGTCACAGAAGAACTAACCTCTGATGGATCTAGTAGCAATCTTCCTCCAGTAGCAATCTTCCTCCAGTTGAGCCGAGCGAACCTGTTTTGCACTATTGCCAGATGCACTGGATATGCGGACCGACACCTAAAGTCCATCTACCAGATCGGCCTCCTTGCCAATGGATGGGAGGAGTTGCCGGAGACTAGTGAGTACACTTGGATGGAGTACGTGGATATGATTTTGGAGAGGTTTGCTCCTGAGGGTACTCCCAACGTGCCCATGCCTGCCACGGCCAACGAGCCAACGGCCACGGCCAACGAGCTGGAAGTCTCATCCGTCCCAGAGCCAGTGTTGCCAGCTTCGTCTGTCCGGAGGAGGAGAAGAGGAAAGGCTTCTGCTCCCCAGTCCACGCCTGCCACGGTCAGCGAGCCAGAGCCCACGCCTGCCACGGTCAGCGAGCCAGAGCCCACGCCTGCCACGGTCAGCGAGCCAGAGCCCACGCCTGCCACGGCTCCGCCCCCTGAGCTTTCCACAGCTCTGCCTTTACGGCTCCCAGGAGCGTGCGCATTCTCGTTTAGTTTTGTATTCTTTGTAGTTCTATTTCTTGATTGTTTCTCCCTGATTAATTCTCATTCCCTGATTGTTTTCCCAGGTGTTTCTCGTTTCCTTGTATATTTAAGCCCTTGTTTTCCCCAGATAGTTTGTCAGTTCTTGCATGTTTTGTTATGCTCTGAGCAAGGTTCCCTTCCTTTTTATCAAAGAGTGATCTCTTTTTGTAGATGATGTTCTTATTATTCCAAATGTAATATGTGCATAGAGAAGTTGTGTTTGTACAGGTGAAACTCGAAAAATTAGAATATTGTGAAAAGGTTCAGTATTGTAGGCTCAAAGTGTCACACTCTAATCAGCTAAACACCTGCAAAGGGTTCCTGAGCCTTTAAATGGTCTCTCAGTCTGGTTCAGTTGAATTCACAATCATGGGGAAGACTGCTGACCTGACCGTTGTGCAGAAAACCATCATTGACACCCTCCACAAGGAGGGAAAGCCTCAAAAGGTAATTGCAAAAGAAGCTGGATGTTCTCAAAGTGCTGTATCAAAGCACATTAATAGAAAGTTAAGTGGAAGGGAAAAGTGTGGAAGAAAAAGGTGCACAAGCAGCAGGGATGACCGTAGCCTGGAGAGGATTGTCAGGAAAAGGCCATTCAAATGTGTGGGGGAGCTTCACAAGGAGTGGACTGAGGCTGGAGTTACTGCATCAAGAGCCACCACACACAGACGGGTCCTGGACATGGGCTTCAAATGTCAAACGTCTTACCTGGGCTAAAGAAAAAAAGAACTGGTCTGTTGCTCAGTGGTCCAAAGTCCTCTTTTCTGATGAGAGCAAATTTTGCATCTCATTTGGAAACCAAGGTCACAGAGTCTGGAGGAAGAATGGAGAGGCACACAATCCAAGATGCTTGAAGTCCAGTGTGAAGTTTCCACAGTCTGTGTTGGTTTGGGGAGCCATGTCATCGGCTGGTGTTGGTCCACTGTGCTTTATTATGTCCAGAGTCAACGCAGCCGTCTACCGGGACATTTTAGAGCACTTCATGCTTCCTTCAGCAGACAAGCTTTATGGAGATGCTGACTTCATTTTCCAGCAGGACTTGGCACCTGCCCACACTGCCAAAAGTACCAAAACCTGGTTCAATGACCATGGTATTACTGTGCTTGATTGGCCAGCAAACTCGCCTGACCTGAACCCCATAGAGAATCTATGGGGCATTGCCAAGAGAAAGATGAGAGACATGTGACCAAACAATGCAGAAGAGCTGAAGGCCGCTATTGAAGCATCTTGGTCTTCCATAACACCTCAGCAGTGCCACAGGCTGATAGCATCCATGCCACGCTGCATTGAGGCAGTAATTAATGCAAAAGGGGCCCAAACCAAGTACTGAGTACATATGCATGATTATACTTTTCAGAGGGCCGACATTTCTGTATTTAAAATCCTTTTTTTATTGATTTCATGTAATATTCTAATTTTCTGAGATTCTGAATTTGGGGTTTTCATAAGCTGTAAGCCATAATCATCAAAATTATATCAAATAAAGGCTTGAAATGTCTTCCTTTGCTTGTAATGAGTCTATATAATATATTAGTTTCACCTTTTAAGTTGAATTACTGAAATTAATGAACTTTTGCACGATATTCTAATTTTTCGAGTTTCACCTGTATATCAGGGACCAATCCAAAAGCATCTGCTTATGAAAATTGGACATTTTGATTTGATCTTTGTGACATCATAATTACAAAGTAAAAGAGAACTCAAGCCACCAACAAAAAAATATAATTGGGGATAATGTTCCAAAGCGATGAGGAGTTAATAAAAAAAAAAATTAAGTCCCCATGATTAATTTGGTTCATCACAGAATTTAATAAAGTGGGTTTTATTTTTCCAAACAAAATTTATAACATTATTTTTACATTGACGCATTTGGCAGACGCTTTTATCCAAAGCGACTTACAGACTTACCCTTATTACAGGGACAATCCACCCGGAGCAACCTGGAGTTAAGTGCCTTGCTCAAGGACACAATAGTGGTGGCTGTGGGGATAAAACCAGCAACCTTCTGATTACCAGCTATGTGGTTTAGACCACCACTACACCACTAACACCCCTTTATCAACCTCCAAGGAGAGAGCTGCATAAGTCTGGACAAGCTTTCGAAAGTCTCAACCAAGAGTTGAGTTTCTTCTGGGTTTTCTCTGTAAGGGGGTCAATTTTATCTACACCTTTGTAGTTTGGTATTTATTAATTATTATTCCAAGGTATGTAATTTCTGCATAACGTGGCTAAGCTCATTTTAGCTTAATCCCGGTTCTCCCAATGGCCAGTCCTCCCCTGATCGGCCCCAAAGTGCATCGGCTCACCAGGAAAATGCTCGGTATGCCAGATTATCAATCCAGCCCTGTCTTCTGCTGAAATTTTATTTCGACTAATTTAATCAGAAAAAGAATTGTCTGATTTATTGCAATATCTTGATGTATATAAATTATCATAAAACAAAAAAAGATGCTATGTCTTTAGAGTCATCAAGCACTCTATCATTAATTTGAAGACGGTCAATTAAAGCATTCAAAGCATTAGCTATTTCCAGCCCAAAAAGGTAGGCTGAATTTTGTTCCCATTCTTCTAGCCATTTTTTTTTCTAGATCTAACATAGACTCCCTTAGCTTTTAATCTATAAAGTTCGTATAATTTATTTTGTAGTCTGGAGTATTCATATTTTTGACTGTCAGATTATGGCTCCTTAAATGATAAAGAGGTTCGTTGTGAAAGTTGATCTTCTGCTATCCTATTTTGCTTTGCTATATTACTTTCAAACTTCCTTAGAAATTTCCCCAATTCATATTTTAAAAGCTCCCAATTTCACCCATAAGCCTTTTGTGTCTCTACTCTGTTCCAGTAAGTTTTGATTAGTTCATTAATTTGCTGCTACACCTTTTTCATAGTTCAGGAGGGGACTATTTAACATCCAGAGTCATGCTTTTGATATTTTGAAGGTATTATTTTGGGATAAATGTAGCCAACTGAAATTTAAATAGCTTTATGGTCAGTCAAAGGACTGTTGCTTTCTTAATGTTTTAGAGATAAAACCAATAATCAACAATTCTAGATTGTTTCAAACAATCCTTGTTGCACCAGGTGTACTGAGCTTCATCTCAATACATTTTTCTCCAAATCAAATCATTTCAAAATCAAATCAAATTTGTCCATAAATGTTTTCAGGTTTGAGTTCTAAGATATTGTTTTTCTTGGTGGGTACCTATCTAACATACTGTATTAGTTATTACTATATTAAAGTCACCACCTAGAACCAGTAAGGCAGCAGGGTATTTGCTTAACGTGTATAACATTTGTTGATCCATAATATGAAAAAAGTCAGTTTTCTGCAACAGAATTGTACCCATAGATGTCAACAATATTCACAATAAATTTGTCCACTACAACCACCATTAACAAAAAGTGTCCTGAAGGATCGATAAGGGTTTCCAAAATTCTCCCATTAAAAATGTGTTTCAAAACCCCTACCTCAGCAGAGTTCTGACCCATTGTGACCTCCAGAAGTTAGTGTCCTTGTATATAGAGTGACTCACTTGGAAAAAAATGAAATCTAGTTTGTACCACTTAGCAAATAAAAATAAAGCCTTCTGTTCACATTATTTTTTAGACCCCTGGTATTAATAGATAACAAAGACATAACATGTAACACAACAAAGGAATACCATGACAACTAGGTATAGAACAAAATACTAACCTGAGAAAATGAAACTTCTCTTAAACCACTTGAATGTTAAATTTATGTCTTGCCTAACTCTGCAACAGAACATCAAGCAGAATAAAGAATATGAGGGTTGGTGTGGAAGTATTTTTGCTTTTTATCGATCTGTTCTTTTTGCTTTCCTTCCCTTTTCAATCTTCTTTTTCTAATATCTTTCTTTGACTACATATTTAGCTTGTAAAATGTAAATAAATGGATGATGTTACTTTTAATATTTTTCAGCTCCTTATTTTGATAGCACATTCACTCAACTGAACCAGTTTACCTAAATTTCAAATACATAGAGAAAAAAAATAGCTAAAGGAAACATAAATATGGGAGCAGTAAATCTATTAGTGCATGCCCGTGATTTTAGCGAAAGTCCAACTATGCAGTAAAAGTTAAATGAGTGTAGTGCAGCATTCTTCAGTCTAACTTTGATTGTTTGCCGAAACCCTTTTACTGTCAATGTATGCAAAGGGGCCTCTGAAACCCAGTTTCTTCCCCTCATTTCTCGCTCGTTCAACAAGTGGTCACAGTTTATTTTTGGTGTCCTTGGTGCTTTGCGTCAAGTCTTCGAGAATCCGTCTTTTTCTTTCCCTGAGGAAGTCTGAAGTTCTTGCATCTCTCCAGATTTTATACCGGACACTGCATGAAAGAAACTGCACAATGATGCAATGGTTTGAGCATATATCTCAGGAACTTGGGCCCAGTCTATGAGCAATGTCTACCGAATAGATGAGCTGGTCAGCAATGTCTGGTGAGATTTTACTGAACGCATCGATGAGAATTGTTCAGACATCTTCTCCTTGCTATTCCGGAACTCCAGCCTCTCGTAAATTCCATCTCCTTAAATAAGCATCCAGCTCTTTACACTTGTCACGTAGCACAAAGTTTTCCTTTTCGAGTGACTCCATCCTGTCTTGCAACATGCTCACCTTGTTTGTCACATCTTCAACTTGCTTACCCATGAATTCGAGCACCTCGGTCACATTTTTCAACGAACATGTATTGTCTTTCACTGTTGTATCTAAAGATTGCATGCGGTTCAGAGACGCCACTTGCATTTTTTTCAACTCTTTCCAACACTTCCAGCAGGTGTGAATTGGACAAAGCCTGATTGTCAGACGCCGATCTGTCACCAATTTTTTATTTGTTTGCAGGCGGTTTATGAGTTTCTGATAACGGAACCTTCAATCCTGTGGTCTTAGAGTAGATGTGTCTTCCTTTTTGAATGTGGCTTCCAGTGATTTTTTTTGGCATAAGAATGCATGGGACCTCGGATATAATCTTCCATCAACCAAAGCAAAAAGTCAAAAGGAATGAAAAAAGAAACTTCTTCAAATCATGGTAACTGTTATTACTGTTATAACTGTAAGCCCTCATACACGTAAATTTGAAAAATGTCACTTATGATCACTCGATTGCAAAGCATCGGCAAGAGGATATTACTCAGTTGCCATCTTGGCTGCCCCCAACGTAAGCCGTGACATACATTCGAGTCCATGAGATGAAGTTTGCAAGGGAAGGGGATACAAATTTGAAATGGAGCGCAGCCCTTGTATTGATTAATTATTTGTTATTTTGGTTTCTAGGAGACATCTCGAACATCCGCTGAGCAAACAAGAGAATTGCAATTTTGTTTGTTATACGTCATCTTCCGAGCATCAGGCAATGGAATGCATTTGGTCAGAAATACCATGTCAGCATTTCCCACATCAGTTTCAAAAAATAATAATAAAAAAATAAATTTGCCAATAATCCATGTGGAACACTTATTAATTCAGACATTATACAAAAAATATTTAACGAAAGGCATTTTAGTAGCACAAACTGCTTGCCTTTCATTACGGTGCATGGAAGGCCTGAGAAACATCAGCTAGATCCAGTAAGAAGGTATGTATAATAATTCCGTAAAGCCATGTGTTATTTTAAATTGTTAAAATTATTGACAACCATGTGATTATAATAATTGGTCTGGAAGCAGCCTCGTAGTCTATAAGTGTAGTGAGCAAGCTTGGAGCAGGTGCTAGAACAACCTAGCTCATTTGTGAAGTTCACAAGTTATTTGTGTAACTGACAAACTTGATATTGAATATTGGGTGCTTTCATAGTGTCCGTGCAAAAATGTTCACCTGCAAAATGTGCTCACAAAATCATTCTCCAATCCAGGCATATGTAAGGAACATGCAAATACACAGACATGTCTCTAACTCCTCTTTTGAGACTGTGTTACCTAATTGCAACAAAACTTTTGTAAAGTTTGAAACTTTCAAAGCTCACACTAATCAACACAAAGATGGCAAATCAGATGTGAGGCATTTGTTGTTTGCCACATTTAATTTAGCATACCATTTTAATTTGTGCTGTGTCAAGTGTGAGAATTTGAAGAACTATCTGTCATCTGAAAACACATATCAGATATGGGAAATCTCGATCACGACAATGTTATAAATCCTTTACAGTTTTGGCCACATTCACATCTTGTTTATCTATGAAACAGAGATTCTTCTGAGGGAAATCTGTCTGGGTCCATTGTAAATCCTGCCTGTTATTCAGGGTATATAGAACAGCAGTTTGATACACAGCTGTTTGCTCAAAGCAACACTAAAAGTACTGAGGAATATATATTACCAGAAATTGTTGAAGAAGCCCCGTTTTTGAGAAGTGTTGCCCTGTTTTAATTCCAAACTTCCATCATCTGCCATACAAACAATTGTAGAAAATTTTCAAGAGATTCATGAGATAAGCCAGTCACATTTACATTTCAAGATTAAATAAAAAATGATTACACTTGGAGTTCAGGAAAAATACATAAATGTGGTCATTGATGTCTTGAAAAGTGAAGATGTTTTTAATGCTTGCAGTTCTCATATGCTTAAAACAGACCAAAGTAGGAAACAGTTTTCAAGAGTATGTTTAATTACACTGACCAGTACTAATTCGTCTAGGGCATAATTATGCTGGTAAAGAGTGCTTTGTGCAGTATGTGCCAATTAAACAGATATTCAAATCTCTATTTCGGATGAGGTCTGTGGTGGAGCAGCACAAACAAGTTAACATTTCTGTCCAATCTAGTAATGTTCTTCAAAATGTGTGGGATGGCAAGAATATGGCTGAAAATTTGTTTTTCAAAGAACAGATCTCCCCATTTGGCTTGATCTTGTATCAGGATGCTTTAGAAGTAGCAAACCCTTTGGGTTCTGGGAAGAAGAAACACACGATACTTTCTGTATATGCCACTCTTGCAGATATTGCACCACGCATTAGATGAAGCATTGACCAAATGCAACTTGTGCTGTGTGCAGGTTACAAAAACTCTCATCAATATGTGGACACTAAGGTTTGAGAGCAAACAAACATATTTCAAACAGTGTGCCTGGAAATTACACAACTTTAAACATCTCTGTGGAACCCTAGCTGAAAGGCATGAATTTTACAGGCTTTCCTCAGTGCTGGTAAATTCTTCCCACCAAAATTGGAAGTGGAAAAACTACAATGATGACATTAAAAAGTCAGTTTCTCATATGAACTTTGAACTTGTAATCTTTCAGATAGCACACGAGGTTACAGTAAAGGGAACCAAGTACAAAAAATACATGTTTGTTGCAATTGGTGAAGGTGATGGAGGGTATGTATTTGATATATATCAAAGTTTTTCTAATCCATAATGGTTCAGCAGTTTATTTTACTACTGAACAGTATCAGGTTGTTCGGTGTCCTGACATGGGTGTTTATTGCCTTGTACCAACTCAGAGGATGCATTGTTGTGTTAACCATGAGCATCTGCTTGATTACTACTCTTTACTCAAGTCCATGCCATCCCACTGCTAATTCTTCCTCTCATTGGTATCCTCTCATTCCTCTCACTGCGGTAATGTCCACCTTGGATGATGAGCTAATAGACATCACTCAGAAGGCTTTGTGAAACATTGATGAAGAGACCCAAGTAAAACTTATTTCTACACTAAAGAAGTGATGTAGAATGTAAAGGAGACTTGAAATATGTACGTCAAAAGGACATTGATGGCCTATTTCCAGTTATTCAACTTTGCAAGCTACTGGAGGCATTTAGATTAGGTAATTAGGTACATCAATCATGTTTGTTTTACCTATCATGTTGGCATGTTGCGACTGTTTTATATAAATATTGCCCTTATTTTTTTAATGATTAATTTTTAAAATGTTTTATTCAGAGACAGAGACCGTGTCACTGCTGTTAAATTCTTGCCCTTCACCGATGCCTGGCCTATCTTCACATACCAGCCCATCACCAAGTGCTTTCGTCATCTTTGTCCAGCTCATCACCTCACACAAGCACATCTTCAATTTAATCATCTTCTGAGGTGGATTGTACAGGCCTAATAACTATATCATCTTTCACTGTGTCCAAATCAGAGCCCAAGACATTTCAGTTCCCTTTGGAAAAAATGCCCCAAGAAATCTGTTCAGCAGTTTCTGCTGGCAAGAGGCCTAAGCCTCCAGAGAGGCGCCAGATGGTAAGAATCCTAGTGGATGAGATGCGCAAATATGAGCTTAAACCTTCACAATCACAATGTGTAATAATCTGCCAAAACATCATCAGGCAGTACACCAACAGCTTTGCTGATATGTTCTCTGATGGCACCTTAATGGCTTGAGGTTATTTGAATCAGGTGAAAACTTGGATTGAGAATGTAAACCGTTAAAGCACATTCACACTCCATAGGGTTTCATCACATTCTGCACACAAGAGGGGATGAAGTAACATATAGATGTGTAAGATTTTAGCCTCAGATCCCACCTAAAACAGACAATGGAAAACAAGCGACTGAGACTAGAGGAAATTTACAAAAAGGAGGGCATGGATGGAGTGGAGAGAGTAGAGGTCATGAATACAATGGAAGCTACATACTGCTTTCAACGACAGTATATCAATGCATCAACATCCCCCTCCATTGAAGAAGTCAGGAGTCAGTGTTTTTATCTTTACTTTTCTTATCTTTACTCATTTTAAACTCCTAACTGACTTTTATGTTCTGCGTTCCCTGGAGCTTTTCATGGATCAGAGTGGGAGATCAATCATTGAATACTTTAAACAATCAAATTAGAAAAATGTCAAAGCTGTGTTTGCTCAGTCTCATGGTGAGGATGTTGAGGTGGGACTTCTTGTTGTGAAGTTTCTGATAGCACACTTTAAAGAAAAAACAGAAGGACTACTGTTTTTTTGCTGATGTAAGTATTCTGTTATTTTCTGTACACCTCAAAATGTTCTTTTAAATTGAATATTTATTGGTTTTCAAAGGTGTTATACATACAAATTGACACAAGTTAAGAGTAATGGAGAAATTGTAACACCTCCAGATGTTATTCTAACATACATGTTATTCCCTGCAGGCATCTGCCAGTGCAGTAGACATTGAGAGGACCCTTAGTTTACCTGCAAGTCCTTGTCTTATACTGCTTGGTATGTGCACTATTATTAAGGAATTAATAATAGGTAAAAACAGAATGATTGAACCAGACTGATCACATGACTTATTCCTGGACAATGTGTTGCCTATTCAACAGTATTCAGCAGGGTAATTCACTTAGGTTACCACAAAATTATGTTTTCTAAGAAATATTGTTTAAAGTTTCAGGTAGACCAGATCAGTTCTGCATTGAGTGTTTGATGATTAGCTTTGAGGGGCAGGTCATTTGTGAGAGCATCCAACCTACATTTTTGACAGACATTGCTAGTGTGTTTTCAGTGTACTACATTTTCAATGTACAGTACCAGGAGGAGGCATGATGTACACTGGAATTCATTCAGAGGTAAGACATGTCCTATTCACCTCCACATCAACTTTAATTTGGCACTCAAGCCGAACAATTCAAAAATGAACTAAAGCTGAAGTGTATAATTTCTGTGACACTAGTATTACCAAACAAAATTGCAAAAATTATGAAACTTTGCCTTAACCATTATTTAGCTTAAACCCTAATCCAACAATAATGTTTTTACATTTATTGGTATAAACCCAGAAAGGGGGTCTAAGACCAGCTGAGCCAAAGTGGTCTCAAAGAGGCAAAAAAAAAATTTGGCTTTCTGAAAATTCGACTAAAGAAAATGTGAAACATCCATGAACTGTAAATGTACATTATATTGAGGGAGTCATGAGACGTCATCGTTCATGAGAATAAGCCATTTTCATAATTTCAATGCACATTTTAACTAATGCGAAACTCTAGAAAATCCATCTCCTCTTAGCGCATTACATTTTATGCAAAGTTTGAGAGTTTATTCACATATCAAGCAGTTCCATTAAGGAATTCTTATATGCATTTTCAGAATGAGCATGAAAATAGTTAAATGGAAATGCAGCTAGTGTGACATCATAATGTGGAGGAAGTAGAGAACAAGTTTTTTTTTTGCAGCTTTGTTTAAACAAATGCTCTTTTTGCAGTGAGGAGGATGTTTTGAGTTCTGTGTTTTTAAAGAACAATGAGCTATATGTACAAAGATCAAGGAAAATTGTATTCCTAATGTCATGACCCTTGTAAAGGTACAGTTCGGCCAAAAATGTAAATTCTGTCTTCATTTCATGTGGCTTCAAACCCATTTGACTCATTTTCTTTGACATCATGATATTTGGTCTCAAGACGCACAAAAACCAATGAGATTTTGTTATTGATGAGTCACCATATTTGTAATCTGTTTACGTGTGTTGATCGATAATTTGATTTGAGAAGGAATAATGACTTTAATTTTGGTCTGTTCATCATGCATCAGAATTCTTGGAATATTATGCACAAATTGGATGGAATATTTTAAAGTAGATTTTGGGAGCTTGTTTATGCTTAAAAGTGAGTCACTGTCAATGGCTATTGTATTGAAATCAGCTAACTGACCATCTTTAAAACATCTCCTTTGAGTTCCGCAGAAGAAAGAAAGTCTTATGGGTTCTGGAAAATATCACATTTTCATTTTTGGGTGAACAAACCCTTCAATGTATTTGTTTAACCCTCCAAATTTCCATTAGCTGTTGTGGTTTAATCTTTGATTTATGTCTCACACTGGCTCAGGGTCGTGGGTCTGATAAAACAGCTTCCTACTTGCGGCTGCTGCTGCTGCTGCTTTTCTGTCCAGACCAATGCCACTCCCAACAATTCATCTCTTGAGTCTGCTTTGTTTACAGCAGCCCGTAAGTCAGACCACCGCCTGACAGGGTCATCCCTCTCCTTCTACGAGATAAAACTTTTACAGCGCCGCAAAGATAACAAACTGCAGCTACTGCCATGGGAGGACAGAGCAAGCAAAATAGAGGGAGAGAAGGAGGAAAGAAAAGGATAAATAGCTGCTTGTAAATTTGTCTTGGCAACCTGTCTTTTCTCTGAGCTGCTGCTAGCTTCAAGCTAACTGTGCTGAATTTGTTTAGCAGTTTTATTAAATGCTGCGTAGAATCAATAGTTTTCGTCTTATTAACATTATGGGAAAGGTGTTAATGCATATAAACAGGATAAATTGTCTTTTAGTTATTTATACCTTTATTTTACAAGGTTAGTCTCTTGAGATTACAAATCTCTTTTCCAACAGAGACCTGGCCAAAATGGCAGCATAAAATGTTTGACAATTAACTTAAAGTACAAACAAGAACACAAAATCTGTGATAGTTTTTTTTTTTTTTTTTTTTGTAATTAAATTAGTAATAAAATAATTGAAATTCAATTAAAAGTGCTATAAGCTTTCACTTGACTGAGCTGTTGAATTAGCCACGCCCCCTCATTCCAAAGATAAATTTGAGACTAAAATCGAGCAAAAGAGCAGCATTGTTTGTGTAGGGTGACCATATTTTGGTTTCCAAAAAAAGGACACCTTTTTTCTCGCCGGGGGTGGGGTTGGAATAATAGTCAAGTCAAGTAATTTTTATTTGTAAAGTGCCTTTCACAACACACATCGTCATCATTGTGTAATTAGATAAAATACGATTTAATTTTAATACGGAATTTAACAGGTAGCCAATGTAACGAAGATAAAATGGGGCTAATATGATCATATTTCTTGGTTCTTGGCCAGGGGCTGGAGGACTGCCTCTGATCCGCCCGGAGAGGCACTGCTGTCGTCCGATAGAGGGTGGAGGAGTGGCCAAGGAACAAGCTGTGGCGTATCGGAGAACTGGCGAGTAAGAGGTTTTTTTTCATCTCTCTCTCCTCTCTCTCTCTCACTGTCGCTCTGTGTTGGCCTTTTCCCTCTTTTAAATTTTGCAGTTCTTTGGGGGGTACTACACTGTTACAGGAAGTACCCCCCCCCCCCCATTTTAATTATTTCTGTTTCCCTCCCTTGTCCCCTCCCTCGTCCAGGTAGATGGGGATGACCTGCTCCCAGCCTGAGAGAACGAGGGAGGAATGTGGCCAGGTGCCATTTTATTTTGGTGTCTCTTTGCTGAGCAAGTTGCCACAGACTCTTCAGCCAAATGCCCTGCAGCGAGGGCTCTAGAGACGGAAACCAAAGTGTGTGTGTGTTGTTCTCTGTACTACTCGCATCCGAAATCGTATCTACCGGCTTCTCTTCCTTACTGACCTCCACTAGCATTCGGATGCGTGTCTCTTAACTCATTAACCTAATAAAAGGGTTCATAACAGTGTTACCATGAATGCAAACTTTAATACAGTGAAAAAGACACATTTTCGCAAATTTAGAAATCCCGGTCGGAGGCTTTTTAAGGTCTGAAATAGAGAGCATGTCCAGGAAAAAGAGGGCATATGGTCACCATACAATAGTGCCTTCAACTGACAAACGTTATGAATCATAGCGATCCGCGGACACATTTTTGTTTGCTGTTTACAAAGTCTACAGCTGTCACAGAGACCAGTGAGATATCTCAGTACACTTATTTCATTAATATCTTTAAGGGATTGGGAACTATTTTTGCATAATTTTCCATGAAGAAATTACTTACAGCACCTTTAAGCTAACTATACATTAAAACACTGACACTAGACAAGGAAGCTGTTTAAAAAGTCTTTGACTTGACCACTAAATACATTTTAAAGAACAGCCGGGCCAGCCAGCATCAGTGTTTATAATTTCAAGGTTTGTTGAAAACGAGCAGAAAATGAAAAAGCATTCTTTCCAAACTCAGGTTAACTCAAATTAAATTAGTCAAAATGTATGTCATCATTTACTGACCCTCATGTTGTTTCAAACCAAAAGATGACAGTGATTTGTGACATTCTGCCAAAGATATCCTTTTGTTTTCCACAGAAAAAGAAAAATGTCATAGGGGTTTAAAACGAAATGAGGGTGAGTAAATGATAACAGAATTTTAGATTTTGGGTGACCAATCCTATTAAAACAGCCTGAGGTGGTTTGCTGGTCCTACTTGGTTTATGCTGGTCTCTCATCCTGGCCGAGCTGACAAGTGCCATCAAAAACCATCAAAAAGATCTAATCATCTTAGCCAGGCGAAGAAACCAGCTTTTTTCACAGACACACACACTTAATTCCTTTGGTGCATTGCAGGGAGTTTGGTGGTTTGGGTGGCTCTGAAACCCAACATTTGGGGGTGATTATCTTTTAATGGCCCAATAAAAGCATCGGCATCTCTGTTCTTGTTTCCATCGGCTGAAATAGCATCTCAAATCTTCAGCACTGCACTGAACTAAAATATAGCTCAATAAATACCAATAAAACTATTTTGTCCCTCAACATTTTGTACACACACTCACATATGCACTAAATTTATTTCAAAAACAACTGCAACAAAAACAACTGCCAAGCCTGTGTTGTAGTTACAGCTCATTATAATAAATGTTTGTTTTAGGGTATTTTGTTTTGGTGTTTGATTATTTTTGATTATCTCTCCCCACTTTCTGTGTATGGCAAGTTTTCAGATCTTTATGCCCTCTAAAACACTATGTATACACCTGGAGACTGGAGTATTGAGCTGACCTGGATTATTTAGACAGACAGTAGGACAGAGTCACAGATTGACTCACAGATGTGGCAGTGCATGCATGGTGACTGACTGTGCAGACGTGTATGTGTGTGCAAGGATGAGAGAGAGAAAAAGAGAGTGTGTCTGTATGTGTAAAAGTGCTCTGTTTGATCCCACTGCACACATGAACATCACAGGTCACACTCAGTGTGACAACATCTCACTGCTCTATGTCCAACGAACACACTCTCTGTATCTCTTGATCTCTCTCTTACCAATTTTTTTCTCTCTACCTTCCTTTCTCCTCCATAGGGGTTGCTATAGCCTATTAGGGAGGCTTCAGCAACCCAAAATCTTTTCTCAGTCCCCCTGTGAGAGATCTGTGACTCTGCAATCAGCATGTACTGTAATTGTGATAGCCCATTGTGAGCTCTCTAGTTTGAAGTGCAAGACTGCTTTGGTGATTTTTCTTGCCTGTAAAGACTGAATATAGTGTGAGCCAATAGCATTTGAGTGCAGGCTGTGAATAAGCATATCATTGGTTTGACCCACTGTACGAATATGCCCCTTCAATAAAACCCTTTTCTTTGAGGAAGACGCATGTCTTCATTTAGTTCGGTAATAACGTTTAACATGAAGAGAAATGGGCTGGATGAATTATGAGTAAAAGTGACTGATAATATTACAATATGGCATAAGGACATAATTGAACTCCTAATTATTTTAGGCTCATATTGTCTTTTTGTATATTCATGAACAGCAGTTTACAAAATGACAGATATGCTTTGTTTTTCATTTAATCATTTCCCTCGTCGTATCACCGTATCATGAGAAATTCATTTTAAAAAGCAATATACCAGCACAGATGCAAAAATACACATAAAATTGAATTTCTCATTGAAACTTGTAGGTAAACTCCCAATAATGTTAAATGTTGTAGAAATGTATAAGTAATGAAATAAAGTTATGAAATCAAGTCGTGTCCTGTTAAAAATGTATTTACCTATTTTCATAATTTATATACATGCTGTTTACCAATGTACATTAACCCTGCCATCACAGTAACAGAGCACCAGAGAGCAATAAGTAACTGTGCAATAAACAATTAATTTAATACTAATTATTACAATATAAACATGTGAGCTCCAGTCCAGCCTTTTAACGCATCATATCCTGCTTTGGGTTTGATCAAATATACTGTAAACCAGTAAAGTGTTTATTGGGCAGTAAACTGTCACAGAAAGATGTTTTGAATATATGTGAATGTTTATGTAAATGATTTATGTATTTGATAACATTAATACAATGTATAACCAAATACTTGAGTATTCACCTTAGTTACTATTATTGTAGTTACGTTATTATAATGTATTTTCACTTCAGAATACTGTTCAAGTTAACCATTAATTCATAAGAAAAGAGACAATAAAATCTCATTAATTAATAGTGAGTTACCATGATTTTCATTTTTTTTTTTTTTTTTTTGCAATGGAAACAAAAGGCTTTGGTGATTATAGAGAATCTTAACATCCTCTACACAGTCACTTGAAGTTATTACCCTCAGGGAGGCTTTTAGGCAACCACGGGCTATCAAGAATGTGTATCAGATGTCATTTGTGCCAAATGCAGTCGGATTATTAAACACGTAGCTGTATATGTGGGTAAGCATTTGAGTCTGCAAAGGGTATACTTTTAATGTATCATATTTTTTTTATGTTTTTTCTATGCTGTTTTATGTGATGTGCTGGTGTTTTTATTGTGTATTGTGAAGCGAAGCAAATTTCCACATTGTGGCTAATAAAATGACTGGAACAAAGAAGAGGGAACATATGTCACCAGTGCTGGTCTCTCTCCACTGGCTCCCAGTCAAACATCGTATTCAGTTCTTTTGTTTGTTTATAAGGGTTTGCATGGTTTGGCTCCTCCATATCAACATATAATAAAACTCATCTATTTATTATTGCATATGGTTATAAGTAGGTGTAGAGGTAAAAAAAAAAAAATGTGCATTGTCTGTGATTATGTTTTGTGTCCTAATTTTTATTATTATGCTATTTGTTTAAACTCTGTACAGCACTTTGGCCAAAAGCTGTTGTTTTTAAATATGCTTTATAAATAAATATGACTGACTGACTGAAAGTCACTGAACTGAACTAATACTGTTCAAGATAACCATTATTTCATAAGGAAGGTCACACTAAGATCTCATTCATTAGTAATGCAGTACCATGAGCCTCACTTTCCAGATCATTAATAATTTCTTCATATTGATGCAGTAACACTTGCCTCCTTACTAAGGGTTTGAAAAGTTTTTCACTTTTCTATTCTTAGTAATTATTTAGAAGAACTCATCATGTACTATGTTACATGCACAAGTTATTCATTAATAATTAAAAAAAATACCCTAAATAATAAAGAGTTAGGACATTTACAGTACAACATCCTTTATTTAAGGTAAGCCGACTAGTTGCGATACACTTCCAGGCACTGTAGACCAGTGATTTAAAGTGGTGTTATGTTTGTAAACTGATTTCCAGTTAAAGGACACATGTTGGATTTTCATGTTGACAATAAAAATGTAATTGTTAACATGCTAGACACTGGATTTTGAGGATTTAATGTTATGAGTGTTAATTTGTTTTCTTTTAATTTACCAATAGTTAAATAGTTCTCAATGAGACAAATCAAATTCAGTAAATATTGATTAGCTTAGAGTGAACTAACAGTCATCAGATTGCTATTACTTTCAGATTATTTGATTGTATTTCTGTATCAGTTAATTGTGATGACTGAAGTGTCATATGCTGTTTTAGGTTTTTTTGGATCTCAACACTACATCCAACACAACATCCTTCTCAAGCGCCGTGAGTGTATGGTTGGCATCCAGGGTCTGGCCTTGCAGTGGTTTGCTTCCTATCTGAAAGCAAGGACCTTTTCTGTAAAATTAGGTACTTTTTCCTCTACATCAGCCTCCTTATCTTGTGGTGTCCCTCAAAGATCCATTTTAGGTCCGTTATTGTTTTCCCTTTATAGGCTTCCACTGGGTTAAATATTTCTATATTCTGAAATATAATATCGCTTATCACTGCTATGCTGATGATTTCCAATTTTACCTTCCAGCTAGACCAAACACTTACTGCCCATTTGAGAATCTGTTAAAGTGCCTTGAAGACATTAAAATTAGGATGGTGAATATTTTAAGGTAAAACTGAAGTGTTGCTTTTAGGCAGTCCCATGTCTTCCTCTCCTGTCTTGGAAGACCAGTTAGGTCCACATTCTTCCAATGTACAAAAGAAAGTTAAAAATCTCTGAATCATTTTTTATTCTTCACTTCTTTTTGATAAACAGAGTAGTGTTGTTATTAAGGGAAGCTTCTTTTATCTCAGATCTATTACAAAGCTAAAACATTTCCTTTCTAGTAAAGATCTGGAAAATTGTGATCTCTTATTACATTGTGACTGGACTATTGTAATTAACTGTACATTGGCCTTTCTCAATCTGAACTAGTCTAATAAATACATATTTTAGAAAATTACAGTATTTTGAATGAATCTTAGCTGGCTTGCTTGAATTGAAAAGTTACAAAAACAAAAACAATGCAAAACATCATCTAAGCAACAGAATGGAATACTTTAAATGTGCACATCTCATAGTGTCTTCTCATAGTGCCCTATGATTGAAAATCTAGAATCACCCCTGTTCTCCATCTTTAATACTTTATTTTATATATACATACACACACACAAAAAAATGTATCACTAATAAATGTATAAAAAAAAATATTGACTCTAAATTTTGAGCTTGTAAATTATTTTACACTTCACCAAATAGAATTGCAAAAAAAATATATATATTTATTTTATTTAAATATTTTTGGTTTTATTTTATGTTTTTTATATTATTTTATTTTAGGTGTAATTATTCTTCTCTCTTGTGTTGGGTTAAGTATTCCAGAATGGCCAATCGATCAGTTTAGGGAAATCATATTTCCCACTCTCCACTTTCCTTTAGCAAATTAAATTTGCTCCTAAATGTCCCACTGCAGTTAATTAGCTGCCTGTGGTAGCAAATTGCAAATTTACATTTTTATAGTTTTTTGAGTTAATTAGCTTGCTCGCTCAGCCAGACATTTCTTGTTTATGTGTCTTCTGCTTTGGACCATCTGTTTCTTGTCCTCCTTAAACTATTTTGACAAAACAATGTTTTGTGGTGAGAAATCTTCAACAAACCCTCAATATTTCCTAATTACCTCTAAGCGATGTTATGAATGGCATATTAACATATAAAACAAAGCTTCACTGGAAATTCTTTAATGTGAATCCACTTGTCAAACTAATTTATTTCTCCACTCTCTTCTGTCCATTTTTCTGGAGACCCTGATTGATTGGAAAAGTGACCTGGCTCAATTACCATAGTTCAGCCATGCAACTTTGTGTGGCGCAAACTGATTGTTTTTTGTTGGCCAATCGACTAGCTAAATGTGACATGTTAAGCCAATCTGCTTGAATAATGTAATCTGATTGGTCCTTTGACATAATCATGTAGCCAGTCAACTTGCATCTCTCTCATTGTGCAACATTTCAATTGCTCAGTTTTGCAGATAAGCTGTTTTCAGTGCATCACACTGCGAGAGTTATTTCTCTAAATCCCAGCTCCACTTGTCTAGATCTGCAACATGGGGTTTGTTTGTAATGGCTGTTTGTGCAGCAGCATATTCATAAACATGCCAGAAGCATCATGTATTGCTCTCCTGTTCTCTCACGTGCCTTGCTGTGGGGGAGGAAAGGGGGTTTGTGGGTCTGTCTGTCTTGGACATAGTGTTCCCCTCATCTCCCTTCTCTTAATTAGCACCATTTACAAGACAACTGTTCAGAATTTACTTTAAATGCAGTAGTGAATAGCTAGGAAATGGGTACAGATATCTGCATGTTCTTACTAAAACAAGAAAAAGACAAATAATATTTTGTACAGTTCACTAATTAAAGTGAAGGGTGGATGTTTTGGAGAGGAAAGTGAACACCTTATGTGTGCTTCCTGTGTTTGGTCATACTCCTCTTTCTTCTTATTTTGGTTGCATCCTTGCTTTATTAAAATATATTAGTCTATCTCTATCTCTCTTTCTTAGTTCTTATGTAACTTTGTTAGAATCCTCTGGAGAAGAACTGGGCAGATTAAACAAGCTTGTTTTTTTGCCATACCTTGGCTTTTTGCCTCAAAAGTAGCGAGAGACAGAGAGAGTAAATATTCCCTTTGTAGTGTTTGCTGTTAGGTCCCATTCCTCCTGTGTGGGAGCAGGGCTGTAGCTAATTCTAATAATAAATCTAGGGCCCCAATGGTCCAGGGGGCCCCACAACAAATTATGAACTGTATTTATTTTATTAAGAAAGGGGCCCAGAGAAATAAACAGTCATGGGGCCATGGTTACCTTGCTACGGGGCTTGTGTGGGGATAATGATTCCTCAGTGGGTAAAAATTGGAAAAGTTCCCTTCTTAAATGCAAAGCAGGGATTTTAATTACTACAGAGTAAAATACAACTAATTAAAAGAATTAAGCAAATCGTTAACTAAAAGCCATGGATTCCACAAGAACAAACAGGTCTAAAAATCAAAGATACTCTACACTTTATGCTTGATTACTTACAGCCATATTGTTGTTTCTTCACTTACAAATCAAAAATCTGAATGTTAGCTAGTGTGGCTGCATATATTAGGTGTCTTTAACTACTATGTAGTTAAGCAAGTGATACAGTGTACTAATTATGTATATACAGTACATGTTGCTGCATAGTACTTACATTTACATTTATGCATTTGGCAGACACTTTTATCCAAAGCGACTTACAGAGCCCTTATTACAGGGACAATCCCCCCGGAGCAACCTGGAGTTAAGCACCTTGCTCAAGACCACAATGGTGGTGGCTGTGGGGCTCGAACCAGCATCCTTCTGATTACCAGATTACCAGTTATGTGTTTAGACCCCTACACCACCACTTACATTTAAAGTGTACTCCAAACCTAACCCTACCCTAACCCTTAAACTAAACTCTAACTAAACCTACCCTAATCCTCTGCAACCTCAGTAACAGCTGTTGTAAGTGTTTAAATGTTACCATATTGTAGTTAAAGACTCCTAATATAAAGTGGGTTGAAATTGCATCACTGAGGACAGAGATCAACGAAACAGAACATCAAAGGAGTGCAATGGTAAACCCAGAGATTTTTCTCCATATGGTTTAATCACACTATGGTGGATTCAAACAGAACAATCAGACTTCATAACAACAGCAATTAACTTGAATCACACAAATCAAGAACCCAGCCAGTTAAGTTTAACACATTAGATATTCTAAAAAAAAAAAAGTCAAAAAGATGAATAGTGTGGTGGGAAAAATTTGGTCAAACAGTTCAGTAGACTGAAGTTACCCCATAGGTACATTTATTTTTAAAAGCAGCACAAATTTTTAAGGTACAGGTTGGTAAAGTAACATACACTGGAGGTGGTGTTTTGTTCAGTCAGGATGTGCAGTGATGCAAAGGTCCAGTCTAGACTAGTTGCTTTCTGTGGAGAGATGAAAGGAGAAACCTCATGGGAAGTATCTTCTACTTGTTACTTATCAGACATGGATACCGGTGCTCTTTTTGTCCTTGTCGTTGATAAGTGTTGAGAGGCTGTAGTTGTGACTGGTTGACACCCAGCCAGCCATGTGGCTTAACTGGGATGCTATCCATGGTGCTGCAGCACAAGTGACAGGGACCAAGGGTCGCAATCCCTGAGGGTTTTTATTTCTACTAATCTGAACATATTGGTGTTGATTGTATCAAATTTAAGGGTATGAATCTAAGATGATATCCTCTAGAAATGAGGGGTCCTGCTGCCCAATAACTTGATATTCCTGTGGTTTGATGTGATCATGTCATTATGGGCATGTGGCTAAATTGAATATTATGAAAATTGCTTTGTGCAAGATAAGAGTAATTTATCATAGTGTTTATCAAATGTTGAAGCATGTTGATTGTAAGGAATGCCTCTCTTTGCAAACAAAATGCAGGGAAAAAATCAGTTTCTGTCACTCTGAATGACATTATTATAGACAATGTTGGATGCCAGACTTTGATCAAAATAAATCAGCAGAGAACAAAATCTCCTTTAAAGTCGTATCGTTAGGAATAACATTTTTCTTGATTTTATTTTGGCAGATGCTATTTGCACCCTGGTGCAAATAATAGTATATTCTATTTACATCCCAGTGCAAATAGTGGCAGATATTAATTGCATCCCAACCTTGGTGCAAAGAATGGCAGATACTAATTTCACCCTGGTGCAAATAGTGTCAGATGTTATTTGCACCCATATTTAAATACTAGCATACACTATGGACATTACTGCAACATCATGGTTAATTGCATTAAAACTATGGTTTCTGCCAAAAAAAAAAACATGATTACTACAATGTTAGTAATACAGTGATGCAATCGACCCACAATTGATGCTGAGCCGTGGGAACGAGTGCGATCGACAGACTCCGTCGCCGGAAACAAACCCTTCGCTGCACTCCTCGACATTCACCGTTACTAAATCACTGCAATGAAATCTACATTTATATTATTTTCTATCTATTATTTAAGTAGTATTAAAGGAAACTTTAAGAGTGGAAACAGGAAATTGGATGGGAAAAAAGAGATTCGAAATGCGTTCGCTAGGACAGCAGTACACACTCACACACCGTCTTTACACCCACGCCACTGCAGTGAAATCTGGTGTTTAGTTTGTCGTATATGTCTGTGGTTCCACCAGACTACTGGGGTGCAAATACTGGCACTGTATGGCAGATGCTATTTACACTTGGGTGCCAAGATATAAGCATGTTATATCTATGAAAACATGCTGTAACCCTCATGTTGTAATTCAATCTCACAATGTATTTCAGGATTAGCAAAAAGGATGTTTTTGAAGGATGGGGTAGATTGATTCAGATATAGTTCTAAATATATTTAGATTTGTTTTGCAGTAAAGGCATAATAGGCGAGAAGACAATAGAGACAGGCTCCTTTCAGACACTAATTAAGTATTGACCAACCAATAACAGTACACAGGAAAGAGGAGATTAAAGCTATTATAAAAAATAAGAAAATCCAATCTTAAAAGCCAATGTGTAGGGTCGTGTTCTGTATCTTTAAGATGTGTTGACCTCGCTGACTGACTGAGACTGTCTATGTCAATACTCACAGTAACTATTAAGCTTTGAATCATACATGATCATTTGGATTAAACTAGCACACACAAGTGGTGTGTGGTGGACTTCTGAAATTAGGAAGCTAAATCATAAAACAAAATATTTATCCTTTGATCAGTGTAACTTTAGACAAATTTGTTCTATAAACAGTAGTAAGCCGATTTGATTATTTCATCACATATCTCTTTTTTTGTTTGTTTTTTGGTACTTGCAATTTTCCAGTTGTGTCATAAATAGAACAAATTTAACTGAAGAAAAAAAAAAGAGACAATTAGTTGCCATTCAAAATCGAATTTGCATGTACAGTGCATATTTGTCTGCTCTGTCAGACTGAAATAGTGACCACATAACTGAAGTGGCCCCCAGGCTACTGTAAGAGCTGTTTATACATTTATTGGACTTCAACCCATCTGATAGCACAAACAGAGCAAGACCTGTGAGCCGAGTTTATGGTCCCATTAACTCCAGGTCCATGTTTATCGTAATAACGTCTGTACAGTATAGTCCCAATGGACACAATACCGCAGCATAAATCCAGTTTCAAAAGCCTCTGCGATATTTTACTGCTCATTCTCGTACACTAAAAGGCTTTTAAATGGGCAGGCAGGAATTAGAGTAACTGCAGCGAGTTACTGACACATCTGATAAAACTGCTCTGATAATGCTGAGGCAGAGCCAGTGTCAAATCAGAACACACACACCCACACACACACACTTGTGTTAGTATGTGTTTAAGAGTGTGAGAATATGTGTGTAAGTATTTGACTGTGTGTGTGTGTGTGTGTGTGTGTGTGTGTGTGTGTACACATCTCAGATGTGCTTTAATCCTCTGAATCCTCATTTCCTTTCACTTATCACGGCGCACAAATACACACATATCACTGCAATAACACTCTGCTAGTGGGCTGAAGTGCTAATGGGGGTGAGTAATTTGTGTGTGTGTGTGTGTGTGTGTGTGTGTGTGTGTGTGTGTGTGTGTGTGTGTGTGTGTGTGTGTGTGAGCGTGTATTTATCACTTTGTGGGGACCAAATGTCCCCATAAGGATAGTAAAACCCGAAATTTTGACCTTGTGGGGACATTTTGTCGGTCCCCATGAGGAAAACAGCTTATAAATCATACTAAATTATGTTTTTTGAAAATGTAAAAATGCAGAAAGTTTTCTGTGAGGGTTAGGTTTAGGGGTAGGGTTAGGTTTAGGGGATAGAATATAAAGTTTGTACAGTATAAAAACCATTATGTCTATGGAAAGTCCCCATAAAACATGGAAACACAACGTGTGTGTGTGTGTGTGTGTGTGTGTGTGTGTGTGTGTGTGTGTGTGTGTCGGGAGATTTTATATATCCTCACGTCTGGATTTTCATTTGGGAGAGAAAAATAACAGATCAGATATGGGAGTTAATCACAGCTTTTCTTCTTTATATCACCCCTGAGAATTACACACTGCTCCAATACTCACTCTCTCTTTCTCTTTCTCTCTCCCTCCCTCTCTCTGTTTCTCTCACTTAGTCTCATTTTCCTTCATCACAACCTTTTCCATTGTCTTCTCTCACTTTCTTTTTTTCCTGTGTAAATGCCTCATAAATCAGGTTCTTATAAAGCAAGTGTCACATTGGGGCAGCTATTGTCCCCCAGAAACTCATTAAAGAAAAAATAGAAGCACTCTTGCCTAATGAAAGTGAAGTGATTTCTAGGTCTTAACACATATTATTCTACAATGACTTATTGGGAGAAGGTAAAGAATATGAAAAAGATGTGGAGAGGAGAGGAGAGGAGGCACAAATATTTGAGGGTTTATGATGATTTTAATTATTCTGTGGGGTAAACAAAAGTCAAGTTGAAATCTAGTGTTACAAAGTCATCTAATAATTCATAGAGGAAATTCACGGCCTCTCTGTTCTCACACAGGCTATAAATATTAAAATGATAAAAAGGTTGAAATCATAAAGATGGCAAACTTGGTTGTGTACACAGTAAAATTGTGGGGGCCTGCCAGTGTTACATTAAAGATTAAAAAATATTTACTCTTAAAAATATGAATAGTAATTTTAAAACAGATATGGGATGTTTAATATCATGAGCACTCAAATGAGATGAACACTCCATTCATATCAGTAACCTTACAGAAGCTGTTTTATTCTACATGTAAAGGGTCCGCTCATGGGGGCTGCCATGTAAGGATCACATGACCATCCAAATACTACTCTCTTAATCTCAGTAACCACCATGTTATTAGACACTTTGGGTCTGTTCCAAAACTTATTAAGCTGCCTTGCTGTCTCCTGCCTACATAAGCAGCTGTCTTCTATGGCAGCATCCTGTGGGATGCTGATTTGGGACAGTCTACGTCAGGGGTGGACTGGCCGCTGGGAGCACCGGGCGTTTTCATGGTATGTCGCTGGGTAATCTGGGCCAGCCCATTGTGCGCATGTATTGGCCCATCCGACAGGCGATATAGGCGGTCCGCCCTGGGCTCCAACATGCCCAAGCGGACCCCATTACAGAGTCAAAAACTTTATACGGTTAAGCCAATACAAACGCTTTCATTTTGGTAAAACTGAAATTACTTTCATTTTGAATTTACTTGTACATGTTCCCGTGTGTACACAATAAATCTATACCTCGCGTGGACCTAATTTTTTGACATACAAATCACAACATATTAAGTATAAGTTGAGCTCTGAATTATCACACGACAAATAACTGCAAGTTACAATAAATACAATAACAGCAGCATAAATAAAATCTGCAAACAGTAAAGCTATGAGCAGTACATAGTCATTTGCATAATGTATTCATCCCGCAGAGAGCTGAAGTGCGGCTTGCTGAATAATGCTCACGCCTGATAAAAATGCAGAAAATAAGTCAAGAAAAATATTATTTGAATCTTTGAGGCTTACTTTGTTTAAAGGACAGCAGAAATAGGGATTAAAACACTGCAGATATAAAGATGCAACAAACTCACATTGAGTGAAAATATGAGCAACTACTCTGCAAAGATCTACACTTTAAGAGTTATGTTTTATTATGCTTTACATAAACTGACGGCCAAAAGTTTGGAATAATGTACAGATTTTGCTCTAATGGAAGGCAATTGGTACTTTTATTCACCAAAGTGGCATTCAACTGATCACAATTTATAGTAAGGACATTAATAATGTGAAATTAATTACATTAATTGCAAAAAAAATGCAGAATTTCTTAAACTACGTCAAAGAGATCTCATCAAAAAATCCTCCATGTGCAGCAACGACAGCATTGCAGATCTTCGGCATTCTAGCTGTCAGTTTGTCCAAATACTCTGTAGCACTGCCATAGATGTGGCTGTCGTGTCGGGCACATCTAGCAGTCCACTTTTTAGTCCCAGTCCACCCCTGCTCTATGTACTGTATGGCAACTTTATGCAATGCAATTTATATAGCACATTTCAAACACAATGGCAATTTAAAATGCTTTACATAAAAATGGTCAAGATATAGTATTAAAATAAAACATTTAAATTAGTAAAAAAGGAAAAGAATACAGAAATAAAATGGCGCAGTGCAATTAGTAAGTGAAGCACAGTGATCAGTCAGTTAATGCTCAGTTAAACAGATGTGTTTTCAGTCTGGACATGAATGTGGCAACTGTTGGAGCACATCTGACCTTTTCTGGAAGTTGGTTCCAGGTTCAAGTGGTATATTAGCTCAAATTGTAGAACTATTTTTGTAAAACATCTGTATTTTTAGATGATAGTAGGCTGATAGTTATTGCTTTGATATGACTACTGAAACTAAGGTCTGATTACAAAAAACAACCAAGATTCCTATATATACATATATATTTGTCTTATTTTTTAATAATTTTTATTATTATTATTATTGCACCTTTAAAGCAATTTGTGCTTGATCTAATACTTAAAATTAGTCTCTGTTGTGTAACCTACAATCCAGACATGTTAAGTCATATTTTTAGCAGTACATTTATTTATCACATTTAGTTATTATAGGTTGACCTATCAAGTTTTCTTCTTTTTTCAGTATAAAATAAGTTTATAAGTAAATATAAGTAAATAAGATGGGGGTTATTGAGGATATATTAGCCTGAATATATTTTGCTTTGTATGATCAGATGTTTTAGCACATTTATAGTAGCTGTTTTTATTTAAAGCTGTTTTTAACTGAAAACAGAAAGATTGTACTAACTATAATAAAGGCCACAAAGCTGCATCAGCAGTTACAGGATTACTGCTTTAAACTTTACTTGCCTTTTTTCTGCTTTATTTATTCTGCTTTAAAACAAATGCAGGGACAGGGGCATAAGGATTTTATTTTATTTTATTTTGAATGAGAAGTAAATATAATTACTTAACCATTTATAAAAAAAACATAATGTTTTCCATTTTTACTTTATCACAAATAATAGCCTGTTCTGTTATATTTCTCACAAAAAGCACCATGGTAATCCACTTGTTTATTTATTTATTTCAGACATGGTATGTGATAACCCCATGTTTATGACATGTGTCATAGTAAAGTCATGGTATTTTTTAAGTACCTTGGAGTACGATGACTGTATCATGAAATATGAACATGATCAATCATTCAGTACCATGGTATTACCCTGTTAATGTGGTGCACGGTGTGAAGGCGTGACGAGAAAGTGCGAGCACGAGGAATAACATACAGTATAACATGCGAGTGAGGCCTGTTGGTGGAGTTTCTGGTGCCCCCCTAGAATATGATGGTGTCTAAAGAGGTGGACATACTGTGAATTTGACCCACTCCCCCCACACATGTACACAGATCCTAAAATTCATATATCTAATGAATTAAATAATGCATACATAATACACAATAAACTGTTAAGCATTGTTGCTACTATGAGTGTAGTAATGTTCATGTTAACACATTATCATGTATTACCACATATAGCCTACATGAATGGTTATTTGATTTATTAGTGTATGTGCTTTTCTGTGTAAAGTGAAATTGTTTTCCTACTTAGAAATATAAATTGAAATTATTTGATATCACGAGAAAAAGGCACAACCGACACCACAGTTGTCCAGCATCTATGAAGACGAGCATCAAAAACTGGCACGGGTGAAATAACATGCAGAATTTTTACAAATTTGAATTGCACATATTTACATTTAGCAGGGAAATACATTTACAGCACAAATAATGTTTCCTCCAGGGGTGCTTGTGCATCAGCATTTGACACTGGAAATGTCCCGCCCCTTACTGAAATGGAAAATATGATTGGTCAGCAAATATCCAATAGTGTCTAAAATGAACATTCTGATTGGTGGATCAGTTTCGTCAGACTGCCTGTCTCGCCTGTGCCATCAGTTGTGCTCCCGCAGCTCCGTGCGTGTTTTTAGAGAGAATCTCTGTACGCTTTACACATTTTTTTTTACAAATAAATCACAATACCCAACAGTGCTGCGGCATCGTGTTAGTAGATTGCAAAAGCCTGGGGTAAAAAGCCTACTCATTCTGGCAGCAATCAATTATTTTAGGTGGGCATACGCAAAATCCCAAGAAAGATATGTGGGAATACGACGTATGCATTTGTCCTAGACTACACTACTGCCCCCTAGGGTGTTGGTGCCCTACGCAGACTGCATAATATGCATATCCACCTTTTTCACAGGCAGCAAAATTACCCATTATGCTTAGCACTTTCTTCCAATGCGGATGCCACAGACTTCCGCTTCGCAATTTATTCCCATACAACTCTGTCTCTACCTCATTCACATACACTCACAGCGCGACTTGAGATATGAACCTTGTAAAGATGATTAATTAAAAAAAACAACAAGCTTGGTTTAAATGTGTTTCATATTTGTTATCTTCCAAATTAACAGACATCATTTGGAACTATCTGTCAATGTTTTAAAAAAAGGCAAGTGACAGAGAATTAGTTTAATGCAACCTCTGTTTATTACATCTGGTTTGACTCTAAATGTTTCAGCATTGGCAGCTTTTAAGGGGGCTTATTGTTGTGCCATTCATTTGACAGTAGTTTTTAAGCCATCTGTAGTTTTTATAACACCCTATTACAGCGCACATCTAGAGCCTCCGCTGCTCGCAATCACCAGTAACGTTAGTCTAGCTGATAACAACAACTAAGCGGAAGTGTGGAGCATCCGAGAGGAAGTCTCTTGCCGTAATGTGCAGCCCATGAAGAAGTCAGGAAAAAGGTGGATAGGGAGCCGCGATATTGTATATTGTTGCCTAATGGTATTTTTCTGAAAGTGATTAGTCTAATGGCTTATTAGTTTCAACAAAACCAAACTAGCCTTAGCTGAACCTGACAGCTCCTTTAGTTTATGTCAATATTCCAAAAAAGACTAATTTAATTTATATCACTGAAAGCAACGTGACAGCTCCCATTATAATGAATAAATCTGCCTGACAGTGTGTGATGTATGAAATGCGGTAATAATCGAGTATTATTCTTTTGATGAACTTACAACATAATAAATGGAGTGGACTTTTTATCTGACCTGTTACTCGTCTGAGGTAATGGCACTTCAATGCTCCCCGGTGCGAATTCAAAACTGAATTTTTTGCTTCCTTGAAGGGCACTCCTGTGGGAGGGATGACACTCGAAACATTTTATCAAATCGAAAGTGAGAAAATTAATCTTTTCTTGGAGGGCCCTTCCAAAAGACTGTTAGCAAAGGGTACATACAGTAATGCAATGTTTCAATCAGAGTACCCACTTCAAGGGCTCTGCAGTTCAGAGTGAGTATAGGACATAGGGAGGATCACTTGCGATTGTAATCTGCCCCGATCTGCTGTAGCGCGCTCTTCATAATAACACATTATTACTGTTATTGTGAGATTATGAAGAGATTTAAATTTTGTTTTATTTAACTATTTCAAATTAATTATTAAAATTTCTCCCCATTTTCTGGACGACCACATGGGCACCTTTAGATTTTTAGAAGAATCATATCGCCCCTGCTGGCCCCGTTCTGTGCTGGGTGCTACCATCTGTGTGTGTGTGTGTGTGTGTGTGTGTGTGTGTGTGTGTGTGTGTGTGTGTGTGTGTGTGTGTGTGTGTGTGTGTGTGTGTGTGTGTGTGTGTGGTTTATGAGGACATTTATTTAGGTGATGTTGGTAATTATATTGGTAATTACAATGGTATTATACTATAAATGTGGTTTGTGAGGACATTTCTAGTATCCCCGTAATACAAATCGCTTTAAAAACATACAAAATGTAGAAAGGTTTTTTGTGAGGTTTAGGGGTAGGTTAGGTGATATAATCTATAGTTCGTACAGTATAAAAATAATTATGTCTATGGAGAGTCCTCATAATGATAGCTGCACCAACGTGTGTGTGTGTGCGTGCTTGCGTGTGTGTAATTGGCCATGAATGGACTGTTCTGACAGCTAAAGCCAAACCTTTATCAACCCAGCTGGAAATAAAGTGACAGGCTGGTCAGTGTGTGAGCAGAAACATTTAACCAAAGTGATAGGTTAATCAAACTCAGAAGAGCAGGAGGACGGAGCATCCTCCCCTCTCTCTTTCCCTTTATCTCAATTCATTAACCTGGAACAATCACTCTTAATGACAGTAACACTCACATGTTCACACTAAAGGACTCAAAATGTATCTAGCTACAGATGGCAATATTGATACTGGCCAATGTAATGTTTTATATAATATTATTAGTAGTAGTATTAGTATTGTTATTATTGGCATTGTTCTGATTAGGTTGATTTTGAAAGCACATAATAGGAGTGCAAATGTTTTCTAATTTTTGTGCTAAAGAGACACAGAAGTATAAAAATAATACGTCAGACGTAGAAGTAAAGAAGAAGTAAAGACTTATACATTTGACCAACTTATCAGATATAAGCCATCTAAATAACTATTTGTATCTGCCAACATTTCTGTCAAAATGTAATATTGTGTTTCATGAATCAGAATGTGGCTTGAATGTGATTTGAATCAAATTTTTGTTCTGAATCTGACTTTGAAATGACTTTAAGATCTAACTCTGTGATCTATTTGGTTGTGCATTGTAAGTGTTATAAATTACATGAATAATCTTGTGTTTGGAAAGAGGAAGGCAGAAGTGCATGGGGTGCTAACGCAAGAGAGAAGGTAGAGAGAAATAATGAAATAATGAATATACAGGTGAAGGGGAGGAGAAAGGAGGAGAGGCTGGAAAATGAGCTTGTGAGAGATGCTCGGCGCTCTAGAGGATTGAAATGTTTGAACATGCCGCTGGCATGCTAATGTAGATAAAACAGGTTTCCCTAATTTACATACTGAATTATTATGCATGAGTGCTTTATTAGTTATGCAAGGCACTGTTTCGATCACATGCGAAAATTAGCTCTCACAAAATGAAACAACTTGATGCTTTTGTATAACACAAACACAAAGACACATGACCACAAACTGAAACTAAAGGGATTGTTCACCCGGAAATTAAAATGTATTCATTATTTACTCACCCTCATGGTGTTCTACACCAGGGGTCTTCAACCATTTACAGGCCAAGGACCCCTTGGTGGGTAAAGAGACGGAGCCAGGACCCCCGTTACATATTGTATACAATCTAGTGTTGTGTTTTATGCCTATAAAAACATGTATGGTAGGCTAACATATTATTGTTATTCTTCATGATGTTCACATTGCAAAGCCATTAAAATAATCATTAAATGCTGCCCTGTTGAAAAGACCAGCTAAAACCAGCATAAGCTGGTTGGCTGGTTTTTGCTGGTCACCCAGCCTGGTCATAGCTTGTCAGGCTGGTTTTAAAGGGGTCTTAAACACTTTTTTTTTAGTTGGTCAGGCTGATCATAGCTGGTTAGGGTGGTCTTAGTTGGTCAGGCTGATCTTAGCTGGTCACGGTGGTCTTAGCTGGTCACGGTGGTCTTAGCTGGTCAGGCTGGTTATGCTAATCTTAGCAGTCTAAGTTGGTCAGGCTGGTCTTAGCTGGTTAGGGTGGTCTTAGCTGGTCTTAGCTGGTAGGGGTGGTCTTTGCTGGTCAGGCTGATCTTAACTAATCTCACAGCCTGGCAAATCTGGTTTAAGGCTGGGCGACCAGCTAAAACCAGCCAACCAGCTTAGGGTGGTTTTAGCTGGTCTACAGCAGGGGCAGCAGGAGTCTGCAACATTTTGAACATGAAGTGAAATGTGCCAAACCTACTCCAAAAAGAAAGAAAAAGACAGACAGACAGATGGATAGATAGATAGAGAGAGAGAGAGAGAGAGAGAGAGAGAGAGAGAGACAGACAGACAGACCAACTGACAAACAGATAGACAGAAAGAAAAACAGACAGACCCTGTCTGTGCAGAATAAAATAACTTTTATAAGGTTACTAAAATTGAATTTTCATCTCATGTGAGTGACAGATTTTATACATATATTTCAAAATTACTGCTCATGTAATTGAGTGAACCTTTGATTATGTTGTTTTGAGAGTCATCGTCTTGTGTGTGTGGAACATTAAGGACTGTGTATGCCAGCTTGATAATCTCAGCGGTAACTATTTAATTACACCAGGCAAGTAAGCTATTGTTCTAAAAGCAACTAATACTAAAAGAATCTGTAGTCTGCCATCTGATCCACCGCAGAGTGCGACCAACGCAAAAGCAGACGCGTTTCACCTGACCCTCCACTGCAGCGCTGCTAAACCTGATGGCCACGTTCACACAGCAGCAGAATATATCTATCAGACCTGTTTTGAGTGCTTAATATGGTTGCATTCACACACAGGACAGTTATTTATTGGTGTGACAACCGCATATAATCATTGTTCACTGACACGCAAATTTTCAGTTCTCACAACCGCATTCTTGGCAAACCTGCGCAGTGTGAACAGAAACATACTGGACAACTTGTTGTCTGTCATGTCATTTAATGTGAGAGAGCCATGTTGCATTGTACACGTGTGTGTGTCGTGTGATTTATGTGGGGTTTCATTAACTCACGGAGATGGAGAAATGAGCTGCGTGTTATCCAAAGATC